>NC_048233.1:38173644-38338030 GCF_002007445.2 Ailuropoda melanoleuca
GGGCGGAGAAAGAAAGGGGCCTGTCTGCTGCTCTGGAAGGAGACTCTGAAAATCTAAAGATAAACCTTCCCCCCCCCTTTGCCACCAGTAGGAACCCGCTCAGCCTTTGGGCGAGATAATCCCGGCGAGGGTAGGGGGATCCCAGGGTGTCCACGGTGTCCCCGTGAGGGGACACGCCCACCGCTAAAGCCGCTGGAAATGCAGAAAGCGGGCGGTGGGGCAGGAGCAGGAAGAGAGGTTTGCGGTCTTCCGTCCGGACTAGGGAAAAGCTCACTCTCACCCAAGAGGGCTCAGGTTGAAAAAAAGAAAATGCAGGGAAAAGGGGGTGCGCCCGAATGCGGGTCGGATTTCCCTCGGACGCGCGGCCCAGGGATGCGCGTTGGCGGGGCCAGGCGGCGCGGGCTGCGGGAGCCGCTGGATGACTCTCCGGGCCGCGGCTCGCCCAGACACTGGGAGGGTGAAAAGTAGGATTAAATGACTGCCCCAGAAAGGAGCCAGCCCCGTAACCGGATCCCCTAGGTGTGGACGGAGGAGCCCAGCACCACCATAATTGCTGTTCCAAGCGGCTGCCGATAGCATCCCGGCGCGCCTGATCCGGTTCCCCTCGTTACCGCAGCGCGGCATAAAGTGCCCCTTTGTAGCAGGCCAATTAAAAAGTTACCTCTTTCGGGGAACTGTTTTTGCTTCGCCGTCGCTTTGCGCAGGGCTGGAGCCCGGAGGTGGCGGCGGGCGGGCACAGGGGGGCATTGTGGAGAGGGGGTCGGGGAGTCCGGGGGAACCCGCCGGACCTCGCCTCTCATGAATGGGGCTTTTCTCGAGCGCACACAGAGCGCGATTCACAGGTCTCCGCAAGGAACCAGTTTAAATAAATACGGGCAGCATTTCAGCCCCATCTGGAAGCCATCGCTGCCAATCTCCCAACGCAAACAAGCCTCACAAAGGAGGATTGAGGTCTCTCCCCTCCGCCGAGGGGCACTTTCCGAGGCGAGGGCTGTGAAATGCAGATGTGGGTCAAAGACGCCGCCTCCAATGAGTTTCTCAAACTCGTGGACAGATGGGGAGGAGGGGCGTGCCCGAGCTCTAGGCTTCTGACATCCCTGACGTCCACGCAGACCGTGCTTTTCCCCATGTCACTTCTCGAGTCCACTGACCCAGGGGAGGGGGTGATGGGGCTGGGATGCGCCTGGGAGCAAAGTCAATGGCCCCGATGCACTCCCGCTGGGAGCAGGGGGAGCGACCGGAAGATCTGGGCCCTAGAAACTGTGGAATTCACTCACTCCCGGCAAAGCTGCGGCGGTGAGAGCCTCTGCCACTGAAATGAGTGCCACTAATACCAGATGGAGAATTGAAGAATTATTTTAAAGTCACTTAGCTAATTTCATTATGCACTAAGCAGAGGTGGGTGTCCGTGCAAATTGACGACAAAATAGAGTCAGTCCGAGCCGGGATCACTTACAGACACACCGTATTCCAACAAGTGCCCGGGAGCGCGCAGCCAGTTCAGCGCAGCACCCGACCACCCGGCCAGACTCTCCTGCCCGGGGCTCCCTGCGGCTGAGCTGCGGGCCCCAGTCCTGCCCCCTCCTCACAGCTTCTCTAATGAACGGAAAGTCCTCCTGGGCCCAGAGCCTTCCAAACCGTCTCTGGAGACAGCCTGGTGACAGGCGAGACCAAACAGAGCGTGGTCGGCAGAGCGATTTTGATTTGCCCTCCCATCCGACGCCCCCCAGAAAAAGTTTCCTCTGCGATTGATTTACAATCTGTAACTTACAAAGACAGGGCTGGAATCCCAGCCATCGGAAACGTGCCCAAACACGTGGAGGGGAAAAAAAAAAAAAAAAAGTCCTCTCTACCTAATACACTTTCCAGGCTTCGTTTGTCCTGAATATAATCCCAGACAGTGGGGACTTTACCAAAGGAGGCGATGGAAAGGTGCGATCCGAACCGCCTTTGGACTAGACTGTAAAACTGCCATCTCTAACTATATTGGGTTGAAATTGTTACAGCAATCTACCAACTGTGGCCCCCTCCCCTGCCACACACACACAGAGACACAGACCCACAGCCCGTAGCCTGGCTCCGCGAGCTCCAGAAACTTAGAAGAGGAACTCATCGTAGTACCTCCGGGGTTTGGAGGGGAAGACGGCGGGGAGGGGGCGCTATTTTCTGGGGCGTTTGAAAAGCACAGTCTGGTTGGAATGTTATCGCCTTTCAGATGGCCTCTCCTACGGGAAGTTTCTGTACCCGTTAGAGGCAGGGCGAAAGCCGAGATGAGAATGAGGGCTGCACCTTGCTCCTGAGCCAGCCGGGAGGGGGAGGAAACTGCGAGAAGCGCTGAGGTCTCAGAGCCCGTCTCCGAAGCCTCTTTGTGGCCTCGGATTTCAGCCCACCAGTTTCAGAGCATCTCCTTTGTCTAACTCCCATTTGAACCCTCCAGCCACCAACCCCTAGACAAGATTGCGAGGTCAACCCTTTGGCGCTTCCTCACTCCTTCGCTAGTGCCCCTTCCAACTTCTCCTAAGATCGATGGGCTAAGACCTGTTTTTGCTGAACTCCGAGGGCTTCGAGGAGGTGAGTTGTGTGCGTGTACGCCTGCCTAATTTTCAAAGCTGGTGGAAAAGAGCACGCTTTAATCTGTGCTCAAACATCTCGACCCGGCACTGCACGTTTCAAATTCCTGCGCAACGTAGAGACCTGCAAATGCCTCCAACTGCGACCCGCACGGGAGGACCCTCGGACAGAGCCCCTAACTTGCAGAACTCCGCTAGGTGAGCTCCTGAGCATCTTGCACCCAAGTCCCAAGTCTCGGCGCGCCGTGACCCCGGGAGCCACTCTAACCCGGACCCGCTGGCTCCAGAGCGGTAGAGGGCCTGGGGGGAGGGTGCGGAGGGATGGCACAGAAGGGTGGCAGGCAGGGGCGTGGGGCGACTTACGGACATCCTGGCCGTGACATCGAAGGACAGCGGCGACGAGCAGCGTCAGCAGCACCAGCGTCTGGGGAGCCCCGAAGCGGATCATGGCTCACCGCGGGGCCTGGCGGAGCCGCCCGAGCAGAGCGCAGCGCAGCGAGGCGGCAGGAGCACGGCGTGGGTCCGGGTCTCTACCGCGCCCTCATGCAGGAGGCTTTTGGAGCAGGAGGAGGGGGCAGGAGACCCGGCAGCCCAGCAGCGCTCTGCGTCTTCTCCCCTCCGCGGAGCCCGTTATATGCGCCCGGCCCCTCTCGAGACTGGCGAACTCGCCCAAACCGCGGGCCGCCCCCGGCCCCCCGCGGGGCTGTAACCTGAGACCCCGCCCCCGGAGCCCGCCTGGGCCCAGCCAGAGCCCGCACCTGCCTGGGCAGGACCCCCCTCTCCGCTAGTCCTGCTTCCCGCCCCCCACCCCTAGTGTGCTGAGTGGCCTGATCGGGCGGGGCGCAGAGACGGCTGCTGTCCTCCCCCCAACCCAGGGCTGCGGCGCTGCCCCCTCCGACCACAGGCGGGAAGGGGGGCCTCCGGCCCCTCCCCTCGGAGTTCTGCCCGGATTGGAGGGGCGGGGGGTGTTTGCAGAGGCCCAGGCCGCGAGCCCTAGACCGTGGACGGAAAAGACTTAGGAGGGAGCGCGCAAAGTGGTAGAAAGGAGCAGCGGGGGAGGGCTAGGGGGGCTCCGCGTTGGGACCTTAGGCGGAGGACACGAAGGATGGCCCGGGGGGAGCTCGCGATGGTATCTGAAATCCTAAATCTTGGAGAGCTCAGGCAGGGCCAGGTTTGGGGAGATGCCCCGACCTATCTTCTGGCCACTTCTCGGAGTACCTGGCCTGGGGCTCCCACCTGAAGGTTCAGAGCAACAGCCCCCGACCCCTCCCCCATCCAGCTTTGCGAAGAAAGAGCGTCCTCTGGAGCCTTGGCAGACGTTGGCCGGAGCCAATCGCCAGGAAAGGCGCCGGTGTGTTACAGCACAGAGGGAGACCTGTGTGAAGGTGTGGGGGCGGGGCAGGCCCCGGGAAGGGGGCTCGAACAGCCGCAGAGGACGGCGGGAGCCGAGACTAAACCGTGCACGCTGCCCAGGTGGGGGACTGTCTAGTTCCAGGCTCAGACGTGGTGTCTGCTCTTCCTGGCCGGGGTCCGGGAACCCCGGGGGGAGTGGGCACCGCCGCCCCGGGTTGAGCAGCTCTGGCCAGGGATGGCTGGTCACTGCTGCAGCCCTGTCCAGGGCGCGGGGAGGCTGCTCCAGCTGGACCGACTTCTGTGAGCCAGGGGGGAATTTCCTAGTTGGCCCCCGGGCCCTCTGCTGCTTCCCACCTCACCTCACCTCCCCCGGTGAGCGCCCTGGGGCAGCTTAGCCCGATGCTGCCCTCTCCCCCGGGCTCAGCCTTGCTCTTCTCCAGGCTCCTGGTGTCTCCATTTGATATTTGAGAGGAAAGGACCCCAGCTAGACCTTCTCCCTCTTGAGGAAATAGTCTTCCCTCCCTGAGGACAGTCGGGTCCCTCAAAGAATTTTAAGAAAAACACAAACTTTCATGAAACTTCGACTTTGGGGCCTGACTTGACCAGATCTCCCCTTCCAGGCAGTGGGGTTTCTGCTGTGCTTCCTCCCGGAAGTTGGGGGCACCGGGAAGAAGCTGCTTGTACCCCCCGGCTTCAGGCTGCCATAGGGAGTTTGGGGCTTCCCCTCCCTCTCTCCCATGCCTCATGCTTTGAAGCTTCTCAGAATGGAGCCCGGAATTCCAAGTGTGCAGAACTTCTGTGTGCGTGTGCTGGCCAGAAAGAGAAAGACCTCTCACTGTTTAAAGAGATGCCTCCATGTTCTGTGCAGTCTGGGTGGAGGTGGGAGAGGGATCGAACCGCTGCTTCCAACTGCTCTGCCTGCCACGGGCCTGCCTTTGCTCTTTCCCCAACCTCCTGTTCACAGCCAGCATGAAGCTCTGAGCCTTTCCTCAGCCCCAGCCGCTGCCAGGAGAAAGCAGGGCTCCTGCCTGCAGTGTCCCAGGCCCTCCTTGGGGCCATGGGTCCTGTCTTCCACCTGGAAGGTAGGATGACCAAACCCCACACGTTTCTCAAGACCCCCTAGTGCAAGCCCCCCCAGAAGCCTTCTCTGATATCGCTAGAACACACCGCCTCCCTGCCTGAGTCCCTCTGGCATTTTGTAGCCTGTATCCACTTTTATATTCTATGCTTACTTTTTTGTGTGTGGTTTTCTTTTCTTTTCTTTTCTTTTTTTTTTTTTTTAACCTTTGTGTTCATCGGTCTTATCTTAGCAATGAGCCTGGGAGCCCCGTGGGGACCAGAACAGTGCCTAGCACAATGGCAGCCCACAGGAGGAAGTAGGTAAACCCCTGTGGACTAGTGCATGTCAATGCAAAATTCGATTTCTTTTAGGATGCAAGCAGTACAAAGGCAGCTCCAGAGCTAGGCGGTCATACAGTTGACCTCCAATGCAAGTGACCATAAAAATTCAACAACAAGTTTTGGTGAAAACACTAAAATATTTGAAAAAATTAAAGCCTGTTTCAACGTGATGTAGTTTGGTAGGCAGCGAAGTGCCACATCCTCCGGGGCTAAGCTGTTCTAGATTTCATCCTCTGACTCTGTGATTCCCCATCTTTGCCTGCGAACTCTTTCTACATATAAGAGTTCTGGATTCTTTCCAGTAATCATGGCTCATTTGTGAATACAGTTCAGTTCTCCACTCCCTGTGTGGGAAAACAAACGTTTTTTCATCAGAGATGATAATTGACCAAAGCAAAATAAAATTGAAAATTTAAATCAACAAAGCCAAAATAAATTATGGAAATTATTTAAATTCTAAAGTCAACTAAACACCAATATTAATATTTTACCCATTTGTGAATCCAAACAACTACCATGTAAAAACCTCTAATTTGTGCCTCAGACTAGAATTGAACCTGTATGTAACCAAAAAAAAAAAAATCACGGATTTGGAGATTATTTACCCAACAGTCTCACTATCCAGAACATAGCCAAGAAGCTGAAAAGAAGAGGAAACAAACCAGCGAGCAGGAGAAGCAGCAGCACTCGGAATCGTGTGCAGCTGGATTTGGGTCACGTGCCAGCATATGCATTTTATGCATCCTAGAGTCCCTCTTGCTCTNAATCACGTATTTGGAGATTATTTACCCAACAGTCTCACTATCCAGAACATAGCCAAGAAGCTGAAAAGAAGAGGAAACAAACCAGCGAGCAGGAGAAGCAGCAGCACTCGGAATCGTGTGCAGCTGGATTTGGGTCACGTGCCAGCATATGCATTTTATGCATCCTAGAGTCCCTCTTGCTCTGTGTCTGTTGATTCATAGTTTAGATATTCTATTAACAGGTGATGTCATCAGACCTCACCAATTAGATGCAGAAACATAGAGGTAAGATAGGAGAGCAGTTGTGGGATGAAAACACAGTAAGAACAGCAGGAAGGGACGAGATAGAAAAGCAATAAGGAGTTGACACAGTGAATAAACAACAGGGTAGCCTAGGGCCCATAGGGCTGGGGGCAAATGCTCTGTGGTCCTCAGTGGCTCCAGAGAGTATCCTGGTTTATAGCATCTGCTGCAGTCCTGTGGTTCCTAACAATGAACTTAAATGTCCAATAAAATGTTCATTGAAGTTTAATATGGTCTCTTTGAAGAGGCAGGGAAATACGCATTCCATTTTAGAAGGGTCTGCGTTAAACTTAATGAAGATAAGTGTTTGTTCACTTAACGTGAAAAATCTGCTATCCCAGCAGTGCTGAATAGATGAGGAGGCATCGTGACATCCAGAACTGCAGGGCTCGACTGGGTGGAAGAAGGGCATGGGTGGCTAAGGACTGAGGACGAAGCTCCCACGTGGCCTCATCATTTGCTCACACCCTTGAGAAGAGCGCACACCTCACTGTAGGGAAAACATTGAGCAAGTAAACGGACACAATTCGTGCATCTACCCCAGATCCGACCGACCCAGTGAGACAGATGGAGTCACCCAGTCGTTTTGTATTGTGAAAGAACTGTCCCACCATGTTTTCCTTTTTATGGGGATATTAGACTTCTGCAGACACAGACTCACTGGGCAAGATGTTTGTAGGTAGACTGTAAAGAAAAGATCTTTCTCTCCCTCTGCACAAATTCCATTTAAAAATAGTGATAGAGTGAGGAAGGATTCGCATTCCAGAGAGGTAAGCCCAGTCCAAATATGGCAGGTGGTGAATGCACACATTGCACTCCAGCCACACTCCCCAGACGGCCGTGGTGGAGGGAGAGTGGCTCCAGCTCGCTCAGTGGCATTAAGCTTCTGTTGGTTGGGCTCAGTTCAGACGTCCTTTCAAGGTGTGTTTATGTTTTCCTTTGGCATTTTTGGGACAGAGTAACAGAATCAGGACTGTCCCGGGAAGGGTTTCCAGATTTATGGTGTACATTCCACTGCACAGGCGCATAAATGTGTCACTATGTAGTCCCAAAGGCAAACAACGCCAAGGATCCCCCTCAGTCCCCTCGGCCCTGTCTCAGCACCGTGCGAACCCAGCTTAGCGCTCACACTGAACACCTGCTGCCCTATCAGATGGGGAGACAGGATTAAGGGACTGCCTTTGAGTTTGTAAGGGAAACAGAAACAGACTGTGAAAAATGCTGTAAGGAAGGTACCCTCCTAAAAAAAGAAAAGAAACCACATACGCACGCGTGCGTGCATACACACACACACAGAGAGAGAGAGAGAGAGAGAGAGAGAGCACGCAAGAACAGCATTCTCGAGACCACAGAGCAAGCTGGGGAAGGCCTCCTGGGTGAAGTGAGGCTCCGGGATGGGTGAGGTTTTTTGAAACGAACGGGGCTGGAGCGCACAGGATGGCTCCCATGACAAAGCCAACAGGCCCGTCACCTGGAAGACAGGGCAAGGGGCCCAGAACAGTGTGGAGTCAGCCATGGGGGCCACTGGGAATAAGATGTGGCCCTATGGATGGGATCAAGGCCGGATAGGAGGCTTCCATGAATGCCACTGGTTGTCAGTGAGTCTGGCTCAGACCTGCCTTTCTTACTTCTCCTTTTTCCCTCTTGGACTTCTCCCCTAGTAGATAGGCCTTTGGGAGGAAAGGAGAGAGATGTCTGGGTTTTTTAAAGACCTAATTTTTGAAGAAATACAGAAATGATCTTCCCATTTCACTTTTTTTTTTTTTTTAACAGAAGGCTTTCATACAAAATCTTGCATTTTCTTAAAGTGCGTGGCATTCGGGCTTTAAGGAACATGTGTCTCTCTCATCAGCTGTTGATGGTGCTGGGGTGAAGGGAAAAGCATAAGAGCCTCAGTGCAGAGCTGTCCGAGCACTCCCGGCAGAGGCTGCGTGGGAAGCACCTTCCATGTCAGAAGGTTGTCCAGCCACCGCCGTCTCCCCGTCTCCAAGGGCCAGACAGCATCTGCTCTGGGCGCGCGCCAAGGGACGGCACGGCGCAGCGGCTCCGGGGACACCCTTTGAGGGGCCAAAACCCTTCCAGACACGTGGAAGCAGCCGGCTTCTGTCTCCCGTCTGTCTCCCTCCCTTGAAGTCTACACTTAGAGCAGCCTGTACTGTGGACTTGTGCCCTTAGTCATTCGTTCCTCCGTTCATTGGTCTTTCCTCAAACCGGTAGAGAAATGCTGTGTGAATCTCTTCTCAGACCTCCTTGAGAGCAGGGCCCGTAACTGAGACACGTCGAGTCTCTGCAGCAGGGTGCCATCACAGAGAAAATCTTCTAAATTCCTGCTACTGGGAGTGTGGTCCATGGACAGGCAGGGCCCCTACCCTGGGAACTGGTTAGAAAAGCAGAATCTGGGGGCGCCGGTGGCACAGCGGTTGAGCGTCTGCCTTTGGCTCAGGGCGTGATCCCGGCGTTCTGGGATCGAGCCCCACATCGGGCTCGTCCGCTATGAGCCTGCTTCTTCCTCTCCCACTCCCCCTGCTTGTGTTTCCTCTCTCGCTGGCTGTCTCTATCTCTGTCGAATAAATAAATAAAATCTTTAAAAAAAAAAAAAAGAAAGAAAAGCAGAATCTGCTAAATCAGAATTGGCATTTCACCAAGATCTCCAGCTCACTCACGTCCGACATACTGGTGGCTGGCCAGCTCTCTGTGGCCCTGGCTAACGGGTGCTGTGGTCCGCAGTTACAGATGGCTGGGGTCACAGGTGACTGCATCTGCAGGCATGGGGGGGGGGTCTGAGGTAAGGGTGGAGGAAAGGAGAAACGAGTTGAGGGAAAGGGATGGACAGAAGGTTGTAGGAGAGGCATGACCCAGAAAAGCCTGCTGCTGGGGATGGGGGTGAGTGTGTGAACTTTCGAAGGACATCTCCTGAAGTAGATGGGAGGCGACTTTTCCTATGGTCCATTTCCCCGATTGGAAATGGGATCATCGCAAGGCAGAGCCTGGGTTCTGCGGGGACAGTGTCAGGGCAGAACGGGGCGCCGAGCAGAGACTGACATCCTACCTCTTTCCCAACAGCCCCTCAGCCCTGCCTCTCCAGGGCTGCTCATCCAGAAACTCTTTCTGGGAGGGAAGTATCATGGGAAGCCAGGAGCCATACGGGGAGGCCTCTGGGCCCATCAGGACACATACACCTTCAGAGAAAGCCAGGTGCCTGGAAACCAAGTTTATTCTGCCCCAGTGGGTGGGGTGGGCCTGCCCTCCAGGAAGTCCCTGAAAAGCTCAAGGGAACGTGTGGTGAGCTTCTCGTGGGCTCCCCTGCCAAAAACAACCTCTGAGGGAGCAGGACAGTGTGTGCTGCCCTTCTCCACACCGCAAACCCGGGAGAGCACCTTGTCTGACCTGCCCGAGGCACCTGTCCAGGGAGGCTGGAGCACCACTCTATTCGGCAGGCCCGCACCCCACTCCGGCCTGTGGGCCGGCTCCTCGGGGACACCCACCCGCGGCCCTCCACACCCGGCCCTGGCAGACACTGGTGCACTGGAGTCCTTCTTGGGGGGCGGGGGAGCTGGCTCTGTCCTCCTTGCCATCCCCTCCCCCTCCCGTGTCTCTCGCCAGCTCGCCAGCATTCCTTCAGCTCGGCTGGGCTAAGCCCCCACAATGCCCTAGGCGCCGCTAAGCGGTGTGGGGGACACAAAGAGAGGCCTATGCAGCACGGAGCCTACCCTCAAGAACGCCACCCCCTCGGAGGAGCCACTCATGTAAAAAGCCACACTAAGAGGTAAATGAGTTCTGTGCTGTGACGAGGTGCGACGGGGCACAATGCAATGGCACGTATGGAGACACTCGGCTCTGGCCTTTACCTGTCGGAGCTCTTCTTGACATGGCCTTGGGCAGTGGGGACAGCTTGGCCGCACATGCGCCACGGTGTTACTAATCTCGTTATGCCCTCCAGAGATCTGCCTTCCTCCACCCCCACCTTCACCCCGATTGTAAGTTTCTTCCTCTGGCAGCTTAGTTATGTGACAGGCGAGGCCCCCACGGTGGCAGTGGCGTTTGCTCCCTGTCACGTGGGAGCTCTGCCCTGGAGTCCTCGGCTAGACGTACAAGCGCTTCCTTCGCACACGAACCAGAGAGTAAAGAGTCCCACCTGTGTCGCCACTTGTGCCAGCCCGTCGAGATGTCGGTCTAGCGTCATCCTCGCAGTACCTGCACACACACGTTTCCTTCCTGTGGTCTTGCGGAAACATAAGAAGAAACGAGGGCTGCCCTTCAGCTGGCTCAGGTTCAGCACGGCGGGCGCATCTCCTCGCCTTTCCCCGTGGGCCAATTCCTTGGCGTCCCGGCTCGTCTGTGAAACAAGGATAACAGCCATTTGCTCACGGGCTCGTCATCAGGACAAACGGAGTAACAGATGTGATGCAGCCGCGGGGCGCGTGACAGAGGCTCCGAGCCGTGTTTCTCGTCCTCAGCACTGCTTTCCTTGGTCACCACCCTGGTTACCGACCCTCATTCCACCTGCCTGCTGCACCATGAAAAAGCAATCTCACCTTGTTTTTCATTGAGTCCCATTAACATGTCTGTCTTCCCCGTTATGTTTCCACGACTTCGGGTGACAACCGATGGAATCTAGGCTGATCGATGAATATCCTGGAATTTGAGGCCATAAACATAAAATGTTTGAAGACATTTTAATTATTTTAAAATCAAGAACACAAACTCTGGGTGCACAAACTTTCGATACTCCCTGAAAAGCACCCTTGGCACTGGGAATAATGATCGTTGGGCCCAGTCTTTCCCTAAGAAGGAGAACACGAGCTCGTCACGTTGTCTTGGAGACAGGGAAGATGAAAATAGCAACTGACCTCCTCAACAGTTATCAGGTTAAACAAAAACACAAGTTTAATTGAACTGTGGGAAGATAAAGATTGGAGGGAAACCACGTGCAAGGCTTTTGGATCCTGTTTGATGAGCAGTTTGAGAGGATCTAACTCAAAGCCACGAGAGGGAAAAGCTGCTGCTTCTCAGGTCAGGGGAGCACCGATGTGGTGTTTCCTGGACTGGGAGAACAATTCAAAATAAACGAAAACGATGCCTCTCGTAGCCAGGTGTTTCTGTGTCTTCAAATCTTGTTTGGAGTTGTGTAGTTTTATTTCTAAATTACTTATTCTGATTCTCTGTGATCTTTATACTTCACGCATTAACAAAGGGTTCTATTTTGTCAGGAAAGATAGACTTAAATAAAAAAACCCACCTGTGCCAGATTATTCAAACTGTCCACAGACAAAACCGAGTGTCCGCCTGGTGGCAGAGGGTTGAATTGCAGGCAAAGCGCCCAGAAACCCGGAGCATGACTCTGGCAAGTGCACTTCGCAGCAAATGTCACATCACTCTACTCTTCTGTGAGGGCTGTAAATACCCAGCATTCTCCTTGTGAATGTGGTTACTGTCTTCACCCTTGCTGAGCACCTACCGAGTGCTTTTTAAATGACAGCACTTCGCAGACATTAGATTCCCCTGTTATTAATGCCTGTGAGGGTCTGTCCAGTCTGGTGTGTTTGGTCTTGGCATTAAGCTAAAGAGAAGGGATTACTTTTGTCTAGCGCAGATTCCCAATGCAGGTGACTCTGAATGGCGATGACTCTGAGATAGTTGTCTAGCCTGAGAACTGATGAGTAACATGATCCGGGCCAGGGCAGGAGGAAGAAAGGAGATTTTTAGACACGCTGGTGGGTAGAAGTCCATGTGTTTACTAAGAGCAGACTTTCTACCGCTTTGGTGCCTCGGGCTGCACGGCTTGCAAAGGTGCGGGGTGGTGCGTCCGTACGCTCACAAAGGGAGCTCCCTTTCTCTACCTTGCCAGCTTGGAAACATTCCCTGTGGTGGTGGTACTCCTCCTGTCTCCTTTCTTTCTGCATGGTGAGTTACTCATTAAGGCTGTTGCTTTAGCGCTGAGATATGTGAGGTGGGGGAGGGGGGGCTAGTCATCCCAGAAGGAGTGTGTGCAAGGTGAATCCAGCAGCAGATTGTGATGAGTGGGAGTGAGAAGGCAGGAAAAAAGCAATATCATTACCATCTTTTCCAGCAAACATTTCAAGAACACCTGTATTACGTATTGTACTAGAGACACAGATTTATGGAATATTCTATTTCTTCACTTGAATGGCTTATACATTCTTGCAAATCTCTTGGGCATGAAGCAGTGGAAAGAATATTGGCCTTGGAGTCAGGAACTCTAACTTTACACTGATCTGTGCGTCTTAAACTGGTGTGTGATCTTGATCCAGTAGCTTTTCTCTGTGGGCCTCAGATGGTCCACCGGGAAAGTGGGTGGCTGCGTGTGGTTTTGTGAGGAGAGGCATTAGCTCCAGTCTGTTTGTTTCTCCCCTTTACCCTAATCCTAGCAAAATTTAGTTTTACTGTCAATGACCCATCAACTGAATCTGAAAATCAGCCACCACGAAGCTAAAATAAGAGATCAACTGGCTGAAAGTTTTCCCACCCAGCGTGGCTAAATCAGAGGGAAGCTCCTCTGTCTCTCGGACTCGGCACCCCTCCCCCAGCCCCACTTGTCTCCTGGGTTCATGTCTGTTGTCCAAGGAGAGGCAGAGGGGTTACCTAGAAATAGGAAGCAGGCTGTCTGCAGGCCCTCTCCTTTCCCCAGGGCCCAAGAAAAAAAGGCCTCGAGAGACAGGACATGTCCAGATTTGTCTCCTCTGAACTGGGCTCAGGAGATGAAGAGTCCCGTCCGCTGCGCCCATACATCTCAGCCCATCTTCTGGGTTATAATGACTGATGATGACACATGCTCTGACAGAGTCACCTGGAGCCTTGCGTTCTCTTGCCTGCTTCATGGGCCAGTCAGGGGTAGGGAAGTCTTCCCGGTGCAACCCCATCATTAACCTCTGCTACGCCCATTGAGCTGTCCTGTTTACAACTCTACGAGAATGCCAACTGATGGGGCGCCTGGGTGGCTCGGTCGGCTAAGCGTCTGCCCTCAGCTCAGGTCATGATCCCAGGGTCCTGGGATCAAGCCCCACGTCCAGCTCCCTGCTGCATGGGGAGTCTGTTTCTCCCTCTCCTCCCCACTCCTGTGCGCTCTCTCTCTCTCTCTCAGGCCTCAGTTAATCAGCCAGTGTTTATGTAGTGGTAGCCTGCGGACAAAAGCATCAGTGCTCCACCCCGAGCGTGCATTAATGAGCACCTACTGCATGGGCACTCTGTGAGGAGAACAAAAGAAATGCGGTCTAGTCCCTCCCGTCAAGAAGGCTTCAATCACATTTCAAGAGATGGCCGCTGGAATGGGGTGTCACAGACCAAGAGATCCTCTAAGACAGAGCTACNACGCCCATTGAGCTGTCCTGTTTACAACTCTACGAGAATGCCAACTGATGGGGTGCCTGGGTGGCTCAGTCGGCTAAGCGTCTGCCCTCAGCTCAGGTCATGATCCCAGGGTCCTGGGATCAAGCCCCAGGTCCAGCTCCCCGCTCCATGGGGAGTCTGCTTCTCCCTCTCCTCCCCACTCCTGTGCGCTCTCTCTCTCTCTCTCAGGCCTCAGTTAATCAGCCAGTGTTTATGTAGTGGTAGCCTGCGGACAAAAGCATCAGTGCTCCACCCCGAGCGTGCATTAATGAGCACCTACTGCATGGGCACTCTGTGAGGAGAACAAAAGAAATGCGGTCTAGTGCCTCCCGTCAAGAAGGCTTCAATCATATTTCAAGAGATGGCCGCTGGAATGGGGTGTCACAGACCAAGAGATCCTCTAAGACAGAGCTACTTGATAGAACTTTCTGTGACGATAGAAATTTTCTGTATCTGCGCTGTTCAATATGGCAGCCACTAGCCACATGTGGTAATTGATCACTTGAAGTGTGGCTAATGCAACTGAGGAACTGGATTTTTAAATTTATTTAATTTTAATTTATTTAATTTTAGTCAAAGGGCCATAGTTATCATACTGGACCACACATCATGACCTTGCTACTCAGAGTGTGTTCTGCAGACCAGAACATCGCATCACTTGGGAGCGGGTCAGAAATACAGAATTTCAGGGGTGCCTGGGTGGCACAGCGGTTAAGCGTCTGCCTTCGGCTCAGGGCGTGATCCCGGCGTTATGGGATCGAGCCCCNAAATTTATTTAATTTTAATTTATTTAATTTTAGTCAAAGGGCCATAGTTATCACACTGGACCACACATCATGTCCTTGCTACTCAGAGTGTGTTCTGCAGACAGAACATCGCATCACTTGGCAGTGGGTCAGAAATACAGAATCTCAGACCCCACCCCTACTGAATCAGAACCTTTCTTTCTTTTTTTTTTTTTTAAGATTTATTTATTTGAGAGAGAGCAGGGATGGGTAGAGGGAGAGAATCTCCAAGCAGACTCCTGCTGAACGCAGAGCCCAACACAGGGCTCAATCTCATGANAAAAAGAAAAAAAAAAGAAATACAGAATTTCAGACCCCACCCTTACTGAATCAGAACCTTTCTTTCTTTCTTTTTTTTTTTTTAAGATTGATTTATTTGAGAGAGAGCAGGGGTGGGTAGAGGGAGAGAATCTCCAAGCAGACTCCTGCTGAACGCAGAGCCCAACACAGGGCTCAATCTCATGACCTAAGATCATGACCTGAGCAGAAACCAAGAGTCGGACACTTAACCAACTGAGTCACCCAGGCGCCCCAGAACCTTCCTTTTAATAAGATCCTGAGGTCATCTGTTTACACATTAAGTTGGAGAAGCAAACTAGTCTAGGGCAGTGCTTCCCAACTTGACTGCATATTAGAATCACTTGCATAGTGGGAAGCTTTTTTAAAACTCCCAATGTTGTGACTGCAGCCCAGACAGATTTAACCAGTATTTCTGGGGGATGAAACCCCAACACCAGTGTTTTTAAGCCCCTGGGCGATTCCAGGGGACAGCTAATGTTGAGACCACTGTCTGGGGCGAATGCAGCCAGCCTGGGTCACACGCTGATGCATGAATCCATGTGAGGGCCAGCCACTCGGCCTAAGCCTCTAAATTCACTTGTTGGGCNATAGTGGGAAGCTTTTTTAAAACTCCCAATGTTGTGACTGCAGCCCAGACAGATTTAACCAGTATCTCTGGGGGATGAAACCCCGACCAGTGTTTTTAAGCCCCTGGGCGATTCCAGGGGACAGCTAATGTTGAGACCACTGTCTGGGGCGAATGCAGCCAGCCTGGGTCACACGCTGATGCATGAATCCATGTGAGGGCCAGCCACTCGGCCTAAGCCTCTAAATTCACTTGTTGGGCCCTGCCGGCTGGAAAGCCAAAGGGAGTTATTCATTCTCGGCAAGTGTAAGAACTGGCTGGGGCTTATGTTTGTTTCCAGCGCCTAAGTGAGATGTTCATTAGTTTTTGACACAACATGTCCAAATGCCACAGCACCAAAGGGTGTTGAGCCAGCCGGATGACTGAAGACTGGGAAGGGCTGATTCACTTCCTCACTCTGGGGCCCGGGTACCCTGGCATCCCAGAGCAGCCCCGTGAAGGGAGCTATTCTTCCCATGTAGGGTGGAGGCAGCTGGTTTTTCCAATGCAACTTGTCTTCAGCGGCCCCTGCCCGCAGCTCAGCAAGTGCCCCAGGGTCACTGGGGCCAAAGAGAAAAGGTGGGTTTTCCTGAAGAGCCAGACTGTCATCCTGTTGATCTGAACAGGACCTGAGAGGCCCCAGCCACTTTCTAGAGATGAATGACATTTGCGGAGATGAGTCTTCATCTCCCAGCGGGCAAAAGTTCAGGAAAAGCACATCTGAAGTCAGGCTTTGAGGACACTGGGTCCCACGAAGGCTGTCTCAAGGGATGGAGCGGCAGCCCCTGCACGGGGCCTTCATTTCCAGAGTCTCACTGAGGAATATCATCCTTGACTTGGGTCCTATGGAGACGCAAGTGATTCGCTTTGGAAATGAGATCCCCAGCTATAGACGATTAGCTCATTTGTCTTGACACGTCCGTAGAATTTCTTCAGCTTTGTATCCATAGCTCTTCTCACGCATTCCACACTGACCTTACGAGACTCAGTCAATACAAGGGTGCCCTCAGGCAGGCCACGAGAGAGCCAGCCGTGATGTTTTGCCAATGTTGGGGCAAGGGAGGAGAGCCAGCCATGATGTTTTGCCAACGTTGGGCAAGGGAGGAGCGAGGTCCAGCCCTGAGAGTGTCCCAGGCCAGGGGGAGCAAATGCCTCTCTGCTGTCCCCTCCACACCCGTCTCCCACGCCCACCTGCAGGTTAGCAAGTGTCTTGCAGATCCCCACACAGCCTTAGAAAACTTTCCTAGCCAGCAGGCCCCTAGACCACAAGCGACATCTGAATGAGACTCTCTCTGTGCTCTGACAGGAATGAGCCCATTTCCTGGGGAAGATCAGAAAGGAGGCCGGGGAGGATTTTCTCCCCTCCATGGCTGCATAGGTGAGGTTGTGCCTAGTGGAACGAGAGAAATCCGGCCAGAGGTCACCACCTCCAGCTTTCTCAACTCTATTGCTGTCCTGTTGTCTCTCTGAAGAGTCTGTGTCACCCACCAGCCATGTTGTGTGGGCTGTGCAATTAGCACTTTGCCAGATGCTCCCTAATTCTTCAGGGCACTTCATTGGCACACCACAAAGCTTCAGGGCCCAGCAGGCTATTTGGAGGCCAAATAGTCCGACCCTCTTGGCTTAGAGATGGGGGAAATGGGGCCTAGAGGGCAGTGCCGTGAGCCCTCTTGGAGCCCAAAGCTAAAGAAGAAATCAGCAATACTGATTTCATATCTACTCAAAAGTTTGATATTTTATTCATCATGGAAGAACAAAAGTCTCTTTATCTTCATTACTGAGCTTTTTGGTGCCCCTTAAAGCTTACGCTGAGGTGAGTGCCTCACTCTAGGCCTGGCCCTGACAGGAAGGGTGGAGGGTTACTTAAGACAACACTACCTTTGACCAGAGGCCAAAGGAGAACTTGGGTCTTCCAAATCTGCACACTTCCTTCTTTTCTGTTGGCTTCAAGTGCAGAGTTCTATCTCTCCAAGTAAATGGAGAGTTCCTGTGGGCAGGGAGCTGAATTGGTAGGATAAAAACACATTTGCAAGGTTATGGCCCAGCCAGAGAAGTAATATTTGAAAACTCAAGACATTGCGAAATCATTCCCTAAATACAGGATTGCTATTGATGGTAGTGTCAAAATATTGTTATTGTAGTGAGATCATTAGAGATAGAGGGACACATGCCAAAATGCGGACCAGCTCCCCAGCCCAACCCTCTCTCACCTGTACTACTTTCCACCTGAGGAAGCCCCTCCATTCTTTCCAAACCCAGGGTGATGACATTCTCAAGAGTTCTGTTACTCACTCCATGCTCCCAGCACAAAGCACAGCCCTAGGTACAGGGAGAATGAACAACAGTCAGCAGCTGAGCACCGAGGCTCACCTCTTCTTTCCGCGCCATGCCTGATGACGCGGCACATTCCTCTGTGTGGGTCACCATGATGTACCAGCCGCTCATTGATGGACATTCAGTTGTGCCGTTTGTTCTCTCCTTCCCTCTCCTGCTGTCCCCTTTCCCTTTCCAGCTCTCTTTTTCTCTCCCCCTAACATTGGGGCTGGGGATAAGCCCCTTTTTTTTCTCCAGGGTTATGGAATGCACATAGTTTTCTCAGAGTCCATGTTCCCTGCCCAGAATCAGCGTTTCTTGTGGTTCATGTCCTCCATCTAGAGGGCCAACGCTGCCCCACTTGAAGGGAAAACCTGTAAACCCAAATGTAAGGAAATCATGGTTTGGTGGTGAGCCATCTTACCATGAACCAAGTTGGGTCAGCCTTGCTTTGGCTACAGAGAAAGGTCTTTCTTCTCTCCCTTTATTGTGTCATTCCCACCTCCCCCTTTTTAAAGACAAAGAATCATAATTTTAATATCATTTCTAATAGGCAATTCGTTCCCATGATTCAAAATTTCAAAGGTACAGAAAGTGGTCTCCTCCCAGACACTTACTCTCCCTTCCAGAGGGAACCAAATTCACCAGTTCTCAGGTACCCACCCAGAGAGAGTCCAGGCATACCCAAACAACTGTCTACAAAATATCCCACTCCCATTACAAATGGTAGAAATCATCCCAGCCCTCTCTTACCACGAACGGGAAGGTATATACTCCATATGATGGTCTTCGCACAGGACTTCATTTTCTTGATCTTGGAGGTGACTCCCTATCAACCCATGGAGAGCATTCTCACTGTTTTAATGGTGGTTTAGTACTCCATCGTACGGCTTACCACAATTCGTTTAACCAGTTCCCTTTTGATGGACATTTGGGCTCTTTCTAGTGTTTTGCTGAGATCGTGCTGCAATAAAATTTGTATGTCATTTTGTACAGACACACATTTATCTGCAGGATTATTTCCTAGAAGCAGAATGACTGGGTCAGAATTGATGTGCATTAAAAAGCTTGACAGGTACTGCTAAGTCCCCTTCGACAGAGCACATGCCATTCCCTCCAGCAGCGTAGGAGTGCCCGTTTGAGCCCACCTTTCCCAGCTGTTCCTGCTGTGGTTTCTAAAGGAGAACTCTCACAGTAGCCCCCTGTACGGTCACTAGCCTTTCTTTGCCAAATCCGAAAAGAGAAAAATGGTATCTCAGTGTGGTTTGGTTTGCATTTCCCTTATTAAGATTGGGTTTTGTTTTGTTTTTAATTTTGAGTGATGATGTTGTCACCATACAGTACCTCCTTAGTTTTTGATGCAATGTTCCATTGCAAGTTCATTACTTGCATATAACACCCAGCGCTCCATGCAATACGTGCCNGTAACACCCAGCGCTCCATGTAATACGTGGCCTCCCTAATGCCCATCACCGGCCTAGCCCAGCCCCCACCCCCCTCCCCTCAAGCCCTCCGTCTGTTTCCCAGAGTCCACAGTCTCTCGTGGCTCATCCCCCTTCTGTTCAGTCTTGTTTTGTTTTCTAGGACTCTTTGTTCACAGGCTCGGCCCACTTTCTGTCGCACATTTGTATTTGCTGGAGCACCCGATTTGTGTGGGTGCCTTGTACAGAGCGTCAGACCCCGTCCGCCGTAAGAGGCAAGGCAAGTACTCTGTGGTTTGACACTTTGTCTTCTGACTTTGCCTACGGTGACTCTGTCTGTTTGTCATGCCAAACTTTTTATTTTTATCATCAAATTTATCATGATTTTATGATTTCTGGTTTCACTCACAGATTTCAAAATCCTTCCAGAGGTCTTTTAGAGTTCGATTTTTTACATTTAAACTTTTAATCCACATGCAATTCATTTCCTTTTAAGGTGTAAAGTATGAATCTGACTTTATTTTCTCCCCCAAGTGTCTACCCAGGATACCTATGGAGAAGTCTGTCTTTCCTTTTGGGTGAAATGCCGTCTCTGTACGTCGTAAATTCCAGAGTTTGTTTGTGCCTGTCTGGGCTCTTCCTCTGGTGCCTCACTGGTCTAGGGACCCGTGCGCCAGCACCGGGCCCTCTCTTTTCCTATAGGTGTCACTTGGACTTGACTGCAGATCCCTGGGTTTGCAGACACTGGACTGGGATGGGTGGGGTGGAGGAATAGCAAAAGGGTTGGATAACATCAGAAAACTTCTAGGCTTTCTCCAAAGCCTCCCCACATCTAAAATGGTTTTGCTCTCACACTCCCTCTCTAAAGAAAAACAAAAAGAGAACAAAGAAGTTCTTTTCCTCATTAAAAAATTTGACTATTTGTCCAGCCTGGAGGGTATCCCCCTTTTCTCTGTTCACTCTGCTCTTCTCAGGGGAGGGGGGCTTCCATTCCAAGTCTAGGAGCTTGGGGAGGCCTTGAAGCAGGTCTTTGACCACCGTGTGGCTTCTCCCACAGACTCCTCAAGTCTCAAACCCAGCCCTTGCCCGTTGTGTGTAAATTGAGCTTGTCTTTATCTTAGAGACATTACTGCAGACCCTAGACAAACACATTAACAGCCACTAAAAGACTAAACTAATGCCGGCCAATAAACAAATCCCCAGGAGAGATTATGCAGCAGCGTCCTCCCTCCCTCTGCGAGCTCTTGGGGCTCCCGCTCCCTCAGCCCTCGGGCTCCTCCCCATCGTGCTCCCGGACCAGACCAGACCATACTCGCCTTGCCAGCAGTAGGTCGCGCTGCCCTGGGCCGCTTTTCTAACCCAGCACGGTCCCCATGCAATCAGTAAATAACTACTGCAAATACCATGGAGTGAACAAGTCTCCTTAGAAGGAAGAGGTAATCGTGTCAAGCTCTCCAAAGGGAAAGTTCTCCTCTGGAGGTAGAAATCATCCTATATCCCAGAGGTTTTCAATTTAAGGTCTTCAGATGTGCCTCAGAGGTCTCCTGAACACCTGCAGTGATTTGCAAAATTTATAGGTAAGCCTGGGGGAGCACTTTTTCTATGTGGTGGGAGAGGAGGGTCCTTGGAGTTCATAAGAATCCAATACTTAAAAAAATGCATAGTTATCTACAGATAAATGGATATCTGGAATTTGCTTCAAAACGTTCCAGTTGGATGCAGGGAGTGGGTGGGGGTAGGTGTAGTCAGAGATGAAACAAGATTGGCCAGGAGTTGATCGTTGTAAAAGCTATGGATGAGAGTTTGGGAGTTTATTATTCTCTCATGAAAGAGGGAGAAAAGGAGGGAGGGAAGGAAGGAAGGAAGGAAGGAAGGAAGGAAGGAAGGAAGGAAGGAAGGGAGGGAGGGAGGGAGAAGGGAAGGAGGGAAGGAAGGAAACCCTTGTTCCACACTAATGGAAAGAACCAGACGGCCCGCAGTGTGCAGCCGCCCTCTCACAATTTCAGCTTTACAGAAACCACTTCTGCCCTGATGAGTGTTTGGGAGCCCGGAAAATGTGTGGAGGCAGGAGCGTGTCCCTTTCACTCTCACCTCCACCCCGCATGCTCAGCGTGGCCCAGGGAGCGGGACCAGGGTCCCTGAGGCCGTCTGGGTCTGTCCACATCCCCTGGCTCAGGGAGCCGGTCATCCGAGGCCCTTGGCTCCCCACCGCAGCCCAGGTAGCTGGAGCCCGTTGCCTGAGCGAGGTGGTGCAGAAGGGGGCCGTGGCCGCCCCGTTTGGATGTGCTGGGAGTAGAAAATTCACAAATTCCAAGCTCGGCTCCCAAAGCAAACCTCCCCAGCCCAGGTGGCTGCGCCCCATCTTCCCCCTGACAGCGACAGCTCCGCGGGCGGGCCGCCAAGCGGGAGGCTTTGAAAACCGGCTTGTGTTTGGGTTGTGAAAGCACCAATGTTTGCCCTGTTTGCCCAGCCGAGAAGGAGCATTTTTTCTCCCTTCCAAATGCAAACTCGAAAGATGCTCCACGGTTTTGCTTCAGACTTTCCACAGGAAACATAAATAAGGAAGAAAAATGACCGTAGGTGGGGAGACCCGAAGCAGAACGCCAGCCGCGGGCCCAGGCGCCCTCTGTCCCGCCGTGACGCCCTCCAGGGCCCCGGCGCTGCTTTTCGCGGCGTGGCCATCAAGTCGGAGGCCAGGGGTCCTCGTGCCGGCCCTTGGAGGCCGGTGGGCCAGAGGCTGCGGCCAGGCAGCTGCAAGCCGTCTTGCTTGTGTTCTAGAAGAGCAAGCGTGGTGCTCCAAGCAGGGGCCCAGCAACGCTGTGAGTCAGATGCTGAAGCAGAGCGGGAAGTGTGGACGAGGCTTCCCCGGAGCCTGAGGCCCCCAGTAGGCCGGCCTCTCTGTCTTAGGCTTCATCTTGCAAGAAGGACATCCCATCCTTGGTCTGTGGTCTCTGCCCTCGGGCAGCTTATCATCTACATGCAGACGCAAAATCAGAGAGGCCATGAGGCTGTGGTTGAGAGCACACTGTTCAAATAAAACATGAGACCAATCTTGAAAACTCCCCAAGCAGTCGAAACCAGTTGACCCACGCAAGCAAAGCTGAATGCACCTTATTTTGCAGAACCCAACTTGACTTGAATTATTTCTTGCGTGTGCCTCGGGAACTTCTGGAAATCCTGGGCAAAGAACTGTTTCCCAAGGTTGATAGGAGGTAACCACTGATCAGTTCCCCATCTTAAGAAAATTCTAATATTGCAAGAAAAAAAGAAAAGAAAATTCTAATACTGTAACCAATCGTGGTGAACAACAACTGTCACTGCTTTCTCCTCTCTAAGCTGCTTTAGCGGCTCATTGCACAGTTTGGTTCTATCATTGCTGGCTCGCTGTCTTTTTCGCGTGTGCACAGTAAATGTGTGCGAATTGCTACTTTGGTGATTGCTTTCGACAACGCACATATGCATCGACTAACCCAGGTTTTGAATAATCTTAATGGACTTTTTTGTGCACAGAGGATCAGAGTAACTCTTTTTCATGGGTTATAAATACCAGCTGACGGCTTCCGTGTTGGGAGTTTGTGAAAATTGTGTATTTCCAGATCGACTGGGCCGTACAAGAAATAGAGGATTGAAGTCAGTTTGGCCCATTCTAGCGGAGCTAATGCAACATGCTGATTGTTCATTATAAGCTACGGTGGCCTGAGTGTTTGCTGGGGCCGGAGCTGGAATGCTTCAAGGCCGCCATTTCTGTCTCTTGACATCGAGAAACTTTCTTCGTGAAATATTCTCCTCTCCTTTAACTTTGTCTCTTTGGATAGACCCAACGAGTCCATTGTGCATCTACAATTAAAAAAAAAAAAAGATGTAATATCAATTCCTAGAGCCCTGCTATAGGTCAACTGAACAAAGCAAGGACACCACTGGAAGATGCCTCTGAGCTTACGCTTCCAGCCAGAGGTAGAACTTGGCTTTGACGTACCCGATTCAGAGAAAGACCACACAAACCATTTCCTTTTCAGCTGAGGCTTATTTATTCTGTTCATCTGAAGCTAGAGCCAATAAGCGAAATAATTTTCAACGGCTAAAGAGGTTTCTCGAATTAGAATAATCAATCCTATCTCAGAAAGGCCAACTGAGCGGCAGCCCAGCGTGCTGTATTCACGAGGGGTGCCAGTTCGGAGAGGGGTCTCGTTAGCAATGTTGCCAAGCGCAGAGGCCCCAGCTGAGACTGGCTCTGAGGAGAGACTCAGAGCAGGAAAGGGAAGGCTGTGTGTGGACTGTGGATGAGGGCAAGGAAGAGCGACGGAGTACAAGTTGTCAGGGTGCAGGTGGCTCAGAGCATGGGCTCTGGGGTCCCACGTGTCCGGGTCCAAAGGGCTACCTAGGCAACTAATAGCTGTCTGACGTGGTGTGCTGACATGTGTCCTGACCTACGAAAGCGGCGCGATGTTAGCACCCGCCTAGTAAGTGATGGCGAGAATTTAAATGAGACAAAATGTGGAAAGAACTCACAGGCAGCTCTCAGCCGATGGAAGCTACTCCAATCACACAAGCAGAAAGAACAAGGGGACAAGTCGGGGTTGGGGAGAGGGGCCACGGTGGGAGGGGTGCCGAGGTCTGACACTGCAGATGGCAGCCACCTGGGACAGCACATGTCCCAGTCCAGACATACAGCACACGTGTTTATCGAGAAACCATCCACAACAGTTCTTGGAAACTATACATTTGCAGCCTCATCTCTGCACACTGCCTAGCTGCCACCGCTCGCAACAAGGCCTCATTCACTTCCCCACGCGGCTCCCTCAGCTGCCCCAGCCCCTCCATCACACACCCACTGGGCCTGGAGTGCAAAGGCCCCCCTGGTGCCTGACCTCCTTCCCTCCCCTGGCTCTGCATGACTTCTGACTTGCTTTTTCCAAATGTGAAATCTTTGAATGAGGTCATTTCAACTGGGAAGGGAGCGAGGGGAGGGTCACCAAGGAAATAGTTCCTAAGTGCAGAGGTCCCTGGGGTGACTTTAGGCAGAACCTGGATAAATGTTTTTCATTTTAATAGTTACATATTTATTGTTAAATGTATTTATTTTAATGTGATTGGATGAAAAGGTAGAGTATCGATCTCATGATAGAGTTTTCAGTTCAAATAAACTTGAGTAAAGCAAAGGAGAATGGAAGAGTTGATTTAAGAAAACTATTAAATGAATAATAGTCTAGGTGGTCCTCAGACCTGACAGATAGTTCTGGGAACGCTGCACACTTGGTGTCAGCACTCACCGAAAGTTTCCTGGACGTGTCAGTCTGACGGATATGGTTTTGATGGCAACAGGATGGTCCTGCGCTGGGCTGGCCAGAGAGAAGGGCTGCTCCATGCCCAAAGAGCTCCAGTGACTGTCACAGTCTCTTCTCAGAGTCTGTCCCCTACACGGACACCTGGCCTGCCTTGGCTGTCCTCAAACAAACTCTCATATTTCAAACTGCTCAAGAACCCTCCGTAACTCCCCAGTTCCCACAGGACAGAGACCGACTCCTCAGCCTGGCACTCAAAGCCCTTCTCCATCCATCTTTCCATTTCTGCCACAGGCCCGTGTACACACTGCCTGGACACCTGGGGTCCTCCCTTTGGTGTCGCCTCTGCTCCAGCTGCACTGCCAGTGTGAGCTGTCCACTCACCTCCAGCCTGTCCTGTGATTCCTCGACCTGCTCCCCGGCCCCTGCATCTCCTGCTTTGCACAGGCAGGACTGACGGTCCAGCAGAACGCTCTAGGCCAGCCCGTGAGTTCTGATTCTGCCACTACTGCTTACCAGCTGTGTGTCCTCGAGCCCGTTACTTGCCCTCTCTGGTCCCCCACTGCCTCATCTGTAATGAGGGGCACTGCCAGCAACATCCACCTCTTCCCAGGGCGGCTGGGAGAGCTGACCGAGATGCTGCCTGGCACAGCACCAGACGCACAGTGGCAGCAAGTGCATGGCGGTGGCCGCACCTTCCTTGAACTTGGGGTTGAGAGCTTGTCTGGAGGTTCTAGCAGGGGGTGCAGCTACTCGTATCCCCTTGACCCAAGAACGGTCCTCCTCTATCAGGGAAGGTCGTCCTCTTCGACCGAGTGCACAGCTTCGGGAGGGACGCACATGGAGCGGTGAGGGAGGAAGGGGACACCCGCCTAGCCAGCCAGATCAGCCGAATCAACCCTGGAGATCAATGGGGTGACAGATGTCGCAGCCAGATCGCCCTCACATCCATGAACTTGGGGTTGAGTTCTGGCTAAGAGCAGCCTTTTGGCACTCGTTTTCCAGAGAGTAGGTGTTTGATAGATACTTGTCGACTGATTGTGGACATTTGGTGCCGCGTTTTCTATGTTCTTCTCTCGATCAGAGGCTCCAGGGAGCCTGCGAGCTGTGTCGCCTTTCTTGGGTCTAAGGGTCCTTGCAGCCCTGAAAAGCATGGATTCCTGGGCCATCTCGCCACCTTCTCTTCTCTGGGTGAGTCCTCTTTGGTCTCAAGGGCTCCTTGTGGAGCTGCCTCTTCTGCCTTCAAGTTTGGCCTAACAGCTAGAGTCTTCCCAGGAACCACCAAGGCCAGCAGAGGCGGCGCGTGAGGCTTCCCCAGAACAGGCGGGAGGAGACAGAGAGGCCAGTGGCTGGGCACACACACGGCCACCTTCCAGACTAGAGAGAGGCCACCAGCACACGCTGACCCAGGGCCCCGTGGTGCCAGGCACTGTGTGAGCTGCAGCCTTCGAGACCCAGGCCCCTGCCCCTGGCCCTGGCCCCTTCAGCCCTTGCTCTGGTTGACTACAGAGATGGCTCTCCGGGCGTAAGCATCCATTTTCCAGTGACCAGCCGGCAGCCACAGGCCTAGACTAGCAGCGGGCCTTCCCTCCCCCATCCAGTCCTCAGCCTTTTCTGAAAGAAATGTGTGTTCCCTGGGCCCTCCCCCCTCGCCACATCCCCTTCCTCCCACAGAGCCCGGTCCCCAGGCTGCAGTCCAGCAGTCCCTCCGAGCAGACTCCAGCGGGGCGGGCTTTGTTAGAAAACCTCATTAGCAGAGACAGCGAGGCCGGCCGGGTTAGTGGCATTCCAGGTGTCAGTTGAGAGGGGCGGCAGGAGGCGAGGCCATCAAACCATGCTGAGGTCAGCCCCTCGCAGGATGAAAACAACAAGCTGCAACCCGGGGGAGGGCTGGGAAGGACACTGGGGACTGGAAAGGGGATGCCCCGTGCTCAGGCCGGGAAGGGAGGGCCCTGCCTGGTCCTGGGAGTCCCAGGGGTGAGGTCTGACCAGCCTCTACGATGTGGACCCCCAGACGATGGAGGCCGGGCCTCAGGAGACTCTGAGCACCCAGTGTCCAGCACACGCTCAGCACATGCAGCCCTCAACAAACACTGGGGGGTGAATGAGCGCTTAGCCTGCTCCCAGGGAGGAGGGCCAGCAACAGCTCAGCTTCCTGAGCGCTCACTACCCGCGTCAGGCGCGGCGCTAAACCTGCCTGTGAACAAGCTCGTCCTAAGGCGACAACACAGGTACTATCAGCTCCGTTCTAAAGACAGAGAACTATAGATACCAGAATGTGTTATTTGGGGCTCCTCTGGCCTTTCAAGAACTTTCTAGAACTCTACCTACCAATACCTGGAACTTTGGAACCAGGGACACATGTCCTTCATTCCATGATTAGTCGTACAAAGGCTGAAGGAGCCCCGGGGCTGAGGAAGCTCGCTCGCCCCAAGGGTGATTAGTGTGAATGGCTGGTGTCTGGAATTCCCTGTCCGCAGAGGGGCGAGGGGCTGCCCTGAGTCCAGGACGGACTCTGCTGAGGGAGGTGAGGACAGTGGCTGCCTGTGTGCACNTGGGGCTGAGGAAGCTCGCTCGCCCGAAGGGTGATTAGTGTGAATGGCTGGTGTCTGGAATTCCCTGTCCGCAGAGGGCGAGGGGCTGCCCTGAGTCCAGGACGGACTCTGCTGAGGGAGGTGAGGACAGTGGCTGCCTGTGTGCACTCCTGCTCTGCTTCAGTGAGCTCTGTTTGCCCCGCTGGGCAGGGACGTGCAGGGGTGGGTATTTTTGTCACCTAACAGGGAATGTACATGATTTATGAAGTCCTTTTAACCTCGGGCTGCCTCATAAAGGAGCTTTGAGGGGACTCCAGGGAACCTAGCTATGAAAGGCCTTCCTTTCTGGGGCTCTGTTAGATGAGGCATCACTGCCTGCCCGCCTGCCTTCAAGGATTAGGCACCTCGTGTGCCCTAGCCCGGGTCTGGAATGATGGGCGCCGGGGACCCCAGGAAGCCTGGGTGTGGATCTGTGCCCTGTTCCCTTGTCCCTGCTCAGGCTTCTTGTCCTTCACAGCCTCTTAGATGAAACCTGCCCCAAGAGATCTCTGATCCCTGACCCCTGACGCCCTTGACTTCTGAGCCCCAAGCTTCCCCTGGATGAGTCATTCACCTCACTGAGCCTCAGTTTTCTTATCTGCAAAATGAGTATAACACCACCTGCCTCAAGTTCTTGTACTGAGGCATCGAGACCCGCACCAGTTGGAAAGGTCTCTGAGGACAGTCCCCTATGCATCTCATTTGTTCTTGTCTCTCTAGCACCTAAAGCAGGGCACGTAGCAGTGGGTACAAGGCGGCAACTTGTCCAACGGAATTCTACTGGATTCCACCAGGAGGAATAAGTGAAATGTGTTTGAAACCTCTAAGCGCGGTGCCCTGGGCATTTAGAAAAATTCGGCTTAAATCTGAATTTGAATTCGATCCTCCGCTGCACATGTGGAATGGAGACCCTGGCCCAGATTGGGAGATGGGCCCCCCTGAGGTCCAGCCCTCTCCCGCCAACCCCTTGGGGCCAGCTGCAGAGGATCTTTGTCTCTCTCCCTCCCGGGCGCCCCTCCCCCCGCCGGACCTCCCAGGCCTCTTCCCAGCCCTGCAGAAGCCCTTGTGGCCCCTCTGGGGCGGTGGGCGTCCCTGTGTCGGCGCGGCCAGGCCGGGCCCCTCTCCAGAGAAGGGGCCGAAGGGTGTGAAGGACTGGTGTGTGTGACTTTGTTTATTTTCTCTGAAGGATCCTGCCTGAGCCCTGCTATAAAAATAACCTGCCTGGAAACCTCATCTCCGAGGGGGAGAAAGAGGCTTTTGTATCCAGAGAAGTGGCTCCAACGGCCTCCCTGTGCCTTCGTCTCAGCCCCACACATCAAGGAGATGCGGGCTAAGGGGATGAGGAGCCTCGGCCCAAGTGAGGTGTGCGCGGCGGCAGCCAGTGGAGGGCGCGGGTGGGGGAGGGGCGGGGGAGGCGTCTCCGCAGCCCCTCCCCCATAGCGCTGCTGAAGCATACCCCCCTGCCTGCGTGATCCAGGAAGTTCAGAAGGAGGAACTGAGGCAGAGAAAGGAAGGAGACAGCAACAAGAGATACAAACCAACCAAGATACACTGGATATCAAGAGAGAGACAAACAGGCCAGGAGGAGAGAGAGGAAAATCAAATCCAACAGAGAGGAGAGACACAGGAAAGAGACTGAAGCCAAAGGAGAAAGAAAACAGAAAGATGTTCACCCAGCAAGATGTGGATGGAGCTCAAGGGATCAGAAAGAGACAGGTTTACAGATGGAGCTAAGGCTTTGGCCCAATTCCCGGGATCCCCACTGTGTCTCCCTGCTGGGGCACGAGGCCAGGCCCAGTCAGAGCTGGGCTCTAGGGCCCTTCCCTGCCCATTTGCACTGGCCAGCTCCTGCTCTGGCTCAGGTTGGGGTGGTCTGAAGACACAGGCCTGATGCGGGTCTCTCAGGGTATGCCTTCCCAAGGGCCAGGGGCAAAGGCAAGAAGGAAACATGCTGCAGTGAACGAATACCGGCATTGCATTCCGGAGGCCTGCATTCAAGTCCCAGTTCTCCCACTTTTTAGCCCAGTGAGCTATGTAAAGTCTTCAGCCTGGCTCTCTCACCTGTAAACTATAAATAATAAGTCCCCCA
This sequence comes from Ailuropoda melanoleuca, assembly GCF_002007445.2. Taxonomy (NCBI): domain Eukaryota; kingdom Metazoa; phylum Chordata; class Mammalia; order Carnivora; family Ursidae; genus Ailuropoda; species Ailuropoda melanoleuca. The sequence continues at coordinate 38,202,729 of NC_048233.1, forward strand.
CCACCTCGCAGCGCCATTGGGCAAATCCATGGAAGGGTATCCACATGATCTCTCTAAGTTGTATGGTGCCAGTGAGATGAGAAGGGATGAGCCATTCGAACACATTTCTCCAGGGGCTGGTGTTGACCTAGAAGTTGCCAGAGTCTTGGTAATCTTAAAAAAATAATAATAATAATAAAGCAACTCTTAGAGGTACAAATTAACATGGGGAGAGACTACAAAGGAAACGCTACTTTGGGGACACACAGCTGGGCAGCGCAGCTGTCCGCTGAAGCTAGGAGAGGGCTAGGGAGCTACAGAAGCCATGATCGAAAGCAGGCTGTGGGCACTGCAGGGCCTAAAGCATCCCCAGTGGCTTGAGGCTGAGCAGGGGCCCAGAGAGAAAGAAACGGGTAGGGCTGTAGCAGCATGGCTGCTGGGAAGTAGAAAGGACTGGGCTTGGTCATGCAACTGGAACTGTCCCTCACACTGGCCCTCAACAGCAATGCATTTGAAAAATAACTGAGGGAATGTGCTCGGGATACTAATAACATTAATAGTTCATACAAATGGTTAGCACTTACTGTGTGCGAGGCCCTGCTCTAATGCTTTGCATGCATTATTGTATTTAGTCCTTACAAATGTCCTCCCCCAGCATCCATCACACCCCCCCCCCCACACTGGGTAGCCGTCTTGCAGGCTGGACAGTGTTGACCCCAGTCCTAGTTCCATGGGTAGGCCCTGGTAGATTTGAGCCAATCAGGGTAACCCCATAACCCATGCCAGAGGAACACCTTAAGTTTGATCCAGGTCAAGCGTAGACTGGAACTTGAGTTAATAATGAGGAAAGAAAAGACCCCTCTCTCCTTTTTATGTTAGACTCTGGTATATGCAGGTGTGAGGCCTGGAACTGCCGGCAGGCATCTTAGGATCATAGGTGAGCCATACTGAGGATGAGTCAATATATCAGGAAGGCAAAGTCAAAAGAAGCAGGGAGAAAAAGCAGAAGCCCTGATCAAACTATTCCTGAAACTCTCATGACTTTAGGCTTTTCATGTAAATTAATGAGGTCCACTATTATTTAAGATAGCTGAGTTGGATTCCTTCCTCCCTCCCTCCCTTTCTCCCTTCCTCCCTCCCTTCCTTCTTTTCCTTCTTTCTGTAACTTACAACTGAAAGTATCCAAACTGTTGCAGAATATGCGGCCCAGGGAGGTTAAGTAACTTGTCCAAAGTCGAGTAAGCTACATGATAAGTGAAGGAGCTGGGGTTCAAATGAAAGCATGTGAACTTAGAGCCTGTGCGCTTCCAACAGCATCAAGGAACCCCACAGTGGCTGCACTCTGACCACACACCAGCTCCATGCCAAAGCCTTTCCCCGACGTCTCACTGTATGCTCACAGCAGCCTTTGGAGATGGCAGCCTCCGTTATCCTTGCATTTACAGATAAGGGAACTGAGGCTTGAACAGCTTAAGCCACTTGCTCATCATCGAACAGTTCTGAAACAGCAGAGCAGAACTGAATCCAGGCCCCTGCGGTCAGGGTGCTGGGCTTCTCTCCCACCCTGTGGGCAGAGGCTGCCCGACAATGGTTCCCGACAGTCTATGCCACTCCCTCTGAGGGCGAATTGACTTCCAGTTGTTTTATTCAGGTTGGTCATATCTCCATGGGGATTGCACAGATAGGTGAGCGTTAAGGGAGGTAGGAGGCCAATTTTAGCCCAATGTTAGAGAGACCGTCCCTATTGCTCCAGCAATGGGGTGGGCTGCCTGGGAGAGTCTGAGCTCTCCATGGCGGGCAGGCCAGCAGGCCAGCAGGCCAGGGCTGGGGGAGAGGCCTGTTGCCTGCACGAGTGAGGCTGGAAGGAAAGGCTGACGTTCCGTACTTCTAAGGCCTTCCCCTACCCGGGCCTCAGTTTCCCCATCTGTACAGCGGTTACGGCAGGACAGGGTGAGGACTGAGGTCTCTTCCAGCTCTAACATTCTCAAATTCTGGAATTCCCGGAGGCAGGACTCCAGGCCCCAGGGTCTGGCCAGGAAAACAGAGAAAGGCTGTTTGGCTAGCTGGGTAGAACAGTGGGGCCTATTGAACCCACGGTTCCCTGAAACAGAAACAGCCAAACGGCGCAAGCAGGGAAGATAAATTCATTTGTGGGGCTGGTGAGAGCAACTGAAAAAAATGCGGGGCTTGAGGGCCGTCCAAGGAGAGCCAATTTTCAACTGGTGGGCTGTGACGGTGTGTCCACAGGATAGAAACTGCATACCGGGCCGCATTCTGCCCCCGCCAGAAGGAAGACATGAATCTGGACGTGACCGTGACCGTGACCGTCCCTGTCAACAGCATAGGGACCAAGAGGTCCTACCTGGTCAGGGCTCCCTCACGTGGGTTCCCTTTCCCTGGAGACCGGGGAGAGCTGTGTTTGTCATTAGCAAAGGGAGGACTTTCGGAAATGTGCCTTGGTTAAACTAAAACCATCGTTGTTCGTGTAACCACAAGATGCTTACTCGGCAACGGAGAGTCCACTCTCACAAAGCTGTGAGGCCTGAATGAGAGGGGAGGCCTGGGCTCTCCTTCCCTGCACAGCTGTGGGTGGGCCTTCCACCCAGGGGTGGACAAGATGCCACCATAAAGCTTCGGGCTGTCTCCCTGGGATGTTCCCTCCACTGTTTGCTCTAATGATGATTATGTTTGATGTTGTGACTATTCTCCATGTGCTTTGACATCTGTAGTCCCATGTGACCTTCATTACCATCCGCTGAAGTAGACAGTGGGATAATTCTATGCCCATCGAGAGAGGAGAAAATGGAGCTTCAGAGAGGGTAAGCCGAAGGTCACTCAGGTAGCAAATGATGGCTCTGGGGGTAAACATAAGGCCATGGGCCCCAATACTATGCCCTTTTCCTAGGGCACCCTGCCATTCCTCCACCCCTGTTTTTGGGGGCCACAGAGGGCTGACTTTTCTAGGACGCTTTTTTTTTTTTCTTGCTTAGGGACAATGCAGAACCCTTGGAGCTGGATTAAAACCATCACAAGTGCCAGGTTTGAAAAGATTGGTATTTGGAACAGAAGCAATTCTAACGATGGTAAAGTAAATGTAACGAAGCCCATCAAAGTTTTGACTTTCTTCATGATGATTACTTCTAGGCTTTAAAATAGGTCAAATATTGGAAATTAAATGATTGATTTTTTATTTGGTGTCACCACCCTACTGGTGTCCTAAGTAGTTTCTAGCCTGCCTTTGGCCTATCTCAGGTCCCTGAGCCCTAGGCTGCACTGCTCTGCACTGAGAGGAAATCTCTGGAATTGTCTGTGAAATTGGGCCAGGCTCTCAGGCTGGGAAGATGCCTGTGCTGGAGCAGGAAGTGACTGCAAGCAGAGACCGGGGCACCCGAGGGAGGTGTTCCATGAGTGGGGAGGAACGAAGGCTGTCTGGAAACACCCTCACGCTGTCCTTTGCAAGGGGAGGCAAGGACACAAGGCCACAGAAACGGAGGCTCTGGCGGAGCTGTAAGTCGTATTCTCCCTGGGCTTGGGAAATGCAACAATGACCACCATCTTCACCTTCAGGAAGGAGGCGGAGTCGAAATCCAGAAGGGACAAGGCAGAAAGAGTGAGAAGAATGGCAGAGAGGAGTGTTAGGAATGTCCAGCAGGGGAACAAGGAAAGAAGTTGGAGATTCCCCGAGTCCCCCTCCCTAGGGGCTCAACCCCATCCTCCAGAGCTCCTTGGGACCAGGGTTCCTTCTTGTATTCTCCGGTTCTTTCTAGACTCCAGTCTGGGAAAAGGAGGCTGGAATTAAGTGCAAGAGTATCCATCAAGAATCCAACTGGAATATTTTCCCACTTGCCCTGTTTTTTTTCAGTAAGTTCTATGCCCAACATGGGACTTGAACTCATGACCCCGAGATCAAGAGTGGCATACTCCACTGACTGAGCCAGCCAGGCTGCCCCTTTCCCTGCTCTCTGTGATACTGCTGAGGCTGAGGGGGCAATGGGAAGGATAGTGGGAAGAAGAGGTTGGGCGAATTCTGAACTCTTTAACAGCAATTGGTAAGAATGTGCAAAACTCTTTTAAGTAATGTAAAAATAAACAGCTAGTAACTCTTTGATTCTCTGCCTCAAAAGACGTAAGATGTGTTTGCTTGGGGAACAGCCGGCAAGCAGCCCCTAGACTTTCACTCTCCCTGACCCAGTCCCTCCTGCCCACCTCCTCTCCCTGGCAGTCCTGCCCTGGTCCCTGAGCCACCCACCCTTTTAGAGACCCCATGGCATCTCTGGCTGAGGGTGGGAGGGGAGGGGCTGGAGCCCCTTGAATGTTGGTGGAGCAGGCCAAGGTCCCTGAGGACTCTGGGATGGAGAGTTCTTTGTAGAAGTCGGAGCAGTAAACAAAGAGGTCTTTGAGCCCTGGCAAAAGCCCTAAAGAGCCAGTGCCTTGGGCCCAGCCTGCTCATTGCCCTCATACCCCCAAGGACTGGCTCAGGCAGACAGCTGGCTCTGGCCTCTTCTCCCCTAAGGGGATTTCTGATGCAGCTTTGTGTCCCAGAGGCTGCAGCGAGGTACTCAATTCACCTGAAATGTCACCAGGGATGGGGCCATCCCCTCGATGCCCTCTCATTCCTCCTCTTTTAAAAGACTTTGGAGTGAAACAGACTTGCTTTCAGTGTTAGTTTCTACCACTTACTGGTCAAGTGATCCCGAGCAATTGACAATTTCAATTGAACGTTTTTCCTCATCTGTAAAATGGGAATAAGGATATTATTCACTTCATTGGCTGGTTACACAACGCCTAGCACATGGTAAGCACTCAGTGGACATCAGTATCATGATTATTATTACTAATATCTGTCCCCATTTTCTCTTTCCTCTTGACCCCTTCCAGGCTTGACCCTCAAATCTGACCCCATCCCAGCAAATGGGTCCATCAGATGAAAGCCTCAGGTGAGCCTGAGCTGGGCTCTTCATAGGGGTGAATAAGGTGTGCAGTCCCCCAAGCTGGGGGGACAGGAGTGGGAGTCATGTAAGAAAACTGCAGGCACTAGGTACAGGGTGAGGTTGACACTGACCTTAGATGATTGAGTGGACTTTCAATGGCCACGTTTGTTTCACTTACAAGCACTCAACTCATACAGAGTCCTGGAATGTTCAAGAAGTTCACTGGTTCCTCGTGCACTGTTGGTGGGAATGCAAACTGGTGCAGCCACTGTGGAAAACAGTATGCAGGTTCCTCAAAAAGTTAAAAATAGAACTACCCTGCAACTGATCCAGTAATCCCACTACTGGATATTTACCTCCAAAATACAAAAATACTAATTCAAAACACCTCTATGTTTATAGCAGCATTATTTACAATAGCCAAACTATGGAAGCAGCCCATGTGTCCATCGATAGATGAATGGATAAGGAAGAGGTGGTGTGGGGCGCCTGGGTGGCACAGCGGTTAAGCGTCTGCCTTCGGCTCAGGGCGTGATCTCGGCGTGATGGGATCGAGCCCCACATCAGGCTCCTCCGCTATGAGCCCGCTTCTTCCTCTCCCACTCCCCCTGCTTGTGTTCCCTCTCTCGCTGGCTGTCTCTATCTCTGTCAAATAAATAAATAAAATCTTTAAAAAAAAAAAAAAAAGAAGGAAGAGGTGGTGTATATATACAATGGAATATCATTCCACTGTAAAAAAGAATGAAATCTTGTCATTTGCAACAACATGGATGGAGCTGGAGAATACAATGCTAAGTGAAATAAGTCAGAGAAAGACAAATACCATATGATCTCACTCATATGTGAAATTTAAGAAACAAAACAAACAAGTAAAGGAAAAAGAAAAGAGGGAGACAAACCAAGAAACAGACTCTTAACTATAGAGAACAAACTGATAGTCACTGGAGGGGAGGTGGGTGGGGGGATGGGTGAAATAGGGGATGGAGATAAAAGATATACTTATCATGATGAAACAATAATAAAATGATAAAAAAATAAAATAAACAAGTTCACTGACTTTTTAGTTTTGATGGATCTATAAGAAGATGGCTAAACTTCTGAAACCTCTTTCCAGCAAAATATAGAATTCTACATTTTGCATATAATTTTAGTAGGCTTGCCTGTGGACCTCAAGTTTACCTCTACTCGTCTCACTGTTCAGAGGGGTTAAATAATGTGTCCGAGGACCCACAGCTTGCAGGTGGCATAGCTGTGACTTGAACTCAGACTGTGATAGTCCTTGCTCTTGAAGGAAATGCCTCCATCTTGTTCTCTGATTGAGGTTGTGTTCACTCTCCCCCTTGGGCACTGGGAGGCTGCAAGCCCACGCTGGGCTCCCTCGGGGCCCCAGCAGGTTGTTCAAGGGTTAACTCAGGTGGGTCCTGCACTGGGTAAAAGGGATGGAGCAAGGCCAAGCCAGAGCTCGTGCCAGGAGCCCAGAGGCCCCGCATGCGGTAGTGAAGGGTTAACAGAGCTTGAGTGTGGCTCTGTGTGTGTGCTCCAGAGCAAGGCTGCATGTGCAAAGGCGCACGTCTCTCACTTGCGCGTGTTGGTGCCACAGGAGCGGGACCGCAGGCCAGCCTGGGAGAGAGGTGCCGCAGGGTCCTGCTATGAATAGGCCTCTGTCTTCAAGGCTGTGTGAGCCTCTCTGTGTACAGGTCCCATTAACTCACCCTCGGCCACATGTGGAAAGGGGAGGAGAGGCCCGGAGAAGCCCAAACCACTCCGAGTCCTTCTGATTTTAGAATGGGGTAGAAGACGTAGACGAAAGGAATGACAAAGACCCAAACTCATGTATGAATAGCGCACACACACCCCCTCTCGGGCTGTCATAACCTTCTATTCTCCACCCTGTTGTTAACCTCCTGTTACCTATCTGGGTACTCTTGGGTGAGGAATCTTCAGCTAATGCCCTAAAACAGATTCTAGGTTGCCGACCCTATTCACGTCGGTGGCTGTCTCAGTGATATACTCTATGTATCTGTCTGTGTCTTGAGTCTGGGTTTGGCTTCGCTCTCCAGTCTCACCTGCAAGTCCCCTGATACATGCTCGTATCTCCAACCCAGCCAAGCAGGCCTCCCTTACACCCTCATGCCTGGGATGGACAGGCTTGGCTGTCCTGAGCCCCATGTTCCCACTCCCCCTTCTAGTCCTCTCTGGGCCCCTGTTGCCCTTGGCTGTGGTTTGTTTAATGGAGCGACTCCTGTCTGGGAGCAACCCAGAGCTCAGGACACAGGGAGACACTTGTCCAAACTGGCTATTTTTTCACCAAAGGAGCCAAACCACACTGATGGGCTCAGTGGCCTGGCCGGTTTCCTTCCTCATCCCTCCGACCACTAGCCTGGCCCCCGTTCCCCTGACTGGGCCTGATTACCAGTGGCCTCTGGTTTAGGACTCCTAGTTACCTATTGGGAGACCTCCTCAGATGGAGTCTGGCACTCCATGTGAGGGGAGAAGGGAGATCTGGCTTCTGAGGCAGTAGCTGAGACACAGAGGATACCCTAGGGACCAAAGAATAGGCCCACAGAGACCCACAACCATACCATATTCATCCCTCTCTTCCCAGTGCCTGGCACAGAGTAGGTCCGAAAAGAATAAATGAGGGAATGGTTGAAGAGATAGATGGATAGATAAGCAAATGGGTAGATGGGTGGATGGATAAATAAATAAATGAAGACTCTTAGATCCAAGTAGATATTTTAATAGAAACCTAATTTGGGGGGCGGGGGAAGCCTGACTGGCACAGTTGGTAAAGCATGTGACTCCCGATCTCAGGGTTGTGACTTCAAGCCCCACATTGGGCATAAAGCCTACTTAAAATTTAAAGAAAAATTTCTTTAATTAAAAAAAAAAAAACTAAACCTAATTTGATTCCTTGGCTTAGTCGTGGGAAAGAAGGAAGGAGAGACCTAGGTCTAGAAGGTACAACCATGTGACCCCAGAATTTAAAGGAAATCTCTGAGCTCAGACCCTTCATAGCACATCTTTGAGACTCCCCTGTAGGTCTGGGATTGAGTGAAACTGGCCTCTTCTCCATGCTCACGTCCATTCCTCAGTCCCCTTCTTGCAGAGGCTTCTGTGCTCACTAGAAATTGTGCCCTGCAGCTGAGCAAAGGAGCAGTGAGTCAGGGAGGAGTGGAGGGTGGGGAGAGATGAGGTTCAGGCTGATGGTCGTGGTGCCAGGAACAAGGCCTGGGGACAGAATGTTTTAGGCTGGGACTAGAGCAGAGTGTTATGTGCTTGGACTGGGAGATTGAGGACATTTCCAGCACCTAACACAGGGAACTGGCATATAGTAGGCATTTAGTATTTTTGAATTAATTAAACATTTCTACGTCTTGTTCTTTCTTACACCCTAAAACCCTTTTCCAAGGGGCATATAGGATTTTCAAGAGCCCTGGGTCGCTAAGGACCTTCCTCCGGGGGTAGAAGCAATCAGGGTCAGCAGCCCCGCTGAGAGAAAAAGTGGCTGTGTGTGTTTGTCCACCCCCACCATCCCCAGTCACTCTCATGCCCCCTCGTACCACCAGGTACCTTGGTGTTGATCCAGAAGCCGGGGGCGCCAGGAGGGAGCAACACAGCGCCTCCATGCTTACGTGTGTGTGCATGTGTGTATGTGTGTGAAGCTCCGGCCAAAGGCCTCCTCTCCTCCCTGGGATAGGATGGTGTACAGGGCTGGGGCTCCTGGGGGTTGGGGAGGGGCTGGTCCTCTGGAGGAGAAAGGGTTTGGATGCTAAGATGCGAACCCCACACCATTAAGGCCGCAGCTGCAGGCCTGAGACCCCCATTCAGGAGTCCCGTCCCCCAGGCCAGGCCCTGTGGTTGTCTCTGCTGCTGAGCTCTTCATGGAAGGAAATGCTTAGAGCTTTTCCAGGGGCCTTCCTACTGGAACATGCTCCTGAAGTTGGATCACTATTTCTCGCTGCAATTTGCCTTGAGAGAGGGCAAGCAGCAGCCTTTCCTTACAGCATATCCATGGTCAAAGCTGCCCTCTGAATCAGATCTAGAAAGCCTGGGTTTTGAGACCAAAGAGGCTTGCCTCTAGTCTGAGTTGCGCCCATTTTCTGAGCAGACACATAACTGTTGGCTCAGGGCAGGCAAGGAAAGGCCTCGTGAGCCAAGAGAAAACAATTAGGAGTAATTACCATCAAGAGAGGCCCCTAGTGAGGGGTGAGGGTGGGAAAGGCCAGTCTGTTTGAGAGGAAGCTGAAAGTGGCAGACTGATTTTGGGGAAGAAACAGGAGAGAGGGTGGGAGGAAGGTTTGAGAGTGTGTGTTGTCTTTCTTTTCCAGTAAAAGAGCAGGACCCTCCCCCCTCAGCCTCTAGCTTGAACTAAGTTCCACCCCTACAGGGGCTCTGGGTATGAGGTGGGGGTGGGGGAGCAGGCGGGCACAGGGCTGTGCATTCCTGAGATTCTCAAACCAGTTGGAATGGCAGAGGAAACCATACGGAGGGGACAGAGCAGGGGACACAGAAAGAAGTGAAAAGAAACAATGGAACGCTGTGGAGCACTACAAATGTCTCCGAACGTCCCTACACACACATCCTTGATTCCCGAGCTCCTGTGGGGATGAGCTCTATCTGCTTGGTGTGGGTCTCTCCCTCCTCACCACTCTCCCCTCCTTAGCCCTCCCCCTTCCTAGGTTAGAACCAGAGGCCTCAAAGGAAGTTCTGCTAATGTGGGCAGCCCAGAGTTGGGGACAAGAGCGGGAGGCAAAAGACAGTTGGAGAAAGAGTTGTTGTGGGAGGGGTGAAGGGAATCCCTTGGTACCCCTTTCTGGAGAAGCCCAGAGGAAATGAATCCAAAGGCAGAGGGCCCCCACCATTCTCCTTGACCCTCCAATCTAAGGTGAAGAGACAAGGGTCTCAATCCTGCTCATGAGACAAGAGAGGGAGGGTTAGCCTTTGCAGACCTCATGAAAGGTTCTCTTCTTTGGTTGCACACTGAGAAAGCCCCCATGAGCCCCCAGGTCCTGTGCTCACCCTGTCTCGAGACAAAATGATGCTGGTTGTGCCGAAGCAGTTGCTCATGGGGCTTTTAGGGGCTTTGGAGACATACATTCTTGGCTTGGAGTCCCTGTTCTTATGACAGTCTAAGACTCTGGGCTAACTTATTCAATCCCTAAGCTCGTTTTCTCATCTGAGAAATGGGGATAAGGAATAGTACCTCCATCATACACTTGCGAGGACTAAATGAGGTAATGTATATAAAGTGTTTGGCACAAAAGGCTGGGACCAGGGCCTCAATAAATGTTTATTCTTATTGTTAGTATTATTGGAAGAAGATAGCTCTAACTGCCAGGGAAGAAGATAGCTCTTGCAGCCAGGGAGCCTGGTAGGACACTCTGTGAAGCAGACATGTGGTAAGGACTGGAACTGGGGGGAGGCTGGCAAAAAGGGAGGCGCAGGCACGTGGGACACGGACTGAGCAGAACTTTAGTGAGAGACAGACAAAATACAGGAGCCATTTGATGTAGAGATGTTGGGGTTCAGAGCCGATGGTCAAGAACGCTTTAGACATCTTCGGTGCAAAAAGGTGGTTTTATTGGGGCGCCTGGGTGGCACAGTGGTTAAGCGTCTGCCTTCCGCTCAGGGTGTGATCCTGGCGCTGTGGGATCGAGCCCCACATCAGGCTCCTCCACTATGAGCCTGCTTCTTCCTCTCCCACTCCCCCTGCTTATGTTCCCTCTCTCACCGGCTGTCTCTATCTCTGTCAAATAAATAAATAAAATCTTTAAAAAAAAAATTTGGTTTTATTAAAGCACGGGGGGAGGACTCGTGGGCGGGAGGAGCTGCTCTGGGGTTGTGACAGGTGACTGATTATAGGCTTTCAAGTTGGGAGGAGGCTAGGGATAAAACAAGCCTCCATGGTATTTTGGAAACAAGGTTTCTGGGATCCTGAGGGGGCTACCTACTGTTAGGGAAAAGTCATTTATTGCTGTTTAGTAAAAACTCAGTCATGAGACCCCTCAGATGTGTATCAATGGGCCACATGCTTGAAGAATGATTGCTAACATATCTTGGGGGGTAGAGATGAAGCTTCCAAAGGAATTTCTCTGTTAGAGTAGACTCACAGGATCCCGAGGAGTCGGGCCGATTGCTTTTTACCCTTAACAAAGTGTCAACATCAAGGCAACTGAGTTCCCAGAGGAAGGTCACTCTGCCTGTTTCAAGGACTTGTCAATGGGCTGTAAGTAGTAAGGAAATTTGTTTCTTGTTTCCCACATCATAAATAATATAGTCAGATATGAAATGCTACGGTGAAGAAATGAAGGTAATGGGGCTAGGGAGTGTGAGAATAGAGGTGTGGAGGTGACACTGCACCAGCACCCGGAGTGATGAGGAAGTCAGTCAGGAAGCGATCCAGGGAAAAGCCCTCCAGACACAGGAAACAGGAAGTACAAGCCCCGTGAGATGGAAGCAAGCTTGGTTTGTTGGACAAACAAGGAGGCCTGTGTGGTGAGCCTGGGATGAGTGGGAAGGGAAGCTGCTGGAGGTGGCGGGCCCACAGTGCAGGGCCCCATAGGCCATGGTAGGCAGAGATCACTGGACGGTGATGGGCTGATGGGAAATGGGGCACAGGTACACAAGGAAGCAAAACAGTTTTCCTGGAGTTCAGAAGAGTGTCTGGAACATGAATTCCTTGAGGAACAGGACAAGCCTCCCCACCTTCCCCTACCCCGCCCCCAGGGCCTCTGTAACTTTCTGCAGCCTGGGACCACACCAGGCCCCCCCGGAGCAGTTGGGGACAGAGGCTGACTCTAACTCACAATCTAGTCCAGGTCCCACTTGGAAGGAGTCTTCTCTGTTTGGTGACGGACCTGCAGATCCAGGCATTCATCAGCTATCTTTAACCACATTCAGGAATCAGAAAATAAGAACTTGAAGGCTTCCCACCTCGCTCCAATCATTTTCAAATGGCCGAAAAATCTTAACCATGCCTAGAAAAACATTAGAACTCAAGAATGTCCTGGAGACTACAAGGGACTCTTGTAACTCACACAGATAAAACCATTTCAACATAGTGGAAGCTTTTTCAGAAGCTGGTGCTTTCTTATGTTTTATTCTCTGGAGTGTGAGTTTTACAGGTACAGGGGTTAGACTGTGAGGGGGAAGCGGTGCAGGAGAGCGGTAAGGAGACAAGGGATGCTGTTAGCAGAGTGGGCCGGAAGTCCTGACTGGTGTGTTTGGCTCAGGAGGGCCCTCTGGCCAGCTCCACAGACAGGTCTGGTTTTAAAAAGTGCCAGGGAGCCACGGATTTGCATGTTATTTGCGTTCCAGGCTTCAATTCCAGGTATGTGGAATGAAATGAATGAATGAACAGTATTCAGACTCTTGGTTAAGGGGTGGACTCCGGAATCCAGACCACACTGAGGATCCAATCACTGGTCCCACTTGGATCAGGAGACATAGACACAGAGACAGAATAAACAGTCAAAGAGACAGAGAGACAGTCTTAGAGAGACAAACACCACCAAGTCCTTTTTTACCAGGGAGTTTCCAGTCAAAGCAAGAAAGCAAAATCCACAGAATTTATTTTAAACAAATCAACTTTGAAGGACTAGGGAGTTACACACAGGCAGATAAATGCAACATCATCCCTGACTTATCTCCACCTGTCCCTCATCCACATCCAGCTTCCAGCTGGATCATGTGCCTGTGGGCCGGCCTTCCTGGTAAGGTCTGTTGCTTGGTGTCTGCCTAGCCTCCAAATTAGTTAGACTCTAAGGTCCTTGAGGACAGGTGGCTTTTATTTCCTTGGTCAAACATCTTTCCACTCCACCCTCCAGGGCCCCCAAGTCCAGTGCTTAAACACGTGCTTATTAAACACCCAGTGTAAGGGGTTCCCTAGAATACCAGATGAGACAAATGCCCTCCAGGAACTTAGCTCTGGCCAACAGACAAGACACAGGCAGCATGTAAAACGGTCCATTTAAAGGACAAAGCAGAAAGGGACTCAGTCTCAATCCACAAGGGATGAACAACAGCACTGGAAATAAAAAAGATGGCGAAGACTACAAAGATGTGTGGTTAGGGGGGAAAAAATACTGTGATTAGCTCCTTGGGACAAAGACCGAGGCCCTGGAAGGGCATGCTAAACTGCCGAGAAAGATGTTTAAGGGCAGAGTGGGGCATTAGGGTTGGGACCAGGAAGGAGTTGCAGCCCCACTGCAGGCTGCCATAAGCAGTCCTCCTTCCCCGGCCCTCGAAACGCTGTCTTTCCCAATCAATATTCAGTGCAGTTACCCCTACTCCTCACTGGCCAGCCAGAGAAGCAGCTCGCACTCCTGGCTAGAGGAAACAGCACCGATCATTCACCCGCCCTCTGTGACGACCAGTCTCGGTCCACTCCCAATGTAGAAGGCAGATTACAAATACCATGTAAGACTTATACCATTTTCTCATTATAAGGGCTCCAGACGTCCAGATGAGAGATTTTAAGATAATGTGATCAGGGAAGGCTTCAGGCAGATGGGGTCTGGGTGTGTGCTCTGTAGGTACTTGTGAAAGAAAACACGAGTAAACTGAATGCGGGGTGCCCAGCAGACCGAAGACTTGCACGTCTCTTTCCCACCGTTTTCCTTCCGGATACTGATGTTCTGTGGAGTGGAAGGACAACCTCCAGGAGTCAAACAGTTGATGACTACTTGTCAGCTGAGAATGGAGAAGTCAACAGCTATGATCTGTCCCATTAGGGAAGACCTGACCTGGGCCTTAATTCTAAGACCAAACCATATTAACACTGCCCTTAAACTTGAACTTTGAATCCCTACCTTGACTGAATTCTATTCCAAGCAGGATGATGGCTCTCCATATTTCAGAACCTTAGACTCTGACAAGACCCTAGGCATCCGGTCCAAACACTCACGGTGAGAATTATTCTCACCCTATCCCTGACAGCCCAGAGAGGCAGCCTGTACTAATAGTAGCTCAAGGTTTATCTCCTGCCTCAAAGTCTTTGACTTTTTCTTTTCTATCCCACAGGGGATCCATGTGTAAGTTCTCCCTTATCTTAGTGGGTGACCAGCATGACCCCACATACCCTTATGGTCCTCTTCACCTCCAAAGCTGGGAAGGATAGCCATGGACTCTTAACAGATGTCAGGATTCAGCACAGGTGAAATAAGGCTCTAGGCTCTAAGGAGAGATGTTGGGCTGAGCCTTACATTTTAGGATGACGTTGAAGCTATGGGTAGGTTCCCTCTGGGCAGGGAACTCTGGTAACTTTCCCAGGAGCTCAGCCTGTAGCCTGTCTGAGTCAGCAACAGTGCCTGAGAGTCTATATTCCACCTCGCCCTGGCCCATCCAGGTGGAGCAAGGGAGAAGACAAAGTCCAGGTGTCAGTAGTCTCTCTCTCTTACTTTAGTAAGACATATTTGAGAGCTGGAGGGATGGCACAGAAGGACCAGAGGCCGAAATATTAAAAACACTGGGGTTCTTAAATGAATCCTCTCCACCTCCTTAGGCCTTTTATAAGCCATGTAAAACCAGGTGGTGACGGACGGACCATGGGATGGGGTTGCTGGCAGTACTTTCTCAGGTCACGTGTTTCTACCAGGGCACTAAAACTTGGGGCTAACATTGCTAGGGGCAGTGGGTAGAAGATGCTGGCACAATTACAGGAGCTAAAGAAGAGAAGAGTTGATACCACAGAGAAGTATGAAGCACCTCATAGGTGGAGGAGTCAATTTCCACAGTGTCTCCATGAAGGAGAGGAAGAGAGATAAGTACTCTTGTATCCAACCCCAAACAGGACTCCCAGGAGCAACAGTGGGTCCCCGGCAACAAACGGGACAGAACTAACCTCCATGCCTTGGACCATGTATTCTCAAATGTTCTGATTTTCTCTGTACTGGGTCCAGGAGTGATTGGTGGGACTGTGGTTCCTACTGAAGGCTCTGTGTCTAGATAGAGTTCATCATTCCTCAGATGTTACTATCTAAGGGGAGGTAGGTGATTATGAGCACTGAACACAGGCAAGAAGGAAAAACAGGAGAGAGGGCAGGCAAGAGGCTTTAAAGTGTTTAACTAAGATATTGGTTGCATGCCCTTGGCCATGGAATGCAGGAACCCCCCTGCTCCCCTCTCTGGTCATCAAAGCCCACCCTTAAATGAAGGAGAAACTAAGTTCCCAGATGCTAGTCCTGAATTTGTTGGCTAGTTCTCTGGAAAAATGGCCCACTACAGAAGTCTATTATTTGGTTCCCACTGACCCCACCTTGGGCCACAACCTATGTCTCAGCTTGGGTCCACCCATGTAGGGTGGTCTCAGGATCACTAACTTTGCCTTGTACAGAAATGCACTGGTCAGAAAGGGGGTCCACGTTCAAACAGGCTCAACAGTTCCTTATATATTTTTCAAAGTGCTTTTGTTGCATGTTTCACTTTCTGTTACACATGGCGATAAATATTTGTTGCTTTGGTCTGTACAAAAAGTCTGTGAGGAAGGTAAGACAGATGTTGTTATCTAAATGGAAAAACAATAAATACAGACAACTATCTTGTTCTGAGTCCCCCCCCCAGGTAATAGCAAGAGCGCCTGAAAACCTCAGGTCTTTTGCTTTATAGTCCAAATCTATGCCGTATTGCCACCTTTCAAGTTGTCACTGAAATACATTAAGTACCAAGAATCCATGTGCAGGAGTCCTACAATGAGCCTGCACACTGTAGCTTTCTAAAAGAGAATGGGAAAGGTCTCAGCAACTCATAAATAGAAAGCTATTTATTTCCTATCGAAAAACACAAGAAAGAAAGGAAGAAAGAAAGAAAAAAAGAAAGAACGAACGAATGAACGAACGAATGGTGGTCTTCCCCAGAAAGGCAGGCAGTTATGAAAAAGGTAGGACATCTGGTTGCTGGAGTGGAAACAGTAACATTCAGTTAACAATGGAATATTTAAAAAAAATAGTTTTCTTTTCAAATTGTAACCTGTGGTAAAACATAGAAAATGTACTAAACAAGCTTGGTATAAAACAGAGTAAAATTTTCAAATAAGCCCAGAGAGAAAGCACAATGTTGGAAAGGATGGGGTACAAGGGAAGAAGAGAAAATATTTCATACAAAACTACCTATTACAATACAGAAAAAAGTATAAAATGTTCCTATTCTGGAACTTAAGTACAAAATGACACTGGCATTGGATCGTTTCACTATCTAGCCTGAGGAGCGCTCAGAGGGTGGGGGAGATGCTAGAAAGAACAAAAGGAGTAGCAGTTTTTTAGTCTCAAGTTGATCAGTCCAAATTCCACCCGTTTTCCAGTTGAAAATCTTGCCTCCCTGTGTAACCTCTACCCCTAAGCCAAAGTTCATCCAGGCCTCAAAATATTGTTAGGAAGTCCACAAACACCCTACACATAGGGGCTGGGATCTGTGTGCGCTAGAGCTAAATTTGGAAAATGGAAATAAATCTACAGGCTAAAGTGGTGAACACATTCAGCCTTTTAAAAAAACACATATCCCTGTGAAATATATATATATGCATATATATATATATTTATATATTAAATTCTCTGTGGTTAGAAACATATTTAAACTAACTAGCCACAGACCAAACTAGACCTGCATTCATCCAACGCTGGAATTTTACACTAAAGACTGAGGTCCTTCTTCTTGGTCAGAAGTAGGCGGCAGTAAAAGTGGTGCCTTTGTTGCTCCACTAAACCGCTCCCTGGGTGGGTCTTCTCCATACCATGTGTTGTGAGCACATGCAAACCCCTGCTTTAAGGAAAGGACTGCCTGGGACTTTGGGGTCCACCCAGGGCTCACGTGTTGTGCCTCAGGATGGGAGGAAGCTACAGATGATAAAACAGCCTTGTGCTGAAGCAGACGGATTTCACAAAGAGGCATATAAATAGGGAAGTCCTGGAGGAGGGACTTAAGCATGTGACCCAAAGTCCAGTTTACCATCACTTTCCTGACAACACATCTTGAAAATCCTGCGCGTATGTATGTGTGCGTGTATATGCTGGTGGTTTTCATCCCTACCTTTTTGCCCATGCCCTCTCCTACCTCTTAGTAAGGCCTAACAACAAGAGTTTATGTGAAACCAAGAGTCTGTCCAAGCTTCTCTCGGCCCCCGAATTAGGGACGGAGTGAGGCTGGAGCCCTTTGAAAACAAGATGGCAGAACTGAAGAAGTGAAAAGCAGTCTCTCTCTTCAGCTTAGGGATGTCCCTCACCCCTTTCACAGCACCAAAGTTTCTTTGCAAAAATAGTATCTGAGATACAAAAGGAAAGGCAGATGTGCTTGTGAATGCATCTCGCCAGGGCCTGGTCCAGGATCAAGGGCTTTACAAGAACAGAGGGGTGGGAGCAGCTGTTTCCAAGGTCTCTGGCTGTAGACAACAGAGAGCTGGTCCCCCACAAGGTCAATGTCGGCTAACTGAGACAGTCTTCACAAAAGCTTTCGGTGGAGAATCTCCCAGACCATCCGCTTCCGGAAGTATGGCATGTGTTGCTGTAGGGACACAGAGATACCCTTAATTTTTTCATTGCTTTTATCCAGACCCAATATTCCTTTCCTTGTCAAGGTTTTCAATTAAAATAGCTTCAGTTGCATTTCTGGTTTTTCAAATTGCTCAATTCTTGATTACATGTAATTTTTTTTCTGTTGTTTTCTATTGCTATCTCTACTGCTATTTTCTCTTGTTGTAGCCTTACAAATTTTATTGGGCATCCCCAGGAGTCCCCAGGCTACACCCAAACATCTCCAAGAATTCTGAGGATGGCGTCTATCAAGTCCTCTATGTTGAACTTTTAAGATGATATGCGATCTAAGGCCTGAAAATCAAAAACTTACTTTTTAGGGCAAGAGTTATAGAACTGCAAGAGTCAGCTCTACCCAAGGGCTATGGTGGAAAAGTTTGGTAAAGTCATTAATTTCAAGTGGAGGACACAAACCATAATTTCCAGTCTCAATCCACTTTGGTCTCTGAAGGACCACATGGACAGAAATAAACAATCACAAACTAAGAGAAGACTGATCAACTGCATCAAGTGGGGGGTAGGGGAGAAGGGCAGCATGACTAATTAAACTAGGAGTTCAAGGTATTGCCTGTTCCAAAACCTGACTGCTAACCAAATGAAGAGAAAATGAAGAAAACTTGCTCTGGTCCCAGTTCTCTGTTTCCTACAGGATTTGAGGTAGGTGGGGGAGAGGGACAGAGAAGAAGGCTCTGCTAATGTCCAGGATTCCTTGACTATAGCATGTGATGTAAGGGAACCCAGCATATGGCCTATCACTATCCTCCTTTTTCTTGTGATGTGGTCTGCACAGTAACCACCAGTGTCAGCAGCCATAGGCAGAATCCCCTCGGCAGAGCAGGTGGAGGGCAGCCTAGAGACAGGGTGGTCACAGGGATCCTTCCTGAAGGCTCAGCTCACCTGTGTGAAGTTGATCGGTCTGTCTTTGGTAATGCAGTCAGCATATTTGCAAGCAAACATGCCACAGTCACTTCCATTCATCTGTTGTGGAATTTCCTGAAAGATCAAAAGCAACAAAAAGGTGACATCTTTCCAAGCTTCTTTCCTTCATATTAGATTATAAATAAGAACCAAAGGATATAAATGTTACAGGTTTCCCTGAATTTTGAAGAGGTGACCCTAAGTCCCTTACCCAGGGCAACACAGGCTCAGAAAAAAAATACAGCATCTCAGTCAGGGCTTCATATTAATATTAATCTTCTTTTTTTTTTTTTAAAGATTTTTATTTATTTATTGACAGGGATAGAGACAGCCAACGAGAGGGGGAACACAAGCAGGGGGAGTGGGAGAGGAAGAAGCAGGCTCATAGCAAGGAGCCTGATGTGGGGCTCGATCCCATAACACCGGGATCACGCCCTGAGCCGAAGGCAGACGCTTAACCGCTGTGCCACCCAGGTGCCCCTAATATTAATCTTCTTATCAACCACACAGGAGACTATCTGAGACTTCCATGACACCTACAGATGTAAACACAAGTCCCTCCCACAAGGACCGATCAGCAACCATTTTCCACAAGAGTGATGAGCTCAGTAAAACAGCTGGGCATTCAGAAAACCTAGTTCTACACGAGAAACAGAGCTTACTCTATCTTCCCTGAGGAACCAAACAACCAAGCTGAAGTCAGGCTAGACACAAAGATACAAGGTCCCTGGGAATCAAGCTAAAACCCTATTCTTCCCAAATACCCTAATATCAGGATTTCTACCCGATGAGATGAAATGTACCTGGCTTTTTTTGCTGAAGAGCTGCCAGCCATTGGTGTCAAACTCTTTCCTTTTCTTGTCAATGCTTTCTTGCTTCAGGTATTGCCTAAAGGTATGGGGAGAGGAGAAGATGAACTGTGGAGACACAGATCATAGTTGCCACCCTAAGAATGATGTTCACAATCCTTAGGAAGGGTTTTCATCTGCACTTCTGAGGAAAGCAGTATATAAATGCTGGGCAGGGAATCTTTGGATTGCCAAGCTCCCCCTGCAGCTCCCATAATTCATGCCCACCCTGTCAACCCAAGAGAAATAGGACCTCTGCCTCTGACACCCAGGTTCCTTCTACCTATTGTTCCTCCTGAGGAGTGAGTTTTGATTCTTTTCCTTGGTTTATATGGTCCTTTAGAACTCGACCTCATGGAACAAGGTTTCTCTAGCAATATCAAGGCAGTTATTCACTATTTATAGTCCTGACTCTCCTATGTGAAAATTCAATCCAAATCACAATTCGATGAGTGCATACCTCATAGACAGCACTCTTCGTAAGTGCAAACACTTCACCGTTCTGGAACCTACCTCCTCCTGGCCACCAGAGTGGTACAGTGAGGAACAGGCATTTTGGAAAGAGTAACAGATTGGGCATAAAGAGATTTGCATTCTGGTTCCCAGTTGAGCCACTAACTAGTAGGACCTGAGCATATCAAAGTCCCCCTCTGTGGGTCTTGGTTTCTTCATCTGAAAAATTAGGAGGTTGGATTAGATGGTTTCTAAGTAGTTTCAATATCTATATGTATATGTATATATTGACTCATTCATTATTTTAGTGCACTGTAACAACAGTTGTCCCCATGAGGGCATCTTTTTGGTATTATATTATTATTAAACTTCACTTACTCAAACATAAAATATCCATTCTTACTCAATGTGAGGATTTCCTTTATTAATCATCATCACTCCACTAAAGGTATCAAAGAACTGACTTCAACAGCCAGAAAAACACAGCATATGCCCAACACCAAACTCTCTTGTTCTCAACTCCCTACTTACAGGAGGATCCTGCAGGCTTCATTGTTTATCCCACCCATAGAGTCGTAATATGTAATATTCTTCTTTCGAAAGTCCACAACCTGGGAATAAAAAAAATCTGTGTGTTCAAAAAATAAGAAAAGTAGTTTCTCAGCTTTTGCTTCCCTGGAAATGGAAACCTTTTGCCAGATTTCCTGTGAAATCATGACAAGTTTGATACTTTGCATTATACCATGCTTAAACTGCAGAGGAAAGAGTAAGGGGATTATTTACATAGCATTATCATGGACTCATTAATGGCCCTGAAATCTTTTTCTAGTATTTAGGTTCTCCATCTGCCATGTAGGCAACAGTGGAGACACACATGCTCTTCAGAGACTGTAAGCTGAATGAGTTCATTTCCACAGGGTTTCAGAAAGATGGTAAAATATTCGGGCTTTTGTTTCTTTATGTGGAGAATTTCTTTTTGGCTTTATGCTTTTCAAATGTAATTCAAAATAGATTGTGAGATAACTTTTATATTTTTATTAATATATTAAATGAACGTATCCACGTTCTCAAAGAGTCATAAAAATATTAAATTACCAAGTATGCAAGGCAAATCATAATTAGGCAGAAAATAAGTCACGGAATCTGAGTTGGCAGCATCATTACGAAGTCACTTTTTCACCCCATGCCTTGCCTTGAGACTGTTTAGCCTTACAACTCCCTTTTAAATATTTCCAGAAAAGGAAATTCCACAACTTTCTTCAAAGTCTAAGTATCTCCCACTCTTGACAGGAAGTTCACTGATCTATCCAATATTTAGCCAACGAAATCCTATTCTTTCTCACAATCATCCAGTGAAAATGTCGAATTACTACTCACTACTCTGTATATTCTATAATTCTGTAGATTTCTTTTAAATCTGATTAAAAGTAAGAGAGGTACTCACAGCAAGACACCAGTGCACTCCCAGGTGAATGGGCACCAAAAGAATGTCAACAGAAAATACATCCACTTTCTTTGTCCAACGTTTCACTGCCTGATAACCAGCCGTTTTTAACTTAGTGAAAAAAAAGGTATTAAATGCATGCACACTTGGCAATCCCTTCTCTTTACTTCGCTCCATCAACATATTCATGTAGAAATTGATGATCTGTGGGAAGAAATTAAATGTATTAAAATAGATACTCAGTCCTTTCAAAAGAGTTATGTTGTATGAAGGAAAAGCAGTTGCTGTGTTGCACAGCATATGTTATTGCTTCCTAATCAATTAGGACTTCAACACCCCAAAGCCTCAGGCCCCTACATCAAATTCTGGAGGGCTGTGGTGCTTGTAAGCAGTGAAAACAGAAAAAGCTGATATAGCTATAGCTATACGGACCTACAGATATCTTATGGGGTTGGGCGTCCTTATGGGCCCATGCTGGTCTGATCTGTAGAAGACTGAGGATTAGGTCCAAAAATGAAAAGGGGTGCTAGGAGGCGAGACTTAGAGAAAAGGAAAGGAAGGAGCCAAGCAGTTTGATAAGACACATTAGAGGTACTTTAATCTACTGGGACTAGGTGAGCAACTTAAAAAAGTTCTGAGCTCACAGTCTAGTGTAATCAAGCGAAGACCAACAGTTCAGTGCTTATATGTGGGTCATCTGGTTTTGCACAGACAGAAAACTGTTCCTTGACTAAAGACTGCCTTTTCAGCCTAATAAGTCAGCTTGCAGAGGCGACCGGCTCTGGTCTCAAGCAGAACTGAGTGACAGGATAAACCATCAACTGTTAGAAAAAACACCTCTCTGACTAGTAGCTCACCACTGTCACCTATGCAGAGGCAGACGTGGATGCTGTATAAAAACCTATATTACATGAGACCTGAAAGTCCAGTCACAAACACCAAGAATCAAGTTTTCCTCCAGAATCTGTATGGTTAGCTTTCTCATTTTTGCTGATTCCATATATGTCTCCAGTATCAAGTATGAATGTAAGAAATTTAAATGCTTGATACGGAAAATACAGGATTCTTTCTGTTAACGCAACAACGTATTCTCTAATAGTGACTATGTTGACTATGGTCCCTTTAGGTCCAGGACTCCTTGGTACTAAAGGCTGAAAGTTACTGTGCCGGAAGTTACTGCATACTTACTTTATGTGGCCAGCTGAGGCCAGGCCAGTGTCTGTCAACTGCAAGGAATGAATGGGCTAACTGATCCACAGCTTGGAAATATGACTAAGAAAACAGGCACATTTTTCAGAATGCTTTTTGGGGAATGGGAAAACGCCCCTGTCCTTTGACAAATATTTACACACCAGGATGCCAGAGCAGTGAGCTACTGCCCAACAGTAGGCAGCTACATACTGGGTAGGCAGCAGGGAGCACTGCCAGGAACACACCGAAACATGGTCTAGACTAGAGAAAGGGCCTATAGATGAGGATGCCTCAGCAGTTGCAGGGAAACCACACTTGCCATGAAGCAGAGCTCTAAGGGTGGGGGTGGAGGGGAAGACTAGGATGGAAGAAAGACACTGTTCTGCCTGCATCTCTGCAGACCGAGCAACAGGCCCAGCAGGTCCAGAGGACTTGGGTTGTCGTGGATCCTCTGCCCAATGTGATGCCCAACAGATAACTGGAGCTCAGTTATTTTAAATAATGAAAATGAATCAAAACATAATTAGGGTCACAGATTTCTCAAACTGAGGTTTTCAATCTAACTCTGTCCCCAAGGATAATGGTGCCAAAGGATGATTCTAGGCGTGTGAAAGGCAGTCAGGAATGCAGGAAGGCCTGCCCAACAAGCACAGATTCCTAGGCTATAAAACTACATTCTCTAGTGAGAGAAAATCAGCAAGAAGGGATTGATTCCTCTGGTATTCTGTTCATCTCACAATATTGCCCATGTTATGAGGCTAAACCCTTTAATCCAAGGGGTGAAGTGAATAGGCAGATGACCTGTCAGTAACTGTAAGCCAAACCTTCCAAGGGGCAGACAAAAGTCATATACTAGAAGAGGCAATACGGACTCAAGCAGAAAGTAGAAAGAATCAGGCAGAAAGATAAGGACAGCAAGAACATGAAAGCCATGGAGATGGATCTCCTTTAGAGGTGCCCTTCAGGGGGGGCATCACCTTTGGGAGCATTACCCTGAAGTAAAAGAGGATGACATAAATGAGTATCATGCTACCCATGATTTTCCTATGTTTTAGGAAGAAAGAGTTCCAGAAGCCAACAAAGTTAGACTTACACAGCCCAGGGTTGTTTGGTTTCTTATTTTTTTGTTTTTATTTTGAGAGTGTAGACTACAAAGCTAAAGACCAACCCAGCTTAGGAAGGATGGAGACCTAATAATCAGGATACACGTTGTCTATTTCCTTTGAGAATCCCTCTTCCATCGCTTTAGTTCCGCCTCCAACCAAGGTTTCTCCACTGCAAGGGAAAAGGCCTCCTCCAAAGTCAGCTTGTTAATTAGCTCTAAGGAGTGATATGGGCTCTTTTTCATTTCCCCCATATCCCAGTAGGAGGGAGCTTAGTGGACTCAATGTGCTCCCCATTAACTGAGGATGTGTAATCTGACATGAGGCAGAACGGAGATCCCAGTTTCCTCAGTTTTGCAGCTATTACTCTGTCCAAACGAGGAAAATTGCCATAGTTCGGCCAAGACATGGTCCTACCAAAAATACAAGCTAGGAGAGAACAAAAAGAATCCTACATGTCATCTCACAGAGGAGGGCTGAAGATGAAGGAAAAAGAAATGAGAGAAGGGATCACAGTGCATAAGATGAAAGAGAAGCAGTGATAGGCATTTGCTTGTATTTTGTGAAGACAAGGGTCCCTCTCCTCCCACGGGGAGAGCCCTTCTGCACACAAGACTCTCTAAGCTCCAAAAGATCTTGAATTCCCCCTTCAAACAGGGGGCTAAAAGTAGTCAGTCAGCCGGGTGCTACTGTTTGTCTTGCCCACATACCAGCATCTGGGGACAACTGCCAGGGTTGGTCTACCTGTCCCTCTTTCTGGGGCCCGCACTTGTCTGTTTGCTGGCTGCAGCTCCAAGTGCCTCAGGAGCTGCCCTTCCTGCTGCCTTCACAGCCTTGGCCATAAGCGCCTGCTTGTCTATGCAGTGCTTTTGCGGGGGGTGGGGGGTAGGACTGTTGTTTGTAGTGTCTTGTTCCTTTGTGAGTTTATTTGAAGAGCTGCCAGGCTGAAGCTGGAAAAGCTTCTCTTTAAAAGAAAAGCCTACAATGTTTTTAAACTAAGGATTCAATCCTTTTCCTGTATGTTACCACAATGACATAAATGACCACTGCTATTTGTATCTTCCTTCTCACCCAGTAAATCAGCCAAACTATTGTTTTCTCAATCCTTTTAGAAGTAAAATATCTGACTAATAGTAAAATCTTAACTTTTAACCCTTCCCAATTTTACACTCTGAATCTTTTTCTTTTGAAGATTTATTTTTATTTTATTTAAGAGGCAGAAAGAGAAAGAGGATAGCAAGAACACAAGTGGGGGGAGGGGCAGAGGGCGAGAATCTTCAACAGACTCCCTGCTGAGCACGGAGCCTAATGCCACTACTGGATCTCAGAGCCCTGAGATGACCTGAGCCGAAACCAAGAATCAGACGCTTAACTGACTGAGCCACCCAGGCGTCCCTGAACCTTTCTAATTAGCTCTGGGGAAAAAAATGTTCTGAAAGTCATGGGTATAACAGTGCTCCTAAGGAGAAATAAAGACAAGTTTCAGGGGTGGAAAAAGTCACTTTTTTTTTTTACTTCTTTACATTTTCACCTTGACCTCCCCGTTATGGTTTTTTTTTTAAATTTATTTGAGAGAGAGAGAGAAACTGAGTGGAAAGGAGAGGGAGAGAGAATCTGAAGCAGACTCCACACTGAGCACGGAGCCCAGTGCAGGGCTTGATCCCACGACCCCGAGAGCATGACCCGAGCTGAAACCGAGGGTTGGACGCTTAACCATCTGAGCCACCCAGACGCCCCCTGTTCTGATTTTCAAATTAAATCTATCCTTGTGGACCACAAAGGCCCAAAGTCCAGCCAAGCAGCAGCACTTAAATACTATGAGTCAGAAGGTCATTCACTCCTAAGCTCTAACCTAGCTAACACTGAAGGCGGACTTCAGGTAAGCTCTGTGTACCGCATCTCACTGTGAACATGTACCCAGGATTCTTCTCACACGCAAATTCAAGTACCAGATTATTAGAATCACTGCTAAAGTCTTAGACAAAGACAGGCAGGCAACACCTATTTTTATGGAGTTGTGACAACTATAATCACTATTCTCCCTGTGACCCTGCATAAATCCCTGGTTCCTTTAAAAGGACGAGTTCTATTAGAAACACTTTAAAGAGGTAACTATAATGATGTGGAATCTACCAGTGAGTCATGTTAGAAACACTAAAATTTCCATTTTGATCATTTTATTCTACACATAAGAGTGCACTGCATATGGTAGACACATCATAATCACTTAACTAATTTATCTCATTTTGCCTAGTTTTTTTCCCCTTTATATGGAATCAATTTTTATTTCCTAAGGAAAACTTACTCCCTGTGCTAGGCTTGTCTAGTTGGGCTTAATGTTCTGCAAGCTGTTCCCTCTCTTCACTGAGCATTACTTAAATTTAACGGCTCTTTGGAAACAACCAGAAAGCTATGACCACTACCAATTCTCCATTTCCACTTTTGTTATGAAAGAACGCTAGACAGAGTTATGTGCTCCGATTTCAGATGCTGATTCCATAATAAAAATCAGATGATCTTGGTATATCCCTTATTAAGTCTTACTTCTTAATTCCCCACTATCAATCAGGTAAGAACACTTTATACACTAGGCTACTGTGATGCAGAACAGCTAAAAGACACCTCTTTCCTTTCAGAGATGAGACTTACAAAATACTAACTGGCTGGGTGACGGACATTGGGGAGGGTATGTGTTGTGGTGAGCGCTGTGTATTGTGTAAGACTGATGAACCACAGACCTGTACCCTTGAAACAAATAATACGTTATACGTTACTAAAAAATAAATAAATACCAAAAAAATACCAAAAACAAAAAACAAACCCAAAATAGGTAATTGGTCTGCCTGGTTAGCTTGCTCATCAGTGCAGTCAGTCTGCTATATAGATGTCACTTTATTTCCTCCTGCATTCCCTCACTTCCCACATATGCTGTTAGTCATTTCCTTACAGTGTTTCCCTAGCTAGGAAAAAGTCAGAAATATGGTTTTCCAACAGTCTAATGCTTTTGTATTTTGGAAACAACTGACGATAATTAACAAGGGTT
Organism: Ailuropoda melanoleuca; assembly: GCF_002007445.2. NCBI lineage: Eukaryota > Metazoa > Chordata > Mammalia > Carnivora > Ursidae > Ailuropoda > Ailuropoda melanoleuca. The sequence continues at coordinate 38,229,163 of NC_048233.1, forward strand.
TGCAAAATAAAACCAGAAAAAAGGACATGTCTGCTTGCTATTTTCCTAATTCATCCATGTAAATTAGTAGTAAGGGATGACTGAGTCCTGCAGGGAAAATGAAGAGCCTGGAAGTGCAGCATCATCCGTTTCTCCACATGGGACAGGGCACGTTTAGTGCTATCTAGAGGAGGAAGTGTTTCCTGCCCATAAGCATTTGGGTACATGGGATCCATCTAACTACTCCGGCTTTCTATATCCTCAATGATTTTCTATTTCTCCTACTGACGGTTGAGAAAGATGTTGAAATTTCCAATGATAATTACAGATTTGTCCATTTCTCCTTTCAGTTAAGTTTCATTTCATATATTTTGAATTTCTCTTACTAGGTGTGTACATATCTAGGGTGAGTCCTCTTGAAGAACTTATCCCTTTCAAAATGTCTCTGTCACTGGTAATATTCCTTGCTCTGAAATCTACTTGGTATGATATTAATATAGTTACTTCATCCTTCTCTTGGTTAGTTTTTCATAGTTTACTTTTTCTATCCTTTTACTTTTAAGCTATCTGTATCTTCACATTTAAAATGGGTTTCTTGGGAAGTCAGGCTGGCTCAGTCGGAAGAACATGCAACTCTTGACCTCAGGGTCATGAGTTTGAGCCCCATGTTGGGTGTAGAGATTACTTAAAAAAAAAAAAAAAAAGACCCCAGGAAACTTCTAAATAAATAAATAAAATGGGTTTCTTGTAGACAGATTTTTTCTTACCCAATCTGACAAGCTCTGCTTTTAACTGGATGTTTAATCTATACCGTCCAATATAGTAGCCACTAGTTGAATGTGACTACTGAGTACTTGAAATATGACTAATCCAAATTGTGCTATAAGTGTAAATACGCTGTAAGTATAAAACATGCACTACATTTTAAAGGAAAGGTATCTCTTTAATAAAATTGTAATATTTATTACATGCCAAAATGACATATTTTATATATATTGTGTTAAATAAAATATATTATTAAAATTAATTTTACTGGGGCGCCTGGGTGGCTCAGTTGGTTAAATGTCTGCCTGTGGCTTGGGTCGTGATCCCGGGGTCCTGGGATTGAGCCCCATGTTGGGCTCCCTACTCAGTGGGGAGTCTGCTTCTCCCTCTCCCTCTGCCACCGCCCCCACTCGTGCTCTCTCTCTCTCAAAAATAAATTTTTTTAGAAAATTAATTTTACCTGTTTCTTTTAACTTTTCTCAATGTGACTACTAGAAAATTTAAAATTACCTATGTGGCTCACATTATATTTCTATTGGTCATTCTGGGTTAGATCGTTTACATTTAATGTGATTATTGATATCGATGGGTTTAAATCTATCATCATGCTCTTTTTTTCTATTTGTCCCATCTGTTCTTTGTATCTTTTTTCTTCTTTTCCTGCCTTCCTTTGGAATGAGTTTTTTTTTTCCATTTTATCTTCGTTATTTGCCTATTAACTATACCTCACAACAGTCTATCCTCATGTAACATTACACCACTTCATGTACTGTGTAGGAATCTTAGAGTAGTATGTACTTCCACTTGCCCCTCTTTTGTGTTATGACTGTCATCTTTTACATTATAACCCCCACAAAACTGTTCTGCTTTAACTAGTCAACTGTCTTACAGAGATATTAAAAAATGAGAGCATTTCCACTGCTCTTCAATCCTTGGTGTAGACTGAAATTTCCACCTCATCATTTCCTCTGCCTGAAGAATTATCCTCTAATATTTCTTATAATACAGGTCTGTTGGTGGTGCATTATCTCAGCATTTGTTTGTCTGAAAAAAAGTATTTTTTTGAAAGATATATTTGCTGCAAACAGAATGTAAGTTGACAAGTTTTTTGTTTTTTTNAAACTGTTCTGCTTTAACTAGTCAACTGTCTTGCAGAGATATTAAAAAATGAGAGCATTTCCACTGCTCTTCAATCCTTGGTGTAGACTGAAATTTCCACCTCATCATTTCCTCTGCCTGAAGAATATCCTCTAATATTTCTTATAATACAGGTCTGTTGGTGGTGCATTATCTCAGCATTTGTTTGTCTGAAAAAAAGTATTTTTTTGAAAGATATATTTGCTGCAAACAGAATGTAAGTTGACAAGTTTTTTGTTTTTTTTTTCCTTCAGTACCTTAAAAATGTAGCTATACTGTCTTCTGGCCTACACGTATTTCTGTCAGAAACACATTATGTATTCCTCTGGTACATAATGTGTCTCTTTTCCTCTGGTTGCTTTTATTATTTTTCTCTTTATCACTGATTTTCAGCAACTTGATTATTATACTTTTTAGTGTGGTGTCTTTCTACTTGGTAGGTATGCTGAAATTTCTTGGATCTGTCAGTCTAAGTTTCCAAATTTAGAAAATCTACCATTATTTCTTCAAGCTTTTTTTCTGATACCACTTACACCTCACTTTTCCTTGAGACTCTAATTACATGCTCAGAATGCTTGATATTGTCCCACAGCTCACATATACTCATCTTTCTTCAGCCTTTTTTCTGTTTCATTTGGATGGTTCCTATTGTTCTAGTTCACTAGTTTTTTCTTTTGTAGTATCCAATATACTGGTAATCCTACCTCATGTATTTTTTGTTTCAGAAACTGTTTTTCACCCCTTAGAAGTTCAATTTGGGTCTTCTTTTACATCTTCCATTTTTCTCATCATAATGTCAATTTTCCTCTAAATTCCTGAACATATGGAATGTGTTTATAATATCTGTTTTAATATCCTGCCAATGTATGCTAGTTCTGTCATTTTTGTCATTTCTGGGTATTTCTGTTTTTTCTCTTATAATAAGTTGCTTTTTCCTTCCACCTTGCATGACTGATAATATTTGAATGGATGCTGGACACTGTGATTTCATGTTATTGGGTTTTGTTGTTACTAGAATATGTTTGTATTCCTTTAAATATCATTGGGCTTTTGTTCTGGGATATAGTTAAGTCACCTGAATCAGTTTCAAGCTTTCAAGAATTGTACTTAACTTTGCTACCACAGGTCCAGAGTGGCCTTTATTCTAGGGCCAGTTTGGCCCCACTCCTGAGGTAATATCCTTTTGAGGCCTCTATTCAATGCCACATGATTTTTCCACTCTAACTGGTTGGAATATGAACTATTCTAAGCACCTGTGTTAGCTCTGAGCTTTGTTCCGATTCCTTCTTTCTGGTGGTTCTTTCCCCAGCCTCCGGCAGTTTCTTCCTATCTAGGTACAGATTGGTGCTCAGGCAGATTTGAGGGGGGCCTCTGAACATCTCTGGAGCTTTCTCTTTGTGCAGCAACCTTCCCCTCAGTATTTTACCTCACAATCTTAGCCACTTTCACCCCCCTGAGCCCTGAACCACGTCTCCTCCACTGACCAAGACTGTCAGGCACTGCCAGGTTCTACCAGCTCTCTACCCTCAACATATCACCCTAGTGAGGTGAGGAAATCATCAGCTAATCCCTTTCATTTTCCTTCTCTCAGGGATCTCTGTCATCCACTGTCTGAAAATTGTTGTTTCATATTTTGTTTAGTTTTCTAGTTAAGTTGAAAGGGTAAACCTGACCCATTTTATTCTATCATGACCAGAAACAGAATTCAGATCCATTTACTTGTACGCCTAAGTAATTTCCATATATTTTTAAATTTATCTGATGCCTTATAAAACAACATGTAGGCCCTCTAAGAAGTAGAATTGTCAGGCCATAAAGCAGAATCATCAAGCCACTGGATCACAGAAGTTAGCTAATGCAATTGCCAGGAATCAATAAATAATTTTTAGTGCTGACATCCATTTAAAGTATTTCCTTTTTGTTTCTTGATTGTGATTTCAACCTACTTTTGCAACTAATTCCTCCTCTTTAACCCTGACCTCCTTCCTTTAATTAGATATTTCTATTAATAACTAATCACCAGACCTAATAGAGAAATCCCCATCTATAATGTTCCTGGTGTTATCAGCCTTCCAGCCTCCTTTTGTATTCTTCACAAAGACAGCCAATTCCCACATTCCATTTCCGAGAAGTTTCATTTTCTTATAGTGAGTTAAAAATGTCAGTCCTATCAATCAATCATTAGTCCTTTGAAGCTATACAGAATTTATTCATCTATGCATAAATCCATTCATGAAAACATGTTTGAAAGTCTATTTTATAAACAAGCAATGTACCCTCCTCTTTTAGGAAAGAGACCAGAGAAAGGGTAGTCTAATGGCTTTCTGCACGTATTCCAAACATAGGACTTCTGAATTTTATTTTCCTTATAAACTAAATCTGATCCCTTTCACTTCCAGGATCTTATATTCCTTGTCTATAAAATGGTAAGAATAATATGACAGTCACCTTATTCTGGAGAAATATTTAAAGCAGTCTATAAAACTGATAGGAGATACAGAAAGAAAAGAAATGGTTATTAATGAAAATATCTATTTGAAGGAAGAACAGGATTGAAGAGAACACAAATTACTTGCAAAAGATGACTCAGAATTCACAACTGAGAAAAAGAATCATGTATTTTTAAATGAATATGGATACTTAAGGATGTCTACTAATTCCTCATCAGAATGTTAGCTTCTCAAGGGCAGTAACTTTGAGAGCCTGAGAAATACAGTACTTTGAAAATGGTGCTTTCCAAAATAGTTATCATCATCATGGACATGTGAATTGGTACCTGCTTTCAAGGTTAACATTCTGAACTTGGAAGACAGGCACTCCCTACAAAAGTTATGGGTAGGTGTGGTAGAGATAAAGTAGAAAAGGAATGTTTCCTTCTCCTCAACTTTTCTAAATAATGTAATTTCCATGAACTTTGCTTGCTGAAAATCCAACCTTTGATGGGCCGAGGGAATGGAAAACATGTCCTGATGAAAGCCGCCTCTGTAAGGGATCTCACCGAGGAACCGCCACAGTAAACAGCAGGGACTCAGCTCATATCCTTCTCATTGCTGCCCTCTAGGAGGCTTTGCATAATTTACAACGAATAGGCTACAATTGCTATAAAATAACTGATCCCTTCCCATTTAGCAGTGGCAGGCAGAAACTGGCAAGAAACCAGATTAATGTCTTCAAATAAAAAAAATTTAATTGATGGATACTTTTGGCTGTCCTTGATTTCCATTTTTCCCTTTGATCTAGTGAACTCTTTTTTTTTTTTTCCTGTTACGTTATCCAATGTTCTAATATCACTATTCTGAGCCAAAAGAAGCAAGGGTGCTTTCCCCTACAGCAAGACAGTATAAAACCATACCTTCCTTACCATTTTTTTTTTTAAAGATTTTATTTATTTATTTGACAGAGATAGAGACAGCCAGTGAGAGAGGGAACACAAGCAGGGGGGAGTGGGAGAGGAAGAAGCGCTCATAGCGGAGGAGCCTGACGTGGGGCTTGATCCCATAACGCCGGGATCACGCCCTGAGCCAGAGGCAGACGCTTAACCTCTGTGCCACCCAGGCGCCCCCCCCTTCCTTACCATTCTTAGTCAAAGATATTATTCAGGGAATGATGAACTTCTGAAATCTATATTTTATCTTATTTTTAATTTTTTAAAAAGATTTTATTGATTTATTTGACAAACGGTGAGACAGCACAAGCAGGGGGAGTGACAGAGGGAGAGGAAGAAGGAGGCTCCTCACTGAGCAGGGAACCTGATGTGGGGCTCAATTCCAGGACCCTGAGATCATGACCTGAGCCAAAGACAGCTGCTTAACCAACTGAGTGACCCAGGCACCCCTGAAATCTCTATTTTAGAAACTGATCAGTGGCAAAGAGAATGGGGCTAGTCCAGCTGCCCCCAGAGAAAATCAACATGCTGGGCATGGCAAATGGCTCTCAAATTCTGTACATCTAACCCTAAGACAAGCTCCAATTTAGGATTCCGAGGCAGTACAGTATAACAGATAAGACCCAATGCTTAGGTCTAAATCCTGGCTCTGCTACTTACTGGCCATGTAACCTTGAAAGTTTCTTAATCTTTCCATGCTTTGTTTCTTCATCTATAAAATAGAAATGGTTAAACTACAGTATATACCTCCAAGGTTTGTGGTGAATATTACATGACTAGAACACATAAAACACTTAAAATAGTGCCCAACATGATGTAAATGCTCAACAGATGTTAGCAAATATTATTATTTGGAAGATCCGAAGCATACAAGACCAGATTATAGATATCTAGAATATCGATGCTTATTATACTGAGAATCTAAAAATCTTCCACAGCTGTAAAGTTTGAAGTACACCCAAAATATCAGGCAGGGATGCTTCTACTGGGCCTAAGAAAGGAAGCAAGTACCTAGAGAAAATAACGCAACCCCGTTCTCTTCTTTTGCTGTGAAAAATATCCTTCTGAAATAAAACAGGCTCCTCCAGGTTTAAGAATGGAGACAGATTAGTTTAAAGACTGTCGTGTAATTAATCTACTTAAAATTATTAGCAGGAGCTGAGGGCCATAGCTTTCCTTCAACCGAGTACATCAAATATTTAGTAATATATCTTTATCAATGTCAGTATATTTAATAACACAGCTTTTCCAATATCATGTATAAATGTAAGCTGTTTTAGAAAGCTCATCTCTCATAACCTAGGTGACCTAGAACAAGGACTGATGAAAAAGGAAGTAGAAATGGAAGCCCTGATGGAAATCCCAAAGTACTTCTTCATGCTGCAACACAGTCAGAGCTATTAAATATTTGCTCAGAAGATGTGAACTACAGGGTAGGTGCTTTAAAAAGAGTGAGAGTGAATGTCCTCTCTCTCAGGGTCTAAATCTTCCATACAAAACAAGGTAGATCAGCAGTTCTAACTCCAAGGCATATTAAAAAAAACCATCTGAGGTACTTGTTTAAAATGAGTTTCTCCATGACACTGTCCCATACTCACTCAGGAGAATGGACAAACCTAGGAGAGCTGATTCTATGTAGGTCATCTGAGGACCACACTTCGAGAAAACAGTGGGATAATGCTTTTAGTTTCCACTTAATGCTCACTTAGTATTTGAATATAAAAACAGGTGTGAGATTACCTCATCATTGAGCCAGTTCAGATGGTTTAGAGTTTGAATATCTTTGCGTGTAATGGTCAAGCGGAATGCTTCACTCAGAACTTCATCCTGGTTCCCGTTACGAAATACATTCTTTATTTCTTTCTCCATTTCCTAGGGAACGAAGAGGTGCCAGAGATGAAGCCTACATGGCTAGAGACATACTAGATTTCTCACCAAGCCCCATATAATCCCCAGACTATATTTATCAGTAATCAACTGTTCACTTCTAACATTTTGGTTTGGTGTCTATTCTTTGCAGTAATCTCCTGGGTTACAGTAATCTCCTGGGTTACTTCCTTTCATCCCATCTTGTCCTCCCTTCTCATTTGCAGCACAACGTTTCAGACCCTTCTTTCTTTCATTCCTAGGTCTGAAATAACCTTCTGCTATCAAATTTTCTAAGTTCACAAGAAGACCTAATTATATTTCATATCTTTGGTCCACACGATTTCCTAATAAATAGAATCTTTCCCAAAAGGTAATAAGGGGATAAAGGTAGTGTCTTCAGACACATTTTCCTAGAAAAATTTGGGCTTTTAAAATGTAAATTATGGAATCTAGCACAACTATAATAAATGTGTTATACTTACCAGCTATATGATAGTTTTTCAAACAGAAGAATGGATTAAGGAACAGATCATCTTAAAATGTACAAAGACTTTTATATATTTTCCAAATTTTTATACTGATTTTTTACTACTTAAAAAAAATAGTAAGCCTCAGCTTACTTTTTGATGTCAAACTAATGTACACACACGAAAAATAAAAATGTACATAAAACACAAATTTATTAAATGTTTTCTCACTGAAGTTATGAAAAGCCACCCACAATTCTTTCCTCAATTTTCAATAATCCTTTAAAAAGAAAGCCAAGATTGGTGTTGTAATACAAATGAAAGCAGGGGTATGCAATACAATTTAAATGATAGGCGGTTTATTACCTCTATGTTTGAAATTCATTCAAAGTATTTTTTCTTGCTAGCACGAGAATCTGTAGTATGTTAATTTACCTCTGTGATTTCAGGAAATTCATCTTCACTATCAGTTAATTTATGACCTTTCTTTTCTGTTTCTTGGGTGACCGTGACAGGGATCTCCTTTTCAAGTGGTACACGAAGATGCAGTTCTACTGCATCATGTACTGAATGTTCCTGTTCCTGTAATCTCTGAAAAAAAGAACTTCAGAATAAGTGGGATAAGGAAAACTACTTGTCTAACATACACTGAGTAGGACCAGCTGGAGAGCCTAAGGACATATACAAATCATATAAGGCTACGCCACCATAACATCTTGCAATTACAATAGCTTTGATCCCTAATCCAGGTAATCTTCCAGATTAGTTTCAGCTTGGATATGCTATTTATTCACAACCTTATCCCCAGTTTTTTGTTTACCTGGTTTTGAAACTGTAATGCCAGTGCTTTCTGCTCTTCAATCTGGCGCAATCTCTCCCGTGCTCGAGAATCATAAACACTAGTTCTAGGAAATGAAAAGGAAGGGGACAAAAATGCAGACCACCGTCTTAGCATCAAGCACATTGTTAATGCACAACGAACACTAAATATAAAACCCCCATACGGAAAGTCTAAAATCCTTATACTAAACTTATCGCTACACTACACTTATATTTTAAGACAGAGTGAAACCACGTGGTGTTATTAAAATCACCCTATTTTTATTGAAATGATGAAAATCATTAGCTTATTGCTAAATGTGAACAAGTATTTTTTTTTTAAGCATGTCTCTGAGATTACGGAGAAACTGAAGCTTCATTCTAGAAACCTAAAAAAAGGACTGAATTCCAAAGGAGCATATAATACAAGATATCATTGAGGTTTCAATTCAAATATTTATGATCCAAAAGAAAAAATATAAGTTTAGTTTTCTTCCTCTAAAAAATTGAGTTACTGAAACTAGAGACTAAAAACTCAATAATTTTGCCAACTCCAGAAATGTGAATTATTTAATAAATTAGTTTTATCAATGTGAAAATAAGGGCATTTATTTTCCTTTCTATGTAATACCTACCTTTGAAAGTTTTCCAATTTAACTTAGTTTCAGCAATTGTTATATATTTCACAAACCTGAGCACAGAAATGTCCCAACCCCAATAGAATTCTAAAAACCCAACAACTTAAAAGTTGTTTTATAAATAAATATTAAATAGGGAATCTATACTGATTAAATATAGGTAGGGTGATTGGCTAATTGACTACTTCTAACTGGAAAGGAAGTGATGGAGAAGGAAAAATGACACCAAAAATAACAACTTACAATTCTTTGATCCACAGCTCTGCCTGGAAAAAAGTAGGACTATGGGTGGGGAAAAAATATGACAAATGAGCAGAAGGCTTATAAGAAAATACAAATATTTTAACCAAGAAAACCAATCATTTAAATAATTTACAAGAATGTTTTACATGTATGCAATAAATAAAAAGTCCTAAATTACATAAAATAATTGCAACTGGGAACTAAAGGAATACAAGTATGAGTCATTTGCACACATATTAGTTAAAAAGATGACCCAAAGTTCAGCAGAGAAATTAACTGTAGCATAGCTCTTTACTTGCATGAGAGGCCAACACGATGTGAAAGAGTACATCACTTGTCAAGATAATATATTAAGCTAGAACACTATTCTTCCCAAATGGTTCAGATTAACAAATCATGGACTTCTTCTTGTCAGTCTACTTGAATCAAAATATTTTCAACCAAATCATACTGGACACTGAAAATCCCCACCCACACAAGAGTCCATATCAAATGGCTAGGCTAGTGAGTCAATGAATCAAAGTGGAAAATCAGCAATACAACTCCATTCCAAAGGTGAGCGACCAATTCTATTCCATGCAGCTCTTGCTGACAATCCAAATGAATAATGCTTAGCAGAAGAGCCACAGGCATGTTCTCTCTCTTAAAGCCTCTTGCTCTTCTCAAATGTCCTCATCTCCTTGCCAATCCCTAACTGAAGGAGCTCTCACAGAAACAAACAGAAGAGTGAACACTTTTCCAAAGAAAACTTTTAGATACATAGAACAAGTAAACAGAGCAAAGCATCAAACTGAGAGTTAAGAGACCGGGATCCCCTGGAGTGGTCCCTGATTCACCTTGTGACTTTGACCAAGTCACATCATTTCCATGGGTCTTAGTTTCAGATCTGTAAAATATGGAAATCGAAGTCCCTTTCAGTTCTTCAATTGCTACAGTCTGTCCTAGTGAAGGCAAGAACAAGGACTCAGGAGGGTATCCCTTGCTCCTTAGCCTACCTTTTGAGAATCAGTACTCCCAATCATCCTTAGGCTAGGGTTTGGCAATGAAAATGCTGTTCTATTGCCTCCCCACTGTCACTGAGGTTAATAAAGGGAGAACATACGAGTAGTGGCCTACACCCTTGGCACAGTGAATACTGATGTAACAACCAAGAAAGAAAGCCACAGGGATCAGTAGCAGCACTGTGAGGGGCCTAGTGTGTGACACTAAAAACAAATGGACATAAAAACACATTTACTGCACAATATAAAGAAGTGACAAGAATTGCCCAGAATTTCATGGTATTGGATCATGCTATTGAAATTCGTCTGCTTCCTTATTAGACCATAAACTTAATGAGGATAGGAATTTTTGTGTTTTGTGTTTATTACCCGTATCCTCTGCACCAAGAACAGTGCTCGGCACAAAGCAGGTACTCAGTGCTTACTGAATAAATGAATAATGTAAGGGAAAAGTGCTGCTCTTCACTGGATCGAGGTATTTGCTGGCTTAGGAAAGTAAAATGCAGGGGAAAATAGCAAAAACTCTTTGCTTTTCAAAGAGATTATACATTATTTTTCATGTGACTGAAGCACACAGTAAGAACTAAACCAACCTATGAGCACCTACTCAGTGCTCTGTGTGAAACTCTGCTGGTGTGCTCCAGTAGGTAAGCCTCATGATACTTCTCATACTAGTTAAAACCTCAATATAATATGTAATAAGGAATTATTACTCATAGTGTACAGAAAAGGAAATTGAGGTTCAGAGGATAATCTATTTTGGAAGTCAGGATTAGAAACTATGTCTAATTCCAAAGACTGTGTTTTCTACTCTTGCAATGTGCCTTTCAATAAACCAAAGCCTTAAACCAATAGGGAGATGATGAGTACTTGAGCTACTCAAGAGAGCATTTGAGGCTTTCTAGAAAATGCATGTCTAACAAAGATTTATGTACTAAGTCCCCATCATGTGCCAGGCATCATGATCAACATTAGGTGATTAGTGCAAAGGTATTAGTAATGAACAAGATATAGGGATAGAAGTACTGGAAGAAAAGGCTAATGGTATCTGGAGAAGTCAGAGAAATGTCTTGAGAAACAAATAACATCTGAATCAGATTCTGCAAAGCAAAATAAGACTTTAACAAGTGGACAAGGAGAGAAAGGAAATTCCAGGGGTTAGGATCAGCATGTACAATGGCACAAAAACAGGAAACGGCATGGCATATTCTGGGAAATAAGGGCAGATCTTCACTGCTAGACCTTAACCAAGAGGCAGTGGTGGGAGATTAAGAGTAAAGAGCCAATCAACCAAGCCTTGGGAGAGCAGGCTCCAACTGTGATAAACAGCATTATTCAATCAGCCTTCCCCAACAGACCATTTCTCGCTCCATCTCATTCTTCAGGCATCACTAAGAGAAATCTTCCATAAAGGAAAGGCACACCGAGTAAAGAACCATTAAAGAACTAAAAGCACTCTTTACAGGAGATCTGACTTTTTCCCAGGAAAGAATAATTCTTTTGTGTACTATGTGTGAAAATACTTTTATAAGTGCTTTTTGTGTATGTTAACCTTCACAGTAATTCAATAAATAGTAAGGTATTAATACTGGCATTTTTATTGATAAGGAAACTAAGGTTCAGAAAAGTAACTTGTCCAAAGTTACATGATGCCTGGACAAGATCAGAACCCAGGTCTGACTCAAGAAAAAAAAATGTATTAAGAACAAGAACTCCAAACTGTAAAGTCTCCTTGAGAAACTATAACAGAGAATTTTTCTTTAAATATCAAAAATTCAGGACATATAGGAAAGCTGCAAAGAAGTACAGAAACTGAGATGAAAAAAAACTTTCCAGTAGTCCTAACTTCCTCAATGGAAAACTGATACTATTATCATTCCAGCAACTGAATTGTTAAGGCCACAGAAACAGCAATGACAAAGAAATTGCGACCTAAGTAGTAACCTACTCAATTACAAGCATCATACAGATCACATTTGAATTGAGACTTAAAAGACGAGAAAGAGACTCCTGCTTCTTTAGATAGACATGTTGAGGTAGGGGATACACACCAGGCAGAAGGAACGCTGACTACGAAGGTAAGTAAGTACATATCACATCATAGTTCAGCATGTAATAAACACACGAAAGAGTCCCATCTTCCCATACAGCTCCTCCTCTCACCTTCATCATGTCTCCCCTCAAATGTCCCTTATCAGACTTGCCATGACCACCCAGATAAACAGTGGCCCCCTAACCCCAGTCTATATGTTATCCTGCTTTATTTTTCTTCACAATACTTATCACTACCAGACATATGTTTATCTGTTTATTCACTATTTGTCCCCCATCTCTTTCCTTATACCTCTTATAACCAGAATGTAAGCTGAGTGCAGGGCTTTCATTTTGTTCACGACTGTTATCCCCAGTGTCTGTACTAGGACCTGGCACACAGTAAGTTACCAATAAATACTTGTTAAAGGAAAGAACACGTGATAGGAAAGAACATGCGTGTGGAGGAAATGCTTTGTATACCATACTAAGGAGTTTGGACTTGACTCTATGTCTAATAGCCACTCTTGTAGGAATTTAATGAATAATCGGATATGCATTTTAAAAAGACCACTCGGGTTGCAGAATGGAAGATGGAAAAGAACAGGCAAAGAATGGATTTGAGAACATGGTGGAAGATGGAATGAAGCACAACAAGGAGGCCAGAGAGAGACCAATCAGAAAGTCACTGAAATAATTCAAATAACACAGGCAAGAGGACTGAACTGAGGCAGTTTGACTTTTCTATTACGTAACTCTTAGTGAAGAAATTGTGATTAAAGAGAAGAAAAAGAAAATATGTCGAGAATGTCCTTTTCCCAAAGCTTACCTGGGAGTTGGAGTCTGGGAATCTTTCACTTTGAGTAAAATCACAGAGTCTGATCCTAAAAAAGAAACACAAAAGCATATCATTATTAATAAAATCCTACACAGTTATATACTCTAATGTCTGAAGTCTAAGTTCCCATACTTTGTTATATTCTATTTTCATAAAAATAATGCAGCATAAGGACAAAGGTAGGATGGAAGAGAAAGAGAGGCAGGTCCATTGTCACTCAGCCAGAAATAGGGCTTAGTGAAGAGCTTGCCTCACAAAGAAAGCAGTCGTTCTAAAATACAAATATATATGCCCTTCATCATCTCCTTCCCGCTGTGCCTGATTCCTGTGCTGCTTCTTTCTGTACCTGGGGAACAAGAACAAGCCAAGATTTCTCAAAAGTCTTCAGTTCATGAACTACCATGAGACCAAATAAGGTAAAAGAAGGGAGGGGGAAAGGGAAGGAAGGTAGAAAGACAGGAACGGCTACAGAAGTGGCAGAGGCTAAAAAGTACAAATTCTATCATTTCATCATTTATTTTTGGTGTTGATAAAAGCAGGAACTGTGTCCTTCTAAAGGTTCATGTCCTAATCTAAATAATTAGAACCTCATTTAGATTATTTATTAAATGGTACAAGAAAAGGAATGAAACACTTCAATGTACTATAGTATATTTGTTTCAGTTTAGTTGCATCTAAGCCTTTGTCATACAACGTATGTTTCCGAGGCTAAAGGCTTTTTTTAATGGTAGTTCCCAGTAAATCATTTCACAAAATTTTATAAAGGTTTTCATGAATACATGTAGCTATATAATGATCCCACCAACAATTTTAATCCCCAAGTGAAAATTTTAAGAAAATGAGGAATATCTTTAAAAAAAAAATCAAACAATCTGAGGAAGGAAGGAAGAGCCTTAGAGACTGATCTATCAAAAGATCCCTAACGTGCAACCACTTGACCTAAAACTTGTTTTAAGTTATATACCTAAATACATACTATCATAAATACACACAACACATAACCTTAAAAAGGGAAAAACTATGCAAACAAAATTATCATAGAAAACCTTCATTAACTGGAGTGCTAAGAGTCTGGATATTTTGGTTAGCTGAAAATTAGAAAACTTTTCGTTTCTGAAATTTCCTGCTGACCATTCTAAAATGCATAAGCCTACTATACAGATTTTCAAAGTATTACCTGGTTAAGAACTTTTACTTCAATACTTAATTGATGTTCCAAAACTCTCAGAACTTCAGAGTACTTAATGGTCATTGTAAAGTACTAGAAACACAGAAAGCACTGAAGTAATTGGGCTGACTGTGCTCTGACTCTAGACTCTGCTCAGGAAGTTAATCTTTTAAGTAAAATATATGAAATCATTTGCATCTCCATGTAAGAAAAAAGTAAGTTACTTGCAGGTTTAGTTTATTTGTGGTATGGCTAACTGAATTATATGTATTTAAAGTTTCTCACATGTTAATTAAGTTACATGCACATTACAACCTTGCCTATAATTCACACGGATCCCATAAACAGTTAACTGGCTATTAGGATTGAAAACATAGTTATACAAAACCAATTCTACCTTCTGATTGTGTATTTGAAGCTGGTAAGTTATCTGGCTGATGAAGAAGAGAGTGGCGATGTTGGGGTTGATGGAGAGGATCAGAATCTTTGGATCCAAATGCCACAACATCTGGGGCATAAGACGATAAGGAATACACATTGTGGGACAGTTGTTCCTGGGTAGTTAAAATGCTGGCAGATCCAGATGATGAAGTATCAGAGCCAATGATCTGAGCTGAACAAGAGTTTCCATTTTTAAACAGTGGGTCTTTCAAAGTATTCTTACTGGAACTAAGACATCGAGACCTAGCAAGAGAAGAATATAGTTTCAATATCAAGTAACAAAATGTAGAATAAAATTCACTTGAAATACGTTTCTGTGACTCACAGGTGTAAAGGAAAATGTGTGGTAGGTTTGGCTACAGAAAACTGTTTCCCTGTGACCATCTGTAGCAGCTGTCTGTAAATCTCTCTTTCTTCTTCTTGGACTGTCTACATTAAAAAAAAGAAAAAGAAAGAAATCTTAGACACAGCCAGTAAGGAAAATTTTTTTTTCAAAGCAGCATCTAGACTCGCAGAAGTTCTGCTAAAGTTCGGATAGAGTTCCTCAAGATAATTATGAATTATCATTAGGGATATTCTAGAAAATTATAAGGAGTTAAATGAAATAAATAGTATATTATTTTGGTATAGTATATTTTGGAAAATTATGGGACACATATGTAAATAACAGTGCAGACAGGCTCTAGGATATGAAACCAGAAGGCCAGTAGGCAATCATTTTTGAGTCAACTGATGGAGTCCCAGAAACAAAATATTTGAGGATCTCTCAATTAGGATTCCAACAAACCCAATGATTCCTGACATCTACTAGAAAACCAACAAGGAAGTAACCAGAATGGTAAAAATCAGAGTGGGATACCTTGCTGTTTTCTACTCTATCCAGTTTTTAAGAGTATAGGTATTTTCCAGAGATGGTTTCCAACTCTAATATTTACTCTTCTTCCTAAGCCCCAGTACTGAGTTCATTCATTGACTTGAATACGTACTAAGCACCACTCACTTGAGATACTGCACTGAATAAAAGTTCTGTCCTTGTGGAACTTACATTACAGTTAAAGGGAATGGCAAACAAGACTATTCAGATAGTACGAAAAAATTAAAGATAAGGGAATAGAAAGTGATGGAGGGGAAATAGCAAGAACAAGTAAGACCCCTTTAAAAAGGTGATATTTCAACAGAAACCTGTATCAAGGGAAGAGATAAGTCATAGAAATTTATAAAAGACTATTCCAGGTAGAGGAATAGCAAATGCGAAGGCCCTGAGGCAGGTATGCGCTTGATGTGTTCCAGGAAAAGTGAGGTCAGTGTGAATGAGAAGAGCAGTAAGAAATGAGGTCACTTGGCAGAGAACCAGATTACATATGGATTTGTAACCACAGGAAAGTGTCTATTCTATATTGACCCCCTGAAGCAATGGGCTGCATTCACTAAATAATAGGTACTTTTTTAAAAAATCTTATATACAGTTTAATACAACCACCAATCTTCAAAAAATAACTTGAATACTTTGTACCAGGGATAGTAGCATTCTGCACTATGACATTTCAATATGTGCGTTAGCATTGTATCCAATTATAAATGTTAAAAGCAGAATGAATTAAACAACTATCTATGCAAAGGCAAACAGACACTAAGTTTTTTCTTCTAGATCACTGCTACATAGTAAATTTCAATCACATTGTCACTGCAGTGTTACTGATCTAACAAAATTCACCTTGAACTGTGAAGCATGACAACTCCTTATGGAAAGAGCTTCCTTAAGTTTGAATAGACGAGTAATAAGGTAGAATTCATTGAGCATTTGGCAGAAAGATAGACCCAAGAGAAAAAACAAATTGCACTTTTCTATATGGTGAAAATAAACGTCATTATTTTATCCCTTTTACATTAATACTATATTTAAGATGAGAGCAGTCCTTTTTTCTAGTGTTTGAGAAGAGATGGTCTACAGTATTGGACAGGCACTTCAGTGACAAGCACAAAAAGTGATAACGGTTAGCAGGTATACATCAATATCAATCACCAAATCTGCAGCTTTTGGCTATTGTACTGGGGAGGCCATGAGTATCTAAGAGATAAATTTATAAACTATAATTAAAATAAATGCCTTTTTATTAAAATCTAAATTTGCTATTATAAAGTTTCTTTAAGTAGACAGTCTGAAGAATGAAGCATCATTATAGATTATTAGATTTTAAGAGATTGCCAGCCAACTCCATAGTGATCTATATACAGGAAAGCTGTGTTATCTGGCACTTTAATGATTGAAATTTTTTAACATCCACTAATGTAAATTTTGACCCCACTTTCCAACTACACCAAAAAACCTAATTCATAACCCACAATACAATGGGGTTAACGGTACGTTGTTTTCAGGAGCGGTAAAATGGAGGGAGAGAAGGCAAATCAGAAGAGTAATACCACCTGGGTCATGGAAATTAACTCTTAATTAACCAATAATTTTAGTTCATTTTCACTGTCCTACCAAATTAGATTTTTAAAAAAAAATTTTTTTTTAGTGTTCCATGATTCATTATTTGCATATAACACCCAGTGCTTCCATGCAGTATGTGCCCTCCTTAATACCCATCACCAGCCTATCCCAATCCCCCAGCCCCCTCCCCTCTGAAGCCCTCAGTTTGTTTCCCAGAGTCCACAGTCTCTCGTGGCTCATTCCCCCTTCTGTTTACCACTCCTTCATTCTTTCCTTCCTTCTCCTACCGATCTCCCTGTTATTTCTTATGTTCCATAAATGAGTGAAACCATATGATAATTATTTCTCTGCTTGACTGATTTCACTTAGCATAATCTCCTCCAGTCCCATCCACGTTGCTGCAAATGTTGTGTAATTGTTCTTTCTGACGGCTGAGTAATATTCCATTGTATATATGGACCACATCTTCTTAATTCAGTCATCTGCTGAAGGGCATCTCGGTTCCTTCCACAATTTAGCTATTGTGGACAATGCTGCTATGAACATTGGGGTGCATATGGCCCTTCTCTTCACTACGTCTGTATCTTTGGGGTAAATACCCAGTAGTGGTATCCAAGATCTACAAAGAACTTCTCAAATTCAATACACGAGAAACAAATAATCAAATAAAAAAATGGGCAGAAGATATGAACAGACACTTTTCCAATGAAGACACACAAATGGCTAACAGACACATGAAAAAATGTTTAAAATCATTAGCCATCAGTGAAATTCAAATCAAAACCACATTGAGATACCACCTTATGCCAGTTAGAATGGCAAAAATGGACAAGGCAAGAAACAACAAATGCTGGAGAGGATGTGGAGAAAGGGGATCCCTCTTACACGGTTGTTGGGAATGCAAGTTGGTACAGCCACTTTGGAAAACAGCGCGGAGGTTCCTCAAAAAGTTAAAAATAGAGCTACCCTCTGATCCAAACTAGATTTTAAAAAGCTCTGACTGCATTATCACATCATGGGGAGAAAAATAAAGCAGAGAAATTGGTGTAAGAGGTTACTTTGCATACCAAGGGAATGTAAAAAAATATCTCCATTACATGAAGACTTCACAAGCACACTGACATAGAGAAAAATAAAGCAGAGAAATTGGTGTAAGAGGTTACTTTGCATACCAAGGGAATGTAAAAAAATATCTCCATTACATGAAGACTTCACAAGCACACTGACATAGAAAGGATCTTTGCTTGTGGTACCCTACAGACTTTAACCGTAAAGTTAAAAACACTCCTCTCCTCCCTCACATCAATCACATAGCAAAATGGTTTCTTAGAATAAATTTTTATACTTCTAAATAAAACATGAAGAACCAAAGTGACTCAGCTAAAGTAAATTATGACAAATCTAGGTTAATTCAATGTAAAGAACTAATTTTTAAAAATCAATTAAACACACATAGGTTACCCATTGATCATTTTCCCCAGCTTTTCAAAGAAAAGCCTCTGTCTAAGCCTGAACAACCTCACAGTCATTAGACACCATAAAATGAACAGGAATAGATGTTCTGTATTCCAAATAATTATCTGAGGTCCTTTAAATTCTCATACTTTCAGCTTCAATTTATAGTCTAAAAAAGAAACTATAGAAAAAAGATTAAGAACTTTTCACTGTTCTCCATGGTAATTTAAAGGTCACATAATTTATCTTCTATTTCAGGCAAAGAAATGATAGTCCCAGCAACTCTCAAAAGAACATACATAATATCTGGCCTTACCAAAAGAAAATGCAAAAAGGTAAGTCACTTCAAACTTCAAACACAATTCTTTTTTGGAGCACCTGGTACTATAAAGTAAAAGAAAACATCTTTCTCTGTACGTTACTTATTAAACTGTTTCTACTGAGTAAGCAAATTAGGAAATTAAGAGAAAAGGAAGTAATGATTGGATAATATGTTAAAGTAAAAGAAACTGGCTAATGTTATGTTTTAAACATAATAAAGGACAAAGAAAAGTTTAAAACAGTTTAAAGGTAAATAAGGTGTTGAATTCTATTTTTTTTTAAATGTGGCAGATTCTTGCATTTAGATGCTTCTATTAAGTCTCCATCACAAAACTGAACTGTCTGTAAAATTATAAAAATTTAACAGAGAACACAAAATAAATCTTAGAAAACCAGTAAAACTTTTTGTTATAAATTACTCAAATAACTTCATAAATCTCCCAACTCTGATTCTGTTTAAAGTAAGAGCTTTATACTATATAAATAAATTTCAATTATCAAAAGTGCATAATTCAACAACTTTCTGTTTTTGAGTCCAAAATTCTTGGTTATAACAAAATTGTAAAGTTTGTTTTGTCTTGTTTTCAAAGAATAAAACCACCACTGTCATCTATTAAGGAAGTCAAACATCTTAAAATGTTGCTCAGTATGTTGCAGAGAAGCATGCCTGGAAGCAACTAAGTGGAAAGAAACTATTTGAGTTTTTACTGTTTTACATTTTTTAAATCCCTAGTATTTTCTCTTTCCCAAACAGAAATCCATATCATCTAAACAGTGTTAGTAGTATCGGAGATATTCTGTATCTGTATTGTCCAATATGGTAGCCACTAGCAATATGTGGCTTGAAATGTGGCTAGTGTGACTGAGAAACTAAATTTTTTTTAAATTTTAACTGAATTAATTTAAGTAGCCCATCTGACTAGAGGTTACCCTATTTGATAGTACAGTTCCTTTAATGATGTCCTTGAATCAGCCATCAGTCAAGTGGTGGTCCAGTCACCACTTACATATTTCCAAATTCTTCTTTATGTATTCTCTTTAAACGCCTGTTTTAAGACTGAGCAGTGCAGTGGTAACAACATCATGTTAATTTTATAGATGGCTTTAGATTCCTGAAGGTGATAAATCCAGCAGTAACATTAATACATAATTTTCCTTCGTTAACGTAAGCAACTGCATCTCCCTTGGAGATCCCAATATCTCCATGGAAAATAACTTTTCCTCCACTTTGTAAGCTCCCACCAGTAAATTCTTTATTCCCGGGGGAAAAAAAGTATTATATTTTAATCTAGATTATCCATACTATCCAACACTAAATAAATAATCTGTTGATACTTTGATTTAATAAAGTTTGGTCCAATATTTTGTCTTACTTGTATTATATGGGTGATTCCATTATTTCTGTACTACAAGTGAGTCCCTTTTCATAGCAGAATATAGACCTAAACACAACTAACTGATGCAAAATTTTCTGCATCTCTTGTTGCATGGAATAGATTCAATCCTTGTCATCTTCTTGGCACTGTAGAAGGAAAGTGAACTCCAGCTTCATGTCCTACACTGCGCCAGCCTGTGGCCTGGAGGGTTGAAAATAATCCAGCTGGCCCAAGTCCTCAGGTGGAAGTAGAAGTGACAAGAGGAGGGACTGAGTGGTCCAAAGGACTACTTGCCTAGTGGGTGAATGGCAGGCTTAACAACGAACACAGATAGTCTTAAGGATCCCTGTGATCTCAGCAGCAGCCATGCGAGGTAGGGGAGGGTCGGGAAGCCAATATCCAACCACCATGCTGCTGCTGTCTCCTTCCCCACGAGTCCCTTTGCACCCCGCAGGTTGCCTAGGCTCTAGCAGAAGCACAACCCCAATAATCTAAAAATATTATTTATGTAATAAGTAATACATACATGGTACTAAATTCAGTAGTACAAAAGTGAAAGATAAATCTCACTTTTATAACTGCTCAGCTCTTATCACCAAAGGCAACTGCTGCCAGTTGCTTGTCTACCCTTTCCCTACTACATATGACTTACTAGAGCTCTGCCATCCTCTGCTTAAATATTTCAGATTCAATACAAGCATAAAACCTAACAGAACGTACAGCATTTTTACTAACCACGTCACAAATAATCACGTTTTGCCACTTAAAAGATCTTCATTAACAAATTCTCTAATTATTTAGCACAAAATGCTGTATTCTTGACTCCCCAGTCTGTAAGCTCCAATGGGCTGGAACCACACCACTGTGCTGTATAACAGGAAGCATACCAGACTAGACTCCAGAAGACCTGGGTGGTAGGCTGGCCATTTACTAGCTGTGTGACCTCTGACCTTTATTCTCCTAATGTGTATAAAATGTGGATATTACCTCATCTTTACCTATTTTACAGGATTAAAATGATTCAACATAATAATACATGTGGAAAGCATACTGGAAACTCTATAAGCTACATAAATGTAAGGTATTTTTATTTATTTGTATCTTCATAGCAAGCAGTCCAAAGCCGACTAGATGCATAATAAATATTTAAAAGGTACAAGCACATTCTCTACCACATAAATTACATGCCATATTATATTTACAGAATTGATTTTTTTTCCTTTAGGTTTACCGAATGCATACAACAACCAAAGTATCGACAAAACATCTTTCTTTTGGGGAATATCTATGATCTCAAAGATCTTCTTACTCATAATGAAGGGACATAAGATATTTAGCTGGCTTTTTGATTTTCCTTTTATAATGAGGGGAAAATTGTCCTAATAAGAGATAAGGGCAAGTATTTTATCAAATCCAGAAAGGTTAACAGTCTTAACACAAGAAACATGAGTTGAGGAAAGGTCCAAAAAAGAGAGAACAGAGATAGCTTGATGTATCAGAAGTCATTTAGAAAATACTGAAAATTAAGTCTACTGCTCAACAAGAATAGAAAACAGTAAGAGAAATGAGGAAGTCCTGCTAAAGTCTCTCTTTAATTCCTTTAGCATAATGACAGCACTCAAAAAATTTAGAAAGAAAAAGCACAGGAAGGATTAAGTAAATGGAATGGTTAATAAACATCTAAATCAGAAGGAACAAATGGCTAAGTACAGGGAAAGATTCTAACCTTTAGCAGCCTTTGTTGCAGGTTTTCCTTACCTCTTCTGCTGTACTAACATGTCGCCTCTGAGTTTTCTTGGGGCTCAAAAGGTTTCGACGACATGAACCACTCCAAGATGGACTTGGAACAGGCTTAATAGGAAAAGACTTTTCATACGCAGACACATGGCAGTGATGGTTTGACTTTCCCGTAAAAGTGTTTGATAATCCACTAAAAAAACAAAACAAACAAAAAAACCCCCAGAGTTTGTAAGAAAAGAACAGCAAGAAAATCGAACCTACTTTCAAGAATTAATAAAAACCACCAAAATGTCAACAAAACCAACACCAATGGGTAGAATGAGAGATGTACCATTTGAGGTAAATATACAAGAAATGATACATGGGTTGCTGCATCAGTTTCTCCTAAAAAGTCCTATTTGCCATACTACATAATTATCAAACTAAAGTTGTATTTCTTAGCTTTACCGTTCTTTTGGTCAGGAACCAAAGACCTGTGCAGTATGACAAGTATATGAAGTTAGACTTCTTCACAAAACTTGGGTCTGAGGGATCTAACATATGCTTTCCATTTACTCGCTGTAGCCTCCTCCCACAAGTCCTTTGGAGGGAATTATTTTTAAGATTAAATATGCAAAGATGGATAAAGCTGAAGCCTCTCAATGAAGCTTTTAAACTGAATTTTTAAATTTCCTAGAAAAACCAACAGATGGCTCCCTTCCTTCATTACAAACAACCAGAAGGCTTTCTCCTAAGCCACCTCACTCTGTCAATGCTTCTGGCCTATTTAACTCCTCAGAAGGAGAATGTTGTTTTTGTTTCTTTAAACTTCAAATAATGGGGAAAAAAAACTGGCAGGAAAAATACTTTTGTTAACTTAAAACCCAGTCTTATCTCTAAGACTAGATTAATAATTTAAAGTTCTTTCTATGTGGTCTTTTTCATCTGTTACTGCCCAGCAAGTATGAGCTACTACTTGCTCTCAGCATACTGAATTTTCTCTTTTCCTTTCTTTTTTTTTTTTTTTGCTGAGGATGCAGAATAAGAGCTACACAGCCGACTAAGCTGAATTCAATGAAATCAACTTTTTAAATCAGTACATTTGATCTCGATCCAAATGAAATCAGACTAGGTATAAAGAAAATCAAAAAGCACTCATATTTTCTCTCAAAGGGGAAAAAAAAAGAAAAAGAGAGAGACAAATTAAGAAACAGACTCTTAATTATACAGAACAAACTAATGGTTGCCAGAGAAGAGGTGGAGGTGGGAGAGACAGGTGATGGGGATTAAGGAGTGCACTTGCTGTAATGAGCACTGGGGTAGATGTGTGGAAGTGTCCAATCACTATATTGTACATCTGAAATTAATATAACACTGTATGTTTACTGGAATTAAAATACAAACTTAAAGAAATCACTTACATGCTCTCTCTCTAACTCTTCAAATTACAAATTTCTATATGTGTCAGAGAGGGGAAAGAAACAAGGAATCAGAATTTCAGGAACAGGCTTATTTCCTTAGGATGGGTGGATGCTGCTATAAAAAGAAGGCAAGGGCAGTGTAATTTGTCTGGTGAAGATATAATGAATTCCCCACAATTCCTTTTGCTTTGATGCTTCCTAGAGTGTGTGTGTGTTTAATGCAAAAGACTTTCTTCTAAACAAAAAACAGTGGGGAGGCCATCTTGCAATGCCAGAAAGGAAGGATGCTACCTACAATTAAAGAGGTTGGGCCAGACACAGCAGTGAGCTTGAAGGAACTCCCAGTGGCCAAAGCTGTGAGAATGTGAACATTAAAAGAATAATGATTGTAGCGGACTGAATTTGGAATGACACTAAAAAAGAACAGAAAAATTCATCTGAACCACAAGAAGTTGCTATTAAAAAAAAAAAAACAAATCTACTTTGAAAATTGGTAATGAAAAAGAAAGATCTAATCCTATGTTTTGCCTTTCCAGTAAGTAATGTATTTNGGGGAGGCCATCTTGCAATGCCAGAAAGGAAGGATGCTACCTACAATTAAAGAGGTTGGGCCAGACACAGCAGTGAGCTTGAAGGAACTCCCAGTGGCCAAAGCTGTGAGAATGTGAACATTAAAAGAATAATGATTGTAGCGGACTGAATTTGGAATGACACTAAAAAAGAACAGAAAAATTCATCTGAACCACAAGAAGTTGCTATTAAAAAAAAAAAAACAAATCTACTTTGAAAATTGGTAATGAAAAAGAAAGATCTAATCCTATGTTTTGCCTTTCCAGTAAGTAATGTATTTCAAGGTACCAAACAACCCTACCTAATGAGGAAAAAAAGCTCCCCTTCATAGCAGAATGACAATAAGTACAGAAGAAATGGTAGCACTGGGAAAGTACTATTTCATTAACTCTTAATAAAACTATTATCAGGTCAAAGAAGGTTAAAAGGCACAAACTTCAAGATACAAAATAAGTAAGTCCTGGGGATGACTGGACAATATGGTGACTCTAACTAATAATACTGTATTGCATATTTATAAGTTGTTAAGAGAGTAGGTCTTAAAAGTTCTCAACACAAGAAAAAACTATTTTGTAACTATGTATGGTGATAGATGTTAACTAGACTTACTGTGATCATTTTGCAATATATAACAAATGTTGAATCGTTATGTTATATACTCAAAATTAATATAATGTTGTATGTCAATTTCACCTCAATTTAAAAAAATTATCAGGTAAGGATTATCAATTGATATGAATAACTACTAGGCTGATGTGAAATTGGTCACTGATATAATGCCAATGTAACACCATTTAGGCTACATTCTAGTCATCACAAGGGGGAAAAACCTAACTGTACAAAAGGACCAGATTGTTATCTCCCGAATCCAGAGGTCAATCCAGTGTCACTAATGAGGAGGACCAGATTTGTAGGTTTTCTAATGTGATAAAACAGAACCAGCTTTTATTCAAGACAAAAATCTAGTTTACAAAAAAAATACAGAGGACAGATGACAAAATAATACTATAAGGAAGAAACCTGTCAAATCCAAAAGGTGGAACATTATGCAGAAAAAAATCATGTCATAAGAAAAAGGGGCTGTTCTAGATTGTAAGAGACTTAAGGGTAATAATCACCACATTGAAAAAAATCCATGTAAATGCAGAGAAAAATATCTGAAAAGATATGTACCAGGATATTACAGAGGTGATTTCTCACTGGTGGAAACATGATGTTTTTACTTTTTATTTTTACCTATCTGTATTTTCTGATTTTTTACAAAGCACATGTATTTATTTCTATAATGTTATTTAAAAAAATAACAGTACGGCCTTACTGAGTAAAAAAAGCAACTTGCCAAATGATACATACAGAAAATCTTAAATGAAAACAAAATAGCATTATACATTTCATAGTATACATAGCATGTATCTCATGCTACATATGAATTAAAAAAAAAAAAAAACAAGCATAGGGAAAGGTTTGGAAGGAAACACACCAAGCGGAAGGGAATAGGATTGTGAGGAATGGTCAAGGATCTTTAGCTTTATTGGCAATGTTTTAATTTTTACAATGTGAATGCATTAATGAATTCTTGTGTGATTTAAAAATATATGAAGAAGAGGGGAAGATCAGCCCTGGGAGTACTGACACATGTTCCAGAGTCCATGTGCTAATAATCATAAAATAAACCCATCTCGTTGGTTTCTATTAACACCAGAAGGCTTAGCCTTGCCTAAACAGGAAATTAAATGATCCCACATTCCTAAAATCCATCACCAGAGTAAAATTTAAGAAGTTATAAATAATATTTTAAAAAAGAAATATTTTACTAATAAAGTTCCTGAGGGAAGGTTTCTAAGCCAAACTTCATTTGTCTTTAATGACCAGTATAAGCTTGGTGAGGGAAAAGGTAGCACTTATGAAATTGGGCTAAAAAGGAAAAAGTTCTTTGTAACTCTATTTTCTAAGAGAAATAGTTTAGGTCTAGTTGATTAAAGCCATGAGGTGCAGAACTTCTTTGGTTTAAGCCAGGTCTCTGCTCATGTGAAAGCCTATAAAATATACTGATTTTTTTGCTACTGAAGCTGTAGAAATTGAATGATTTCTACTTTAAGATTCATAATAGCCATATTAATCCCAAAATATTCACATACACCAAAATCTCCCTCAAAACTCTCCTCTAAATGAGAAATTTTGGCTGTCACCAAAACTCAGCACCAAGTAAATTAAAAGTTGAAGGTTTAAAATGGATATTTCCATATTTTCACAGATTAAAGTTCAGAAACGGTGTTACTCCTTTAAAACGCCAATGTTGAGCTGCTCCCCACAAACCAGGGGCAGCAGCTCTTTCTGCCTGACGGTTCTGTCCCCGTGCTTTAATAAAACCACCTTTTTGTACCCAATACATACATACATACACACATACATAGCCAACGTCAACAACTATCTTATGGTCATTTTCTCTTGTATCAGAGGAAAGGCTTGTGAAGTAGGAGACCAGAATACCTACCTTGAGGTCTTTCGGGTTTCGAGGTAAAGGCTTCGGCTGTTTCTTGATTTTTGTAAAGTTGAACCTGATGCTGGAGTGGAATTTCTCCACTGGCCATTTGCACTCTGGCCAAAGGTTCTTAAATCTCCTGAGCCAAGAAAACTGTCTGAGGAAGGGTTGTCTAAAAGAATAAAAGTTTGAATAATTAGACAAATACCTACAGTCGTAGTTTTCCATATGACTGCAACCATGTCCAACATTGTATTCCAAAGTAACGTGGTAAAGCACCATGTCTCTCATGAAGAAAGATCCCAGTCTCAACTGCCAGTAAAGTCTGCAGTAAGGGAACTTCTACAAACTATAATTGATTCAGCCATACTAACCTGAAAATTGATGAAGGAGCTGAATCCTGCCACAGCCATGTGCCTTATCTGCATCAATGTGACTCCGTGGTGTCCACCAAAAGTCAACATTTTACCCCAACTATATCTTGCAAGCACTCCCAGGCCTGGGCCTGAAAGAAGGTAGGCCAGACCAGTAAGAAAGCAGGTGGAGGGCCAAGGAGAATTGTAATTCAAATGAACAACAGTTATCGCTTAATAAGCAGCTGGTGTCACTTTCTTGTTTTTAATTACCACGTTCACGACTCCGGGGCTCTCTCTAAGAGCAGAGATAACCTCATTGCTGCTTATTCTGGCTGGCTTATGGCAGGAACGACCCATCATATGCATGTGGTTCTGGTATGATAACCTTCGGTCATTTAATGTCATAATCATCCGACATATCAATACTCCCTCCAATGCCTGTTACTCCAATCAGACTAAGTGAGGATTATTTATTATCTGAATCTCCTGACTTGTGGCTTACAAATTGGGGTAAGAAAAAGTCTCTTGAAATTTCAGCTAGGAATAGAATAATTTTTTTTTTTTTTAAAGTAGGCTCTATGCCCGGCGAGGAGCCCAATGCAGGGCTCGAACTCACCAGCCTGAGATCAAGACCTGAGCCCAGATCAAGAGTTGGCTGTTCAACCAACTGAGCCACCCAGGTGCCCCAGGAATAGAATAATTTCTAAATCCACCTCTCCCCATCAGCAGGATCAGACAATTTAAAACAGCACCTTTCAAATAACTTTGGATGTCAGGTTATGGAACTCTGAGGAGCACCAGTGGAAAAATGAGAATGATAATTCTCTATTTCCTGAATTTTTGCCTAATGCTAACATCATTTTGAAGATCCTCTTTCAAAGTATATGACTATGGAAATCTGCACATTATGTTATTTAAAATATTTAATGTAGCTTTTGATCCTGTATCCAAAAAATAAGGTGGCTGACAAAAATAAGTTTCGTACTGTGGGTTTGTTGTTTGTTTGTTTTTCGTGGGTTTTTCAGATCAGGACTATCAGGACTTAGGATAAATAAGACAAGAAAAAAAGCAGCATTCAGGGGTGGTATTAGTACCGGTTGATTCACCACTGGATGAACCTAATCTAATAATTAAATTTATTTTCAAAATGAATTATAACCCTGTACCTTTGCAATCAGTATCTAGACTTAGCTTCTAGTACTATTACTTTAAGGACAGAAACATAAGGCTAATTTAGAGTATCAGTAAAGGACCAGAACATTTTAATCTTTAAATGCAAAGTAATAACAGTAGAAATCTGTCTCTTACACTTTTTTGCTAAAATATGATTAGGGAATAATCTAACTAGGGATATCTACTTGAGGAATGTCTACCAAAAAATGCAAAATGACCCTGGTAAGTGTGAAATTTGAGACCAAGGATAAGTCAGAGGAGCCTCCTCACAAAGGCTTTAGCTTTTAAATGCAAGGGAAAAGCACAGGATCAGGCAGTCTGTTTAACCAGAACAAGGTGGTTCCATCCCCACTCAGTGAAAGCAATCAACAGTCTTCTACTGATGATGTAATCAAGCAGAGTTAGAGACGGACACACATGGGGCCGCAGACAGACGTTTTTTAGTGATGTTATTTAACCTGATATTCTGTCATCATTAAGAAATCAGATGGCAAATGCCACAAATAAGATTACTTATTATGTGCAGATACGCGCACACAAAACTATAAGGATATATACCAAAAGTTTAATTTTGGTTGTGTTCCAATAATAGCACGATGAGTATTTTTCTACCTTTCTCTACAAATTTTCTACAAGGACGGGCAATACTTTTAAGGACATAATGAAATAAACTTTATATTTAAAAAAAAGTATGTCAGGCAATCACTTACAACGAAAGTAACCATCATCAGTTGCTCCTGTTAACTTTCAGGTTTAGTCATTATAAATAGCAGGATGCTTTAAATCATCTACTAAATGCCACTTTGGCAACGTAATTTAACATATTTTCCAAAGATAAGATGCTGATAATGACTCTAAGCATGAGCAAAATCATTTATTTTCATCTTAATCTACTTTTCTTTGTTTAGTGTTTAAAATGTTCTCATTTTCAACTGTGTTTTTAATAAAAGCAAGAGGTCTTGATGTCTGACCAGAAGTAAGTTATTAAAGAGTTGCACTTTCTCTGCTTTCTAAAAAAGATTCTTTTAAATAGTCTAATCTTAAGTGGATTAAGAAGCAGACTTTTTAAAAACTTGATATAGAGAGGCAGATGCAGTAAAGCAGTAAATGGTAAGCTCCAGACCCTAGATTCTAAAGTTTGGGGCTTTCCCATGTTAGTTTTCACCTTCATGGAAAAGAGAACAGCAAGAGAGGAGACAAACACCAAGACAGAATGAGAAGACTAAGGCAGGTAAACTGGAGACCCTCATCTCGCCCAATCAACCAATGAAGCTCACGGTGACTGACCACAGAAATCCATGTGGGGATTATCGGAAAAGAAGACATACAAAGGAGAGAGCAGAGACAAAATTCCGCAGGACTTACAATCGATTGGAATGGGTGTAGCAAAGGAATGAAGTTAAGAAAAATACACAGTAAAAAGTAGATTTAAAGTGAAGACTGTAAGAAAAAAGTATTTAAACCCTTGGTCTTCACAGATTTAAAATTCTGACTGTCAGAGAGCAATCCTGGAGATCTGTGACATGCCATACATTTGTTTGGTCAGGGATGAGATGAAATTTGGTAGAGATGCATATCCGAATCCTCTGCTTCAGGCTGTAATTTAGAGAATGAATCTAATAGCTCAGCATCCCCATTTCAATATGGCTTTGTTTATTCACTGTTGTTATTCACTATTCATTATCATGTATACAGTAACTGTTACGGAGTAATTTTTTTTCTTTTCTTAAAAAATGGCCTTCAAATGAGAGTCAAAACTTCAGTGTAAGATTTTAATACGGGGGTCAACTTATGGTATGAGGACAAACATAGGAAAAATGTACCCCTCAAGAGTCATGTAATTGAGTAGAAAGCCAAGAATCTGGACAAAGACCACCATAGTCAAGAACATGAAGATTTGAGAAGATCTCGGGCATATCCTTTATGAATATCAAGAGTGTAATGAAATTTAAAAGAAAAAAGGCTATATATACAAATGTTTTTAAGTCATATTATTTACAATAGCTAAAAATAGTGAGTGTGGAGGGAACCTAACCTATAGAGAAAATAATGAAGCAAATGAAGGCATGGGACCATAATCCTAAATCAAGGCCCCCTAAGTCCCACTGCACTTGTGAATTTAAAATTTTTGGAATTTTATAAAGATAACCTGGTATATACTATGTAACACTTCGAGTTATAATCTGAAGCTGTACCCTGTGATCAAACATATTGATATATCTGCAGTGAAATATATAAATACTCATATTTACATAAATAAATAGAAGACAAAATATAAATAGCTTCATGTCAGTTCATGTGGGTTTTGCCAAGGAATGAATTCAGGTCAGGTCAGTTTGGATGCAAAATGAATTATGAAAAGAATTTCTGGTTTTCAGAGCTTTTTGGATTTTGGAATTGCACATAAAGCATTGTGAATGTGCATATCAGTTCCATGGATTATTAGAAATCAACAGAAAAAGGAAGACACGAAGAATAACATGTAAACAGATGGAAAGTAAAAATTAAAATATTGGGCTAAAAAATATATGTATTGAATCATACAATGTGTATCATGTATGTACACACGGACAAGGCCACAGAGTTGTTATGGTCAAGAGATTTTAAGTATAATTTTCTATATATAATTGTTTATTATTAAGCAATTACTTTAAACTAAAAGCAAATATTCTATCCAATGGTAAATCAACATAAGAAATCAACATAAGAAATTATAAGCAAACATAGCCTGAGTTCAAATGGAAATATTAATGACCTCATTTCATTATCCACTCAACTGTCCTTTCCCTAGGATTAATAATGAACTATCCAACCAGATGTCAGCTCTCTGCTCATCAGAAAGGCCTTTCCAATAATAATGATGGCAGAGTTACTTTCTGAGCCAGTTAACTGATTTTCCTATACAAACTATGCACATACTTTGCGGAGACCATTTCCCATACCAAGAGAGGAAATTCAGAGCCCAGGGTAAAGTACCACCCACCTAAATGACATTTAAATATAATATAAATCTAAAAGATCATCATACTAACGTCTTTTTAGGGGAGGAGATCTCATCTTGCTGACAAAGAATCCTGAGGAAGCCAAATAACAACAATAATTATTATTTGCATTTCATATTTATTACCTCAATTTATCCTTATAAAAATCCCATTAGGGCAGGTTCAACAGTATTACTAATATTCCCATATTTGTGGGAAGGTGAGGAGACTAAAGCATTAGGAGTGATAAGACATGGGAAGGAACTATAATTTTCCTGGGTCATACTGCCAGGAAGCTAACCAACAAAAACCTCTTATTTTCCCCAAGACAGAACCAGAAGATCACTGGAAGTCCTAACCTTAGGAAGGGGGCAGATGGAAAGTCGGCAGGCCAAGGACTAGGAATAGCCTGAGAATGCTGACTTCTGCCATGGATCACAAGCTGAACAGGCAAGCCCTTGAATATGCAAGCATGGCTGTGGCAGGTGCTAGATAGAAACATGTAGTTAACATTTCCTGCCCTGATGGAGGGACAAGCTTGGGTAGAAATAATTTTTTCAGGATTCATGGTTTTAAGCAGAATAGAAATAGGCTAACTCTGTGCTTTATATCAATCCAAAACAAATATCCTTTACATCGCACATATGTATCTTTAAAAAAAAAAAAAAAAGCCAAAACCAAAGCGGTACTGCTTTTCACAGTGACATAATGAACAAGAAAGAGAATGGATCCCCAAAAAACTTTTCCATTAAAGTAAGTGGTTGAGACTAGGTCAGTAAAGTATTATAGTAACCTCCNGTATCTTTAAAAAAAAAAAAAAAAGCCAAAACCAAAGCGGTACTGCTTTTCACAGTGACATAATGAACAAGAAAGAGAATGGATCCCCAAAAAACTTTTCCATTAAAGTAAGTGGTTGAGACTAGGTCAGTAAAGTATTATAGTAACCTCCCCTCTCCCCCTCAACACACAGTGACGTTTTAGTGGAGAAAATACCATTTTGCTTTTGACAAGGTTTTCACTCTAGAGATGGTTAACACACACAATTTGCTGGGAAGAAATCTGAATGGTACAAATGCTGTGACTCCAAGTAATATGTCATACCTGAATAACAATTTGGATTATAAGCTGCACTTCTTGTAGAACATGTATAAGATCGGTCCAAATTTCCTTCCCTGGAAGGTAAAATCTAAACAAAGCAAAAGATTTTTCTTGAGTCATATTTTTGACAATGAAATGGAATAAAAATGTATGCTTGGAAAAATGTATCATTAAACAAAATTATGTCATATTTCAGAATTCAATATAACTATATATTTTTATATATTACTTAAAAACTACATACTAATAGGGGCGCCTGGGTGGCACAGCGGTTAAGCGTCTGCCTTCGGCTCAGGGCGTGATCTCGGCGTTATGAGATCGAGCCCCACATCAGGCTCTTGGACTATGAGCCTGCTTCTTCCTCTCCCACTCCCCCTGCTTGTGTTCCGTCTCTCGCTGGCTGTCTCTATCTCTGTCGAATAAATAAATAAATCTTTATAAAAAAAAAAAAACTACATACTAATAAGAAAGGAAAATGCATAGACAATCTGATGAAATGACTGAAGCTTCAAGGGGAAAAACAGGCAAAGTATCTGTTATACAACATAATTCAAAGAATGTTCGTTAAAGGTAAATATGCACATAGTATATCCTGTTCTGAAAGTCAGTTTTATCACTTATCAAAGAGGGTGACAAATGAACCTGCTTTTGAATCTTTTGATAACTTCACACAGAAGCTCTTAATCAGGGGTGGGGATGCACCCCAGTACCAATCTGGAAATGTGTGACTATATATTCAGTTACTAAAAATGATTATTGGGGGCAGACGCTGCAGGTACTTAGTGCCCAAGGGCCAAGAATGCTAAACATTCTGCTTTGCTTGGGAGAGATTCACACAGTAAAGAACTGTCTCATCCATATTAGTAATGGCTTTCCTACTGAGAAAGACCGCTTTATCAACAATGCTCCTCAGACCTTTAATGTGCAAATAAACCAGCTGGAGACTTTTTTTCTTTCTTTTTTTTTTTTTTAAAGATTTTATTTATTTGACAGGGAGAGACAGCCAGCAAGAGAGGGAACACAAGCAGGGGGAGTGGGAGAGGGAGAAGCAGGCTCATAGCCTGATGTGGGGCTCGATCCCAGAGCACCAGGATCACGCCCTGAGCCGAAGGCAGACGCTTAACGACTGCGCCACCCAGGCGCCCCTTTTTTTCTTTTTTAAAAAACTTTTAATTTCAGCATAGTTGACATACAATGTTACATTGGTTTCAGGTGTATAACATAGTGATCCAACTCTTCTATATGTTAAGCTATCTTCACCACAAATGTAGCTACCGTCTGTCACACTATATTCCCTATGCTGTGACTTTTATTTCTGTGACTTATTCACTACCTAACTGGAAGCCTGTACCTCCCACTCCCCTTCATCCACTTTGCTCCACCTCCCCTCCTCACAACCATCAGTTTGTTCTCTGTATTTATAGATCAAGTTCTATTATTTATTTGTTTTTTAGATTCCACACATTAGTGAAATCATATGACATTTGTCTTTCACAGTCTTATTTCACTTAGCATAATACTCTCTAGGTCTATACATACTGTCACAAATGGCAAGATCTCATCCTTTTTTATGGCTGCATGATATGTGTATATGTATACCACATCTTCCTTATCCATTCACCTACCAATGGATGTTTAGGTTGCTTCCATGTTTTGGCTATTGTAAATAATGCTACAATAAACATAGGGGTGCATACATCTTTTTGATTAAGTATTTTCATTTTCTTTGGGTAAGTACCCAGTAGAAAAACTACTGGATCATGTGGTATTTCTATTTATCAGCTGGAAATTTTTAAAACTGTAGATTTTGATTCAGTAGGTCTGGGGTTAAGCCTGGGATTCTGGATTTCTAACAAGCTCCCAGGGGATGCTATTCATGTTGGTCCTTTGAGAAATTACATTTTATACCACAGGGAAATCTCAGAGCTTCTGTATATTTACATATCCCTCCCCATTTAATGCTCAGCAATTTTAAGACACTAGTTTAAAAGAACACTGTGCTGTGCTTTGGTAATTGTAATATGCACAGAAATAAAAGTTTTCTAAAAGATACTGTTCTCAAAACACTCATACACAGCCTAGTTCTTGTCTTAACTTTAATATATCAAAAAGAATTCGAAACACCAGAAATATTGATTCTAAAAAGTTTATATGTGTTTGTCCTTTTGAGTGTGGCATTTAAATTACATCAGATGAAAACTTAAGCCAAAGTAATTCATTAACTAAGGGAAGAAAATTATTCCTAACCTGATGGTCAGAAAATGAAAGGTGGTCCTCTGGAAAACTTGTTTGTGCCAGGAGATGGGTTTTGAAAATGGAGTTGTGGTTCACCAAAGTTACTTCTCCAGCATCCATCCTCATCCTATCAGCAATATCATCTGGGGAAAGAATCCGAATTAATTCAAGTCACATAATTCTTCAATAACTACTTTCCTATGAACAAATAATTTTACCTAATAAAAATTATTCCCAAAGAACATCTCTATAGTCAAATAAAACCTCTCTTTCAGAACTAACCACTGGCCAGAAACCTCAAAATGTCACTGCCAAAAAGAGGCCCATGTGCAGAAATTGGCTTATATAGAATTGACTGAGATCATTTATCTACCAAATAGTTCAAAATTTGTGCAAGTATAAAAAAAGCTTAACTCAAAGTTTAAAAAAAAATGAAAATTTCCCTAAAAACCTTTGAATGTTTTAACTGTAGAAAAAAATTTAACTATTAAAAAAAAGGGAAAGAAATTTCACCACTCAGAAACAAACACTGTTAACAACTGTTTATTTCCTTTGTCTAACTCAAAAAGGTGCTTTAAAAAGTAATCCACCCTAACTTTTTTTCTGCAAAAAGTATCATTTATTCATATTGCTCTTAACAGACACCAGCTCAATTACTGTAATGCTGTGGCACAACCTTACTTTATAACCACCTTTGAGACGTTTGTTAGTATAAAACAGCTAGAATAGTAAGAGATAAGAGTGACGGAACTCAGTGACTTACAATGACATCAAATATTAGAGAAAAAGTGAAAACAAATGACCAGGGGAAAGAGAAGGTAGACTAAGCAAAAGTAAAAACAGAAGAGAGAAGGCTAACGTGACTTTAAAAGCACATGGAATGTTATCAGATCTAACTATAAATTGTTCAACCTATTCCTAGCTGGTTACTAGTCCTGACCTTGTACTGATCCCTTTATAGACATAAAGAATTATAAATAGTGGAAATTGTTGTAATCACAATTAATTCTCAATGCTACTAGCTAAATGAAATTTAAAATCTACCTTAAACAAATTATTAACCATACAGAAGTTGGTAACATAGTACGAAAGAACAAGGACTCTGGAACCAGGCTGCCTGAGTTTAAATTCTGGCTCTACCAGTTATAGTTGTTTCTTAACCTCTGTGCCTCAGTTTCCCTGTTGATATTAGGCACCCGTGTAAGGCAGTTGTAAAAAATTAAATGAATTAATATATTTTAAGTGCTCAGAACAGGACCTGGCACATAGTAAATGTTTGCTAGTGTGTATGTGGCTTTTTCAATACAATGAATGAGAAAATGCTTCCAAATGATGCTATAAACAATGTCTATACCAAAAGAAAAATGTCTGGTATTACATTATTACACAATTAGGTTGAGATCGCCTTTAAGATTATTATTAAGCACAAAGATGCAAATACCGAAAATGCTACCAAAAAAAAAAAAAAACCCACCACGTTCTTTCAATTCAACTTAACTAATCGGAGTAACTAAAAGGAGTGAATTACTATTTCATAGTCAGACTTACCCATGTCAGGTCTTTTCACATCACTGACTTTAGCAAAGGTACAAAGTCCTATAAAAGAAGACAGAAAACAGAAATGTTACATACTGAAACACCTCCTTCATATAATTATAGAACAGGAAGCCACTCAAAGTGACATTTGTGTTCTTAGAAGAGAAAAATATAAGGTAGTAAGGAGAGATGACTTGATGGAAGAAAATAGAAACTAAAACTAGCTGAGGCAATTCCAAACATTTATGAACCCTGAGCTATATTAAACAGCAATTATGGACTACCCGCAGAATCACAGACTATTACAGCAAGAAGCCGGTAGTGCCAACCCTTTGGAGATATATTTGCATATGGTCATAAAGTTAGTCAGTGACTGCACTGAAATTATGACGAGGAAATTCTTTGCAATCCATTGCTCTATTACCTCATACTAAACCATTTTATAAACAAGTGACAGATCTTATGGTGGTCCCATTAGACTTCTCTTCCATATGTTTTAGTCAGTGGCCAAATATAGCTACTGATATTCTAAGAACAATCAAGAAATACTTCCCAGTTGTACTAAAGTACTTTCTCTCCCATCATTAATCAAACTGTTACAAATCGAAGTCCCTGTGCCTACATGAAATTATTTTCTCCTCTGATGTATCTAATCTTTCCAGGAAGAGGAATTTAAAAGCCTAACTGCTTGGAACTAGGTTAATAAACATACCCTGGGCACACATGCTTCTTGGCAGATCAAAGAGGAGACTAGGGATGGTAATAGTCACGCTTACTATATTCGTAATATTATTACCATATTTTTAAAAAGATTGAGCACTTCATCAACTTTAGTCTATCATCAACTTTATCAATCCACTTTAGCAATATCAGGGCTTCAACATACTAAGGAGACTGGATGATGTTATAGGTACTCCCCATGGTCGCAACGAAGTGCACACACGAAGGAAGCCTGCTTGAGCCTTTCTTGGCATGTCTACAGACTAAGCAGAGTAATCATCTGATTACCCAGTCTTGCTGGGGAGGATTCCCAACTAACTTAAGCCTTATATTTAGGCTTCAAGTATGTTTCCAAATGCTCAACTTAACAAAAGGCTTGTATTTGGAAATTCTCCAGGTTATTCTTTCCCCTTCTTCCTTTTTAAATAAAGAATTCCCTGGGTTCCACATTAAGGGAAAAAAAATCCTATCAACCAATAAACTAGCAGTGGCTTTTTCACATTTCACTCTTTTAGGCTCTTTCATAAGTGTCATCACTAGCCTTTTTTGTTGATTCAAGGAGAATGTCAATTTAAAAGCTTCGTGCCCCGTAGAACAATGCCATGTGGCTTCCTTTGCATTGCTAAGGCAGATGTAAAGAGGGAAGCAAGCAAGAAATCAAAGAATTTTAGAGACTATGTCCAGAGAGGTTAAGTGACTTGCCTGAAATCACATAAATGGGGCAAAGGGAAGATAAAAATCCAGGGTGTCCTAACTCCCAAGCAAATGTGATTTCATCAAACACCACAAAACGTGGTATCCTTTAACATATCTTCATTCAAGGATCCATACACTTTGGCAAGATAAAATTCATCTCTTGGGGATGGTCCTGGGGGAGCCACACTGTCTCATAATTTTAATAATTAAAGCCCCACATTTATATTTTAATACAAATACATCCAGTTTCTTCAGTGTGCTTATGTTACTTTCTTTTTGCCATTTCCATTTACATTAGAAGTAGAGATATTTTACTCCAAGATTCAACATGAAATGCTGATCTGGAAACTTTGATGCCACCAAATTCTTGCAAGCCTAAGAATTTTTTCCTTGTAAGTATTCTAACAACATTTCCTAGTTCACACTGGTCATCAATTTACTAAAAGAATATAAGGTGTTACAGGTATTCAGGTGAAGTCAAGTTAATAGCTGAACACAAAAATAACAGATCTGAAAGGGAAAAAAAGATGGCAAAGTCTTGACAATAACAGAATGTAACAAGTAGAACAAAACATGTATAAGCTTACATGCAAAGAGGTGGCTATAAAAGAGAATGTTTACAGTTGCCATGAAGCTACTAGAAAGTATATACTGAGGAGAGGCAATTATAGCTTTATCCAGGACCAAATGTGGTTAGAATAATTTACGATATGAGAAGGGTGTGGAAGTGATCATGTGAATCCTCCTACTTGGAACTCTGGATATATATACGATACAGTTTGTAGTATATCATCATGTATTTGTTTTTGGTTCTCATACTTTTACATGTAATCTCTCCTCTTAACACCTTAACACTCTAACACCTTAAAACACTAAGCATTCAATTTCTTTAGTATACATTTACTGTGCACCAATTACATACAAGGTACTAGGGATACAAAGATGAGTAACAACTGGTCCCTGCTGCTGAAACACTGTCTACTGGGGGAAACCTGATGCATGAACAGATACTTATAGCAAGAAAAAAAAACTGGTGCACTGGCAGGAGGCGTGGGAGTCAGGTAAAGAAAAGAGAAGACTTTCAAAGCAGTAGTCAAGAGTTACATCACCTAGCCCTGAAGTGGCAGAACCTGTTTTTTAATCCATTTGCTCCCTCCGGATTTAACTCATCAGACCGGTGACATGAAGACCATGTTTGCAGTCGAGATAATTAATTGGAATCAGGCAAAAATGAATGCGACTTCTCAAAATAAAACCGAAATGAGGCTTCCAAAACTGGGACTAAAGGGAAAACGGGGGATCTCTAAATTGGAAGAAGGTTGAGAGATCATGCTTAAGAGATGCTTAAAGCTTCACTGCAACTGTAATTTCCAATTCAGTGTAATCTACCTTTCAACACAAGTGCTTAACACAAATTATCTCTACAAAGGATAAAGATTTAGGAGATGGTGTGATCTACTCCATTCAGAATATCCAGTTAGAACAAAGACCCTAAGTAAAATAGGTGGTAGCCTACATAAGGCTTTATATAAACTCACAAGCATCACCACCACCCCACATAAGTGTACCAAATGTGAAGTGAAATGACCTTAATAAGGCTGACTTGAAAGTGATAAAGGAGTAAGTTATTGCCAACGAGATAGTAAAAATACTGCAGAGGCACCGATAAACAGAAATCACCAAGCTCAAGAGAAGCCGGGCATATATCCAGAGAGACCACGTTAGGCTACAACCAAGGAAGAGACGGTTCAAGCGAATGACCAGGAGGCGATGAGCCAGGTAAGCAAACCGTGGCAGTTCAGGGGATTTTCATAAC
Source organism: Ailuropoda melanoleuca (assembly GCF_002007445.2). Lineage (NCBI taxonomy): Eukaryota > Metazoa > Chordata > Mammalia > Carnivora > Ursidae > Ailuropoda > Ailuropoda melanoleuca. The sequence continues at coordinate 38,268,333 of NC_048233.1, forward strand.
CTGGGCAGGAGGGTCCAGCCTTTTCTCTCTGGTGGTGGCACTAGCGATATCACACCTCAGGGAGATACCACAGAGTAAAAGAGTTGGAGAAATGTTTACGTGAGACGCAGAAGTAGTCGAGAAATACCATTCAGGTCTCAAGGAAGGCGGGAGGTGAAGCAGGTGTAACAGAAAGCTGAGCTTCCCGGTGAAAACAGCTTTCCCTTGAGAGAAGACCCTGCCCGGGCGGGAGAGCCCCAAAATCCCAACCGGCCTTTCCCCACAAGTAGGGCAGCGCGCTGGGACGGGGCCCGTGGTAACGGCAGGGAGACGGCCTCTCCCCGGCCCAGGAGAAAGGGGCCTGAAGGAACGGCCTCGGGATGCCTAACTAACGGCCGCCGGCCAGATCGCGGCCGGTGGAGAGCAGGGGGGAGGGGAGGTGGTCCCAGGGGGCGGGGCAGAGGGAAAAGCGCCGTCCCCACAGCCCTCCCCGCTTCCGCCCAGCCCAGCCCAGGCTGCTGGGCCCGGACCGGCACTGCCTCCCGGCCCAGGCTCCCTCCATCCTCACCCCTCCCCCAGTTTCCCGCCGCCACTCACCGAACCGGAACCGGCTGCTATGCGAAGGGGTTTCCGGCCGGGCGCGGAACGCAAAACCCGGGAACCGCCGCGAACCGGAACAGCCTCCACAACACCGGAAGAGCCGCCCGGTGGCTGCGGAGGGGTGGGGGTGGGGCGGGAGGTCAAAGAGCAGAGTTGAGGACCCGGGGAACGCCTGCGCAGTGTGCCCAGGCCCGAGAAGCCCAGGGACCATCTAAGGCTGAAGTCATAAGTTTCCGTGTTCCCCTTTCAGTTTGGGGGTTTTCTCGTTCCCGTTCTCGTTCTCGGATTACTGTTGGTGTGCCCGTCGTCCTTCGCTTTTTTCTGTTCCCTCGATCCCCTTGCACGCCGTCTTCTGGTTCCGCTCGGCGATTTTTGCTTTCGCTCTGGTTTCCATGGCAGCTTTTCGCTGTGCCCCCCCTCCCCCGGACTGGCGGGAACTTGTGGCCACTTTGACAGATGCAGACCTGAGAGCCGAATCGAGCTCTGTATCGTTTTTCATTGCGAATCGCGGAACGTTAGTGCTTGTAGTGGTTATGGGAAAGATTTTAGTTTAACAGTTTCAGGGAAGCGAAGTCGTTTCCCAAAGTTACAAAGTGCATGGCATATCTGCGACTAGGAAACAAGTTTCTTAACTTGAACTCCCGTATTCTTTACATCACATCATGCTTGACTGGCCATTCGGAAAAAGGGGGGAAAAAAGCGTTTTAGGATTAGCTTAGGTTAGACTCCGGAAAAATGTAGAAACTTCCAGAATTCTGGAGGAGTTTGAAACATGGACAGAGGTGTGAGGAAAGCTATTGGGGTCCACCAGAGATCTACTTTTCTGAGTAAAAATAGAAGAGGACCCAGGTGTCGGTCCTCTGAAGAACTAAATGGCCCTGGTGTTGTTCCTGTGACTGAATGGATTAACATGTAATCTGTGCCCTACTTTTAAAAAGAAAATAATGGGAAGAAGTATGTTTGTTCATTCAGACTTTTTGCCAAGTCCTTCAACTCGTCCTCTGGACCCAGGATCTGTCTAGAAGTCTTGGAGAAATGCTTCTGAGTAGGCCCTCTAGACCTCAAAAGTCTGAGCTCATACTTAAGGGGTGGCTCTGGAGGTCCCAGCCTTTTACCTACTCTGGGAAAAGGAGGTGCTTGCGGAATTCAAGAGATCTTGTCCTGTCAAATACATAAAAGTAGATCATTTGTATCCCTTCATATACTGATGTTTTATATTGTCATGTCCTAAGGCCTTTAGTGTTGGGCATACCGGATTCATGTCTGTTTTGTCCAACTAATCACTCCACAGATGTGTTCATATGGATTAAACTCCTATCTCTGTTTCTAGGAGACAGCCATGCGTAAAGAGGAATTTCATCTGAAATTTTTCATGTGTGTGATTCAATCTCGCGGGTTAGTCAGGCCTCCTCAGCGCACAGGTATCATTGTCTCCTGATCATACACTCCAGTGACAGATGGGTTCTCTTGCAGGGAGTTTCAATACAGGATGTGAAACTTACTAGCCTAAATGTAGGTGTTGGGAGCCAACTGACTTTGTTCCATCCCCACTATAGTAAAATATTTGTCTCTGAGTCATGTGTCTTCCTTGTACAAGTATCATGTGAGATCTTGGTCTCATATGTGGGAATAGGCCCAGGTAGATAAGAAGGACGGACCTGGATGTTGGGGAAGAACGAGATTTATAGTGCATGAGCTGGTAGTTGATTTCTCTGTGCTCTGTGAATCCCTTTCTGGGCTCATCCGTCAGAGTCCTTGTTACAACTGTAATTGTTACCTATAAGATAGAGTCCCAAAGAGAAATGGCTTTCCATTCTACCCCAGTCTCAAAGTAGCTAGTTACACGTTCTGCTTTTCTCTCATTTATGTCAAAGGAATAGAACCTTTTTTAAGGTAAGCTAGTTATTGTGAAAAGTCATAACTTCTCTAATTTTTCACTGGATTATGGGGAAAAAGGCCCTGGACAGCTAAGAGTTACAGAGGAAATGAATGAGAATAAGTAGCACTCCCTTCCCTGAATCCCACCTTGAGGGTAACCTAGAGATATTTCTTCTCAGCTGGGGAGGCTTCAACTTCCAGCACGCTCATGCAAAAGCCACCACTTGAGCCAGACGACTTGAAGTCTCTACATGCTATGGATGATCCAGGCACCGTGGAAGGCATACCTATTTTGAAAAATGGTGAGGCATGTGGTTAAACAAGGGGGTGGGGAGAGGTGGAAAGGATTATTGGGAAATGAAGTTTATGCATAAATCATAAATTAGCATACAACTACCAAATTTGAATTAAGGCACAGAAAATTTGTGTGTGTGGTGGGGGAAGACATTGAGAAAGAGAGAGAGTAGGACATCATCTGGGAAACTCTAGAAAGAGGGACAGTGCTCCCTATGAAGAACAGCTTGAACACTGTGGAACACTGTAGAACAGCTGTAAGACACTAATCTAGTTTATCCTATTACCAGCAACCTGGATATGTAAAAATATGAAACTCAAAAAATGGATTACGTAAAGGGGTCATTATATTTCAAAGTGACTCTAAATATTGTAAAAAATATTCATCTTAGTAATCCATTTAATAACAAATTTCTCTTGTAGTGTTTAACTCCTAAACAATTTATACGAAATGTTGGAAACATCTTTACGTTTCCTCTCAACTGACATACATCTATATTGGAGTCAGTTCACTGCGAACATTTATTGAGTTCCCACTATGTATATAATATACTGGAAATAATAGAGACATTGTAAAAATTATATATAAAGACATAACCTTGTCATTTTTCTAATAGTTTACAGTGTGAAAATGACTCACTGAGTCCAACTCCTTATTTTGAGCAAGATCGTCAAGTCTAAAGTGGTCTTCCTCAAGATGTTAACAAGTTCACTCGAGTAATCAGTCTCAGCACCTGTTAAATATATAGCAGTATTTATTCAATTTTTTCTTTCTTTTTAAGATTTTATTTTTGTTTGAGAGAGAGCGAGAGCGTACAAGCAAGGGGGAGGGACAGAGGTAGAGGAAAAAGCAGACTCCCCCCTTGAGCAGGGAGCCCCAAGTGGGGTCCTGGGATCATGACCTGAGCTGAAGGCAGGCATTTAAGCGGCTGAGCCACCCAGGCAGCCCTCAGTAATTTTTTTCAAACAGTTACTGTTCAAACTCATTGTACTAGGCTCAATAGCTGAGAAGATGAGCTAGACACTTTCCCTTTCCCCCAGGAGACCACGGTCAAGAAGGGAGATGACATGAGACAGCATGTAAGCGAAGAGCTTGATAGCTTTGGTTCAAAATGTTGAATTTCAAAAGAGGCTGCCATAGAGAGGCGGGGAAGGGAGGCAGAGTTTCACTGCGGCCGGGGCACCATGCAGGCAGGGCACCGTGGCAAAGTCCTAAGCTTTGAAATGCACAAAGTATAGCTTAATTCAGTCTCATTTTAGTGAACCTAGAGTTAACCATACTCACAAGAATACCAACTTACTAGGATGTTGGAGCAATATATGTCTGTATATGACAACTGTGCGTAGTCTCTGCCCCTTTAATCAGACTTGCTTTGCCCATCCATAATAGCTGCTAGGTACAAGAAGTAAGCCCAGCTGGTGGCCCTGTCCTACACTTCCTTGAATTTGTATAGATTATTTCTTATTTGCCCTTATCTTCCCCACTTTTCCCGTTTTCATTTTACTCTATACCTAAAACTCACCTCAGACCCCCTTAGCTCTGATGATCCAATTGTAGCCGCTTCAGTGGTTTGAACTCAGCATTATCCCACAAACAAAATTCTGATGTTAACTTCTGCCTTTAAACACTGAGGCCTCTGGTGAGAGATACAGTGAACCCTTCCAGCTTTTCGCCTAGAGATGGAGAATCAAATGTCTTCCCAATTAGCCCCATTGGAACCTCTGTTCCTCCTTTTCTGCCTCTCTCCCTGCCTGCTTCCTTCCTTTTTTCCTTCCTCCTTTTCTTCCCTCCTCCCTACCTCCCTCCTTTTTATTCCTTCCGAGAAAATTAATTGAGCACATACTACGTCAGGCACTGTAGTTGGCACTGGGAACAGAGTAGCAAACAAAACAGGTGCATTGCCTACTGGCATCAAGTTTGTAGTCCTGTGGGAGTAAGACAGCAGCACATCATCACACACAGATCCTTAGAATGAGGCGAGTACAGTGAAAATAATACCACATAATCAGGGTGTAAAAACAAGGTACCTAATCTGGCCTGAGAATTGAAAAAACCCTTTCTAAGGAAGACCTGAAAGATGCGTAGGCATTAGCCAGGAAAAGGGGAAAGAAGAGCTTTTTGGGAAAAGGGACAGTAGGATCTGAATTGAGAAGGGGTTTGGCTCAATGGAGGAGCAGAGAAGGCCAGCACATCTTGGGTGAGGGAAGAGTAGCTGGAGGTTGAACTATAAAGATAGTGTAAGAGCCAAATCATGCTGTGCCTTCTAGTTCTTACCACCCCCCAGCTGTGGGAACTCACTGAAGGGTGACAGGATCTGGCTCCTGGCTTGAGGATGACTTGGAGGGGGCAGGAGCGGTTCTGTGCTCTGGCGGGATGGGAAATGCCACCGCCTGGCTTCCCTCCACCAAGGGCATAAGTGAGGAAGTCATGCCATCAAACAGTATGGTTGGCAGAGGTGAGCCCAGAGCTACTGATGCCACAGCACCCCAAAACCCTGGCCTGATGTCCCCCTGTTGCTGTCAGCCTGAAGAATTCATAGAGACTGCACGTGAGGCTGTGTGTGGACAAGCTGAGCTCTAATCCTGGTGGAAAATGGAACACATTTTGCTTCTAATCTCACACTTGGCGGGGAAGCAGTTACTATCTTCTCCGACTCTCTGCGGCTTAGAATAGACCAGCTCTGCCTGTACTGTGATGAGGCAGGCCCCGTGTGTGTGTGTGTGTGTGTGTGTGTGTGTGTGTGTGTGTGTGTGTGTTGCGCTCATGTGCGTGAGCCTTCACATGTGTTTCTGGCCTGTGGAGGATCAGTTCCCAACAGAAGGAAGCCATTTGGTCCTGCACTGGGACACAGCAAAGGAGTGAGTCACCTAGGCCCCTAACCTTTGCAAGGAAAAGTGGTTAGAATTCCCGGAGAGCTGAGAGCTTGAGACAACGACCTCCAGGACAAAGGCTCAGAGGCACCAATAGCTTTGGGGGCCAGGCTCTGACCCAGCAGATCCACCCACTAAGACCCAGAGCATCTCCTCTGCACACACCTCTCCTGGCCATTGATGGACGACTAGCCTTGGCAACCTGATGAGATGACTACTTATCAAGCTGCAAATGAGGAAGTGTACCAAGACAGTAGTGTTACCCCCATCTGCCCCCTGTGTTACCACTTATCCCTGGTAGCATAAGACCTTGCTACCATATTCCTTCCTTCCTTTAGACAATCTGTCATCAGCATTGCCCAGTTCCCAGCACTGTTCTGTTCCTTTGATAATAGGACTGTCAAAACCACTCACGACCTGGTTTATGCAGACCAGGATGCAATATTTCTTTAATACTGAATGCAACTGGTACGTGGAGATAATTGCTCCCCACAGCCTAAGTTTCTTCCAAGCAGGTGTACTAGTTTTCTGCATTAGAGACAAGGTTCTCCATATATAGATGCCATGTTGTAAGTGACCCAAGAGCCTGTACTCTTGCTGAGGGAAAAATCAGTGGGAGTTCTGCCTCTGTAAAGATTATCTTAATCTCAACCTAGATGTCATTCAACATTGGTCTCCTGGTCCCAACCTTCTAGGACCAGCTCCAGAGAACTGGAGTTTTCATAAAGCTGAAACACTCAGAGCTCTTCGACTGTCAACTGAATTGGGAAGATCATTGAGTAAGAAAATAGCCTTACGGATGCTCTTCTTTCAATCAAATACGCAAGGATACCAGTAGACCTCTGAACACCTTTTTCATCTTCTACNGGGGCTTTTCGACTGTCGACTGAATTGGGAAGATCATTGAGTAAGAAAATAGCCTACGGATGCTCTTCTTTCAATCAAATACGCAAGGATACCAGTAGACCTCTGAACACCTTTTTCATCTTCTACTGACTAATAGAGATAATCTTATGCATCTGCTTTGACCATCCTAGTCTGGGTGGTCCCCTATAAAACTGCCTCTCAGTCAACCCAGGGAAATGTATTTAAGAGACTAAAGGTATAGTCCTATGGACTTACTACACAGCTAACCCTTTCACGTTATGCTCGAGGAGGTGTTAGCAGATCTGAAGTGGAAGACTCCCAGATGGTCTTACACAGTTAGTATCTGTCTTCTCTGTTCTGATATCCCCCAAAGCTTACTTCTTTAAGGAAGGAAAATGTGTATCTGGTCTAAGCTTGAGACTATGTACCTCCGCTGAAGAGTTTGTTTTCCTCTGCCACACTCAAGACTTGAAGGTGGCCCCTTCAACCTATAGTAGGAGTCATCTTGTTACCTGTGACCTCTTTCTTGACCCAGCTTTCCCAAGAACTTGATCCTAATGGGTGAAAATAGGAGCCATCCAAGCCTTCTGGGCACATTTATTTTTCAAGTGATGGTGGTCTCGTACCTCTATAACTTGTACCTTACAACTCGAACTTTATTGTGCATTAGAATCACCTGGAGGGCTTGTTAAGCCACATAGTTGAGCCCCCACCCCCAGAGTTTCTGATTTAGTAGGTTCCAGGTAGGACCCAAGAATTTGCATTTCTGGCAAGTATGCAGGTGAGGCTGAATCTGCTAGACTGGAACTGAGAACCATTGTCTTCAGCCAGTGCCCTCCGTCGGAGATGTCAGTGTTAGCGGCTAGCGGAAGCTGCTCTGTCTCCAGTGGTCATCCCAGCTCAGCCAGAGCTAAAGATGACTCTCCAGTGCAGACAGTGGTTTAACGCCCGTGTCTAGGGCCTGTCCTTACGGAGCTTCCGTCCTGGTGGAGGAAAGCAGATTATAGTCAGATAACGACTAGATGAGATCCAGGACTTGTGTAGAAGTGAGAGGACCAGATAGATATTTGTTTCCCTGAGCAGGGAGCCTGATGCGGGACTCAACTTGGGATCGTGACCTGAGCCCAAACCAGACGCTTAACTGAGCCACCCAGGTGCCTCTTGACTAATTTGTTTATTATCTGCTTTTCTCATTAGAATATAAGCCCCATGAGGGGCGCCTGGGTGGCACAGCGGTTAAGCGTCTGCCTTCGGCTCAGGGCGTGATCCCAGGGTTCTGGGATCGAGCCCCACATCAGGCTCCTCCACTATGAGCCTGCTTCTTCCTCTCCCACTCCCCCTGCTTGTGCCCTCTCTCGCTGGCTGTCTCTCTCTCTGTCAAATAAATAAATAAAATCTTTAAAAAAAAAAAAAAGAATATAAGCTCCATGAGGACAGACAGGTTTGTTTGTTTGTTTGCTTGTTTTTTCCCATCCTGGATCCCCTTTGAGTCTAGAACAGTGCCTAACATGTCCTAGGTGCTCTGTATTTGTTGGCTGAATATGTGAAACCTATAGTATGCTATTTCCTGTTCTCTTGGGTTACAGTCACAGCTGGATGACCGCCGTGCCTATTTCTCATTCCTAAATGTCCTGGCCCACCATTACTAGCACCGTTAACGAGATCCTCATCAGCTTCATCATGTCAGCACAGTGGTCTGAATAATAGATGTGTACCCATTCCATAGTCATGACACCATCCTTGTAGTAGTGAATGGGCTCATGAGTATGGCATACAGCATCCTCTTTATTGTCCCCCATTGGTGCCAGCCTTAGGTAATCCTTGTTAAAGAGATCTTCTTCATGAACTACTCAGCTTCTGGGCAATAATCAGCTTTATCCTGGTTTGGAAGGTACTGTTCAAAGCTTTCTCTATCTTCATTTACCTATCCACTACTTAAGAGGGCTAATGGTCAGAGCATTATGAACTAGGTACTTTAGAATACCTCAACTGGTTTACTGAAGTGCTCTTCCTATCTAATGCTACAGAATTATCTTTAAACTTCTTCTGACACATCTCTCCTCCAGAATACCTTCTTTTATAATAACTATAATGTTTGCACTTATTCTTTCCCTGGACTTCATGCCAACACCGTAATAGCTAACTGCTATCTGGAGAGCTCTGGGAAGAGCAAGAGAACCTTCTAAATACCTTCCTGTACTCTGAGATCAATATAAAGAATATGCTTTTCATCATTTGGTACCGGGGCATGATATATAAGGTGAGATATCATTTGGTTTTTCTCTGTGCAATTAGCTTTTCCTGACATGCTGAAAACAGGAAGACCACAACCAGATAGTACAAGATAGAAGAAATAGTGATTTTAACCACTTGGACTTCTCGGTCCAGATGACCTTCTTCTTTTGGGTTCAGTCCATTTTTTCTCCTCAATCTCTGCCAAGTCCCCTAAATCCTGACCTTCAGCTACCAACTTCAACAACTGAATAAAGCTGATTATGTTTTGGATGAAGTTCTAGATTTCCAGCAGTACCCTAGCTAATTCCCATATTTGCATCATTACAATGGGCATAAACCCCCTTGAGAAGCCTATCGGAGGGCCCCAGGTTCTTTTCCAGTACAAACTCAGGATAGTTCAGCTCTCTCCTTTGGAGGAAGGGTCCGGGGTATCCTTTTTCAGTCCCATTAAACCATACCAGCAATGAAAATAATCTCAGAATGAGTTCAAATTCAGACGCTGGCTTAGTTTGGTTACCTGGAGAATGTGTTGGCATCATTTCTTGTTTGACTGTCTAACTTGCTGCTTTGCTCCTGTGATTCCTGTTCTTAATTCTGCTAAGCTGTGTGATTTACTCCTGACACTTTTCTTAGGTACCCTACCTTGTATGGCAATGTTTAGACCCCTTCCTCAACCTCTCTTCCATAGTCACCATACTGTATTTACATGTAGGCTTCATGTCCCAACAGCCTGCCCTGAGGAATGCTTCTCAGCCTCCCCGATTAGAGGGAGGAGGGTTGGACATATGTCATATTTCCTAGAACTGCCCAGATGTCAAACATTCTCTCCCATCAACAATTTACCATCAAATTATGCATCCAAATTTTGATATGTAAGATAAGTCAACCATAGCTAGCTAAAATGACCTAAGTTTTTCAGTTTCCTTAGAAACTGTATGTGAAATTTAAAAGTTGGTTGATAAACAGAAAATTAGGAAAAAGTGAAATGTATGGTCTTGGAGTTTAGGATTAAAATTAAAGAAAATTCATTTTTAGAGCACTAATCATTGTTTCATTGTATCATCCATCTCTCGAATACTGAAATACTTGTATCCATTGGTGCCTTACTTTGGAATGGTCCACATGAACACCGCCAAATTCTTATTATCCAGGTTCCATTTTTTTTTTTTTTACTCCATTTACCCTCAACTAACATATTCATGTCATAAGAAATTGGTGCATTATAATTGCTAATTGGGGTATTGATTTCTTCAAATATATCCCAGGTCCAGGGAAATGTAAACTTCCTGTGAACCTTTGTTAGTCCCTCTAGATTTTAAGCTCCATGAGAGTTTATTATAACTCAGTACCTGGTAGAATGGCTGGCACATAATGAGTACTCAATATTTGTTGAATGTATGAGTTAGTAATGAATACGATTTCTCAAGATTCTTATTAGGAAGATGTTTACAGCTTTTCTTTTCTTTTTTTTTTTTTTTTTAAAGATTTTATTTATTTATTTGACAGAGATAGAGACAGCCAGCGAGAGAGGGAACACAAGCAGGGGGAGTGGGAGAGGAAGAAGCAGGCTCACAGCAGAGGAGCCTGACGTGGGGCTCGATCCCATAACGCCGGGATCACGCCCTGAGCCGAAGGCAGACGCTTAACCGCTGTGCCACCCAGGCGCCCCTACAGCTTTTCTTAATATGATGTGTTTCTTCCACCAGGTATCTCTACTTTGTGTTAGTTTTTACTAGTTTAATTCTCAGAAAATAACATCTTCAAGTTTGGAGATTGCATTAAGATGACCACAAGCAAGGCCTAAGTACTTCTGAGAAAATTCTTCTTTTCTAGGACTTTCACTCCCAAATGACCTAAACGTTCCCTAGGTGCCTTTTGAGATGCTATTTCCTTGATTTGTGCTTATCAAGTTTTCCAGGAATTCCTGGGGATGATTGATGGCTAGACAGAAAAAGGAATCTAAAGGATCAAGTGTCTTTGGATAAGGCTATGAGTAACAGTGACATTTCCTTGCTTTCACCTAATTAACGTAGACTAATTAATGCAATAATTAATTAAGAACACTTAAAAAAAAAAAGAACACTTTCAATGAAGACTTAAGAGTTGGTTTTGGGTAGGAGCCCCTGGCTGTCTCGGTTGGTAGAGCATATGACTCTTGATCTTGGGGTTTTAAGTTTGAGCCCCACATTGGGTGTAGAGATTACTTAAAAATAAAATCTTTAAAAAAAAAGAGTTGGTATTGGGTGGAAGAGGTAAGGAATGGATTGCCTCTCAGATTTCAGCCTTTATGTTGGAGTTAGAAATTCTAGAATGTTGTGGGAAGCTTTTCTAACTTTTCCTTTTCCAAAACTTTTTAACATCTTTATTGAGATATAATTCACATATCATAAAATTCACCCATTTAAAGTGTATAATTTGGACTTTAGCATTCCAAACTGATTCCTCATAAGTAGCTTACAAGTCACCACCCCATCCTAGCAATAAGTAAAGAGACTGAAAAATTAACAATTCTTCTTGGATCCATAAGAAAAGGGGGAGGACACAGGGCAGACTGCTAGCCCCAAAGCTGGAGGGACAGACAGGCAAGTACAACTCATCACCACTTACTAGAGCAGACCCATGAGTGGAAGCCTTCTTGGAACCAGTGATGAGGTAGGAAAACCCGAATTGTAAAAACTAATTTCTGGAGGCTCAGTGTAGACAATTCTGAGAGTTAAAAACTGCAGGGGGACCCAGTCAAAGGGAATCACCACAGTATTGTGAGATTTCCTTTCAGGAGCTCAAGCACATTCTCACAGTAAATATCAGAGAAAAACCCCTGAGGCTTCCCACAGTGCGAGGAGAAAAGGAACCATTTGAAATACACCAGAGCATTCTTTTCTGGTTAACAAGCCCGACCTTCAGAGGAAACTAATTAACCAGAGCCTTACTTACTGGGGTATTATCAGGGCCTGACTACCTGAGGGAGAGAAATACCCAACTCCAGCCCACTCTAGCCATTCTGGCCCTGGGAGAAAAACCTGAGAAATGCTTGTGAAGTTCACAGTCTCAGGGCAGAGGCTGAAATCTTTTTTTTTTTTTTAAAGATTTTATTTATTTATTTGACAGAGACAGCCAGCAAGAGAGAGAACACAAGCAGGGGGAGTGGGAGAGGAAGAAGCAGGCTCCCAGCAGAAGAGCCTGATGTGGGGCTCGATCCCAGATCACTGGGATCACGCCCTGAGCCAAAGGCAGACACTTAAAGACTGCGCCACCCAGGCGCCCCGAGGCTGAAATCTAATTATAGGACTATAGAATGCATCCTCTCCTCACCACATCTTACCACCCTGTTACTAAAGGCCTATTTACAGCATTTCCTTTTACCCATTACATCATGTCTGGCTATCAAGAAAAAATTACAAGGCATATAAAAAGGCAAAAAAAACACCACAATTTGAAGAGACTGAGCAAACATCAGAACCCATCATAGGGCATTAGCAGACTAGGGATTTTAAACACCTATGAATAATGTGCAAAGGACTCTAATGAATAAAATAGCATACAAAACAGAGGAACGATGTAAGCAGACAGATGGAAATCCTAAGAAAGAGCCCAAAAGAAATGCCGGAGATAAAAAACACTATAATAGAAATGAAGACTGCCTTTGGTATTAGTACACTGGACATGGCTGAGGAGACTCTGAACTAGAGACTATATCAATACAATTTTCAAAAACCAAAAAGAAAAGAAAAGAAGTACTGAAGAAGACAGAATGTGATATCCAAGGACTGTGGGACAACCACAATAGATGTAACATACACATAATGGAAATACTAAAGGGAGGAAAGAAAGATAAAGGATCAGAAGAGATATTTGAAACAATGATGACTGAGAATTTCTCCAAATTCGTGTCAGACATCAGACCACAGATCCAGAAAGCTCAGAGATCTATGCCAAAAATAAAGACAAAACCCTCTACGCCTAGGCACATCATTTTCAAATTACAGAAAATCAAAGATAAAGTACCAAAAGAGGCTGGAGGAAAAAACACCTTACCTACAGAACAAAAAAGAGTTACATCTGACCTCTCCTCAGAAACCATGCAACCATGCATGGAGTGAAACGTTTGAAATGTTGCGAGAAAAAAATCCCCAACCTAAAATTCTGTATCCTGCAAAATTTTCCTTTAGAAGTGAAGAAATAGACTTTTTCAGACAAATTGAGGGCATTTGTTGCCAGTAGACCTGCCTTGCAAGAAATGTTAAAGAAGTTCTTTAGAGAGAAGGAACATAACGTGGGTCAGAAACTTGTATCTACATAAAGAAGAGAGCATCAAAAAATGAATACATGAAGATAAAGCAAAAAATTATTTTTCTTGTTCCTAGTTGATCTAATAGATAATAACTTGTTCAAAATTATAGTCGCAGCAATGTATCCAATTATGCAAACTCACATATATCTGTACAGTTTACTCTTGAACAATTTGGGGGTTAAGGGCACAGGTGAAAATCCATGTATAACTTTTGATTCCCCCCAAACTTAACTACTATTGACTGGAAGCCTTACCAATAACAAAAATAGTCAATTGATATATTTTGTATGTTTTATGTATTACATACTGTATTTTCACAATAAAGTAAACTACAGAAAAGATGATGTTGTTAAGAAAAGCATAAGTCAAAGAGAATACATTTACAGGACTGTAAAAAAATCTGCATATACATGGACCTGCACAATTCAAACCAGTGTTGTGCAAGGATGGGCTGTATATACTTATGGATGTTTATATATGAGTAAAATGAATGACAGCAATGAAACAAGGGATGGGAAGAAGGAATTAGGATTATTTTGTTATTATAGGTAATCGTACCACCCGCAAAGTGGTATAGTGCTGTACGAAAGTGGACTTGAATTAGGTGTAAATGAAATATTGCAAACTCTAGGGCAACCACTAAAAAAGTGAAAGAATATTACTGATATGCTAGGAAAGGAGAATGTAATCATATAAAATGTTCAATTAAAACCACAAAAGGCAGAGTGGAAGACAAAAGTAGGAACAAAGAACAAGGGCAACAAATAGAAAACAGGAATGAATATGGTAGATGTTAATCCAAATGTATCAATAATCACTTTTGAATGTTGTGGTCTAAATGCATCAATTAATAAATTGTCAGAGTGAATCAAAAACATCACCCAACTATATGTTTGTCCGTAAGAAACTGACTATAAATATAAAGATAAATATAGATTAAAAGTAGAGGGAGAAAAATACATTATGCTAAAGCTAATTTTTAAAAAGCAGTAGTAGCTCTATTAATTTCAGACAGAGCAGACTTCAAAGCAAGGAAAGTTATCAGAGATAAAGAAAGGCATCGTGTAATGATAAAGGGGTCATCTCCAAGAAGATATATCTGTCCTTAATAGGTATGTGTCTAACAATACAGCATCAAAATACCTGAGGACAAAACTGATAGAAGTGAAAGGAGAGAGAGATCCATTATCAGAATTGGAGATTTCAACACTCTTCTTTCTGAAAGGGACAGATTCAGGAGGCAGAGAATAAGTAAAGACATGGTCGAACTCAACAACATCATCAATCAAATGATATAAATGACATCAACAGTTTCTCCAGCAACAGCAGAACACATTTTTCTCAAGCTCACATGGAACACTCACCAAGATAGACCACATTCTGGGCCATAAAACACACCTTAACTGAAAGAACGGAAATCCTACAATGTCTGCTCTCAGACCGCAATGGAATTAAACTAGAAATCAGTAACAGCAAGATAAGTGGAAAATCCCCAAATATGTGAGGATTAAACAACGCATAAATAACACATAGGTCAAAGAAGAAATGTCAAGAGAAATTTAAAAATATTTTGAACTAAATGAAAATGAAAACACAACTTAGCAAAATTTGTTGGATGCAGTGGGAGCAGTGCTTAAAGGGAAATTTATAGCATTGAATGCATATATACGAATAGAAGGTCTAAAATCAATAATTGAAGTTTCCAACTTGGGAAACTGTAAGAGAAGAGCAAATTAAATCCAAAGCAGAAAAAAAGATGATAAGAATTCGACCAGAAATCGGCGCACCTGGGTGGCTCAGTCGGTTGAACGTCCCACTCTTGATTTCAGCCTAGGTCATGATCTCAGGGTCATGAGGTGGAGCCCCGTGTCTGGCTCTGCACTGGGTGTGGATCCTGCATAAGATTCTCTCTCTCCCTCTCCCTCTGACCTTCCCTCCCCCAAGCAGGAAGAAAAAGAAAAGAATTAGAGCAGAAACCAATAAAATTGAAAAGAAAAAAAAATCAATGAAGCCACAAGATGGTCCTTTGAAAAAAATCAGTAAAACCCGTAAGCCTTTAACTTTAGGCTACCTAAGGAAAAAAGAGAGAGGACATAAATTACTATCAGAAATAAAAGAGGGGACACCACTACAGATTCCAGGGAAATTAAAAGGGTAATAAAAGAATACTATGAATAAATCTGTGCCCACAAATTTAATAACCTAAATGAAATGGACTGATTCCTTGAAAGAAAGACACAATGTGTCAAAACTCATACAAGAAAAAATAGGTGATCTGAATAGGCCTAAATCTATCAAATAAATTGAATTAATAATAACTTTTCAAAAACGAAAGCACCAGTCCCAGATAGATTCCTGGTGAATTCTGCAAACATTTAAGGAAGAAATTTTGCCAGTATTCTACGAGCTCTTTCAGAAGATAAAAGCAGAGAAAATACTTCTAAGTCATTCTATGTGGCCAGCATTACCATAATACCAAAACCAGACAAAGATATTAAAAGAAAAGAATACTGCAGATCAATATCTCTTATGATGTAAATTTATATTTATATCTCTTAAATGTAAAATGCAAAACTATGCAATTCTGGAAGATAACATAGGACAAAACCTAGGTGATCTTGGGGTATGGTGAAGCTTTTTAGATACAATACCAAAGATACTATCCATGAAAGAAATACAGTTGACCCTTGAACAACACAGGTTTGAACTATGGAGGTCCACATATACACAGATTTTTTTTTAAAAGATTTTATTTATTTATTTGACAAGAGAGAGAGGAAGTGAGAGAGGGAATACAAGCAGGAGGAGTGGGAGAGGGAGAGGGAGAAGCAGGCTTCTCACTGAGCAGGGAGCCAAATGAGCAGGGAGCCCAATGCGGGGCTCGATCCCAGGACCCTGGGATCACGACCAGAGCCAAAGGCAGACGCTTAATGACTGAGCCACTCAGGCACCCTATACACAGATTTTTTATGGTACTGTAAACATACTTACTCTTCCTTATGACTTTCTTAACATTTTCTTTTCTCTAGCTTGCTCTATTTTAAGAATACTGTATACAGTACATACAACATACAAAATATGTGGCAGTCAACTGTTTATGCTATTGGTAAAGCTTCCAGTCAACAGTAAACCATTAGTACATTTGGCCCTTGAACAACATGGGGCTTAAGGGCACCAACGCTTGTGCAGTTGAAAATCAGCATATTAACTTTTGACTTCCCCAAAACTTAACTACTAATAGTAGTAACTTTTAACTATGCACAAGTGGACCCATGTTATTCAAGGGCCAACTACAATTGATAAGATCAACTTCATTACAATGAAAGCTTACAATTCAATGGAATATAGTATGTTCATAGGGTTTTGCAGTCATTTTAAGTTTAGGACATTTCCATCACCCACAGAAGAAATCCTGTCCCCATTAACAGTCACCCCTCATTTCCCCATAGACCTACACAACTGTTAATCTGCTCTCTGTCTCTATGGATTTGACTATTCTGGACATTTTGTATAAATGGTATCATATGGCAGATGGTCTTTTGTGAATAGCTCCTTTCACCTAGCAGCATGTGTTCAAGCTTCATCCCTGTTGCAGCATGTAACAGTACTTCGTTCTTTTTATTGCCAAGTAATATTCTATTGTATGGACATGCCACATTTTATTTACCCCTTCATCATTTGATAGACATTTGGCCTGTTTCCACTTTTTGCCTACTATGAATAAAGCTGCTATGACCCTTGGTGTACACATTTGTACGTGTGTGTGTGTGCGTGTGTGTGTGTATACATATGTTTTCATTTTCCTTGGGCGTATACCTAGGGGTGGAATTGCTAGGTCATATGGTAACTGTTTAACATGAGGAACTGCCAAACTGTTTTCCATAGTGACGGTATGACTTTATGTTTATACCAGCAATACACAGGGCTCCAGTTTCTCCAGGTCCTCTCCAATACTTGTTTTTTTTCCATTTTTGTTTTTGTTCTGTAATAGTCGTCCTAATAGGTGTGAAGTGGGATCTCATTGTGGCTTTGATTTGCATTTCCCTGGTGATCAGTGATGTTGAGCATCTCTTCATATGCTTCTTGGTTATTTGTATATTTTATTTAGAAAAATGTCTATTTAAACCCTTGCCCATTTTTTTTGTTTTTTAATATTACAATTTTATGAGATATTTCATTGAAGAGAGTATGTTTTTTAAATTAGCAGACTTTGTTAGAGAAGTTTTCGGCTTACAGAAAATTGAGGAGACTGCACAGTTTCCTCTCCCCTGGTCAGTTTCCATTTATTACTATTTGCATCGGTGTGGTGCATTTGTTACAACTGATGAGCCAATATTGATACATTATTATTAACTAAAGTCCATAGTTTACATTAGGGTTCACTGTTTGTGTTTTAAGTTCTATGAGTTTTGACAAATACACAATGTCATGTATCCAGCTTTATAGCATCATGGAAAGTAGTTTTACTGCTCTAAAAATCCCTTGTGCTCCACCCCTTTGTCACTCCCTCTCTACTCCAAGCCCTTGGCAACCATTGATCATTTTACTATCTCTATCGTTTTACCTTTTCCAGAATGTCATTTAGTTGGAATCATATAGTTAGCCTTTTCAGACTGGCTTCTTTGACTAAGCAATAAATATTTAAGTTTCCTCTATGTCCTTTCTTGGCTTCATAGTCATTTCTCTTTATTGCTAAGTAATATTCCATTGAATTGATACACCACAATTTATCCATTCACCTTTTGAGGGACATTTTGGTTGCTTCCAGTTTTTGGCAATTATGAATAAGCTGTTAAGAACATTTATGTGCAGGTTTTTGTGTGGATCTAGTTTTTGGCTCATTTGGGTAAATACTTAGAGGAGTGTGATTGCTGGATCGTATAATAAGGCTATATTTAGCTTTATAAGAAACTGCCAAACTCTCTTAAAGTGACTGTACCATTTTGCATTCCCAACAAAAGATGAGGGTTCCTGTTGCTCTATATTCCTGTCAGCATTTGGTATTGTCAGGTTTTGTTTGCTTGCTTGTTAGATGCTAGCCATTCTAATAATATGTAGTGGTAGCTCAGAGTTTGAATTTGCAGTTCCCAAATGACATATGATGCTCAGCATCATTTTATGTGATTATTTGCCATCTGTATATCTTCATTGGTGAGGTGTCTGTTCAGACTTTTTGTCCATTTTTAAATTGGGTTATTATCCTTTTATTATTGAATGGCAAGAGTTATTTTTATATTCTGGATTCCAGTCCCTTATCACATACGTGATTTGCAAATATTCTCTCCTGTTCCGTAGGTTGTCTTTTGATGGTAACATTTGCATCACAAAAGTTAGTTTTGTGTGTTCCGATGGCTTCGTCTTTATTCTTACTGTTTGCAGGCAGAATATGCAAGGGCAGAAACAAAAGAGGAGGGGCAGTAGAAAGAGCCAGGAGAGAAGAGGTGCCTGCGGGGAGGCACTGCCGCAAAGCCCTGGGTGAAGAGAGGAAGGAAGAAAGGGGATTGAGGAAAAGGGGCACCTTTAGCTCTGGGAATACTCTGCCCAGGTTCCTGTGGTGGAGGCTGTTTGCTTTGTAGCCCTGTCTTTTCTCTGAGAAAGGTACATACATGTAAAAGGAGTTTTTGAGGTCCCTCTAAAGAAAGTACCAGTGTTCAATGTTCCTCCAGGGCAGGGACTCTATTTCCTTTATCTTTTCATCCCTCAGCACCTAATACAAAACCTGGCACAAAGACTTTCCATAAATGTTTGTTTACAGAATGAAAGAGGTGAGAGACAATGCATCAGGCCAGAGGGGCGGGTTTATTAGTTGTCGAGGGTGTTTGAATGCAAGGAGTCTCAGTCAGTCCCAGCTAGGAAAAAGTTGTCTCTGCGGACATCCTGGGAGGCAACTCAGTAATTTCTGATTCCCACTGTGTACAGGAGCTGATGGCTCCCAAGACAGAGCTAGGGACCCGAGAACCATCTGGGAGTGGAGACACTAAGCTGATGCCATCTCTGAGCTGTCCCTGGGAGAAGGAGCGAGGGGAGGAGAAAGAGGAGCGTGAAGAGGCGGAGCCTCCGGGCCGGCACCAGCCAGTGGAGGTTGGGAAGCCTCTTTCTCCTCCCTCATTGCCTCCACCTGGCTCCTCCCCGCGTTCGCCAAGCTCCCCTCCCCCTTCCCCAAGGACAGTCCGCAAGGAAGCCGTGGCGGAGGAGAGCTAAGACTAAAAGGCAAGAGGGGCCCTTGGGTAAAGACCCAGGGGGAAAGCCTAGAGAGAGGTGGGGATGACCGTGCTGGGAGGAGGCGGTGGGGAGGACTGGTCGGAGCGGACGGGAAAAGCAGAGGTGGTATGGCCGAAGAAGCTGGAACGAAGAGGGGGGATGGGTAGGGCCGTCGTGAAGAGCCCTAGCCCTTTGGCTCATCTCCCTCTGCTTGCACGCACAGCCCCCATCCCTGACAATCAGTGGAGCTCAAACCTCGTTGCCCTTGGCTGCCCGACTTCTTTTCTGGCACTCATCCAATTCAGATCGGTGCACCTCTGATGTTGCCTCCCTTTCTGTCTCCCTCCCACGTGCTTATCTACACACACGTGACTTTATATTTAGATTTTGCGTCTGTGTATTTCTACCTATGTGTCACTGCGAATCTGTAAGGATGCTCGTAGATGAGTCTGCGTGCATGCCTGTATCCCGTGCCTCTGTAAGTGGTTTAGAGCCGCAGAAGAGGAATCTGAGCTGTGTTTGCAGGTCAGCACTCCTAACCTTCCCCCTCGTTCTGGTGACTTCTCGTCCTCACTGGAGCCCCCAGGGGTCAAAGAGCCCCGTGTGGGTTTGTAAGGGATGAGCTCCCAGAGTGAATGAGAGGAAGAAATTCAAGGGAAATGGGATCAGCACACTCATGTTTTGTTCTTCCGTTCCCAAATTTTTGCCTTCCTATTTGCACCAGCTAGTTAGTCTTGCTTTTTTTGAGAACAGCAGAAATTTGGACACTAGGGAACACTCAAGTTAATAGGAGAGTGTCTCTATCCGGGTGTGTTTATTGTATTCCTTTTGCTGCTTGTCGTTACATGCTGTCTGAAGTCCTATTTGTATCTGTATGTGTTAGAAATAGAATAGGAAGCTATGTTTGTATCCAAGCATATTAAATAAAAGTTTCCATATGTCTGTGTGCATTTCGTATTGTCAGTTCCCTAATGCTTTCAACAAGGACTTATCGAACTGTTGTGTGCATAGACTTCACCACTGGCTTTGGTCAGCTGTGGGAGAGTTTTTAAAAACCGAACATGATCCCTCCCTGGAGGATTGTTCAGTCTAGTTAGGGAAAATGGCTTATAGCAATCATCTATCTCAGGGTCTGCAAATGCTTTCTGTAAAAGGCCAGATAGGAAATATTTGAGCCTTTGCAGGCTCTCTGGTCTCTGTCACCATAATCTACTCTGTTGTGGTAGCACAGAAGCGGCCACAGGATGACGTATGAAAGAATGAGAGTGGATGGACGCTGAAAGTTGAATTTCATGTAATTTTCACACGTCGTGAAATTGTTTTTTTAACCATTTACTTTCTTCGATTGCCGCTGTATGAAACCATATAAAGGGCTGGATTTGGTCTGTGTGCTCTATAGTCTGCTAACCCCTGATCTAGTCTGACATTATTTTCAATATATAAGAAGCAATTTAAATGCCACATAGGGGCGCCTGAGTAGCTCAGCTGGTTAAGCAGCTGACTTTCGACTTTGGCCCGGTCATGATCTCAGGGTCCTGGGATCAAGCCCTGAGATGGTCTCTGCCCTCAGCAGGGAGTCTGCCTCAGGATTCTCCTTCTCCCTCTGTCCCTTTCCATTGTGAGTATGCTCTCTCTCTCTCTATCAAATAAATGATAAATTTTAAAAATACCACATAAAGTAGTGATTAAATGCTAAATGAATGATCCAGTACCAGACAATATGTGATGAGAGGAGGTCGAAAAAGAAACTCTTCCTGACCTGTGGTCATCAGTGAAGGCTTAATAGACAATATTATAAGGTTACAATTAGGACTGGTCTTAAGTGATGGAGTGGGCTGTCAAGGTATGGAAGGGCCAGGGTGGCCTCCTGGATGTGGGACGCAGTGTACCCAAGTATACACGTGGGGAGGAGCAAAGTAACGTTCAGGTGATGATGGAGCAGAAAATGCACAGGAGCAAAGGGTGAAGCTCTAGGCAAGGGCTAGATCATGGCAGTTTTGACTGCCAATCCAAGAAGTTAGTCAGCGCGGATTATGTGTAGTATGTCTGAGAATCTGTGTCCCTTAATACTACTGTGTGTCTGTATGTCTTCGTGAGTGTCCCACTGCATGTATTTTATTGCCGCGTATGCGGACTTGTGTGTTTATGTGACCTGTGTCTTTATCGTGTTTATGTGACCTGTGTCTTTATCAGCAGCTCCCCCCATTTTCCCAGGTTCACGGCAGAAACAGGAGCTGTGTTTAAGGTCATCAGCTCCTGTTCAAGTGAATGCATCCTCTCTCCACAGAGGCCCCAGTGTTCGGGGACCTTCCCGTGGAGGTTTGTTTTGTGTCTCTGATAGAGTGGAGAAGGGAAACAAACAGAGGGAGAACAGCTATTGTGGGCAGTTCGGGTGGAAAGAGGCAGCGAGGATCGCCAAGAAGAGAAGGGCAAGGGAGGATAGAAGGGAGAACAGGATTTGGTAACCATTTTAACTCTGAGAATAAGGAGGAGATACATTTAAAAATTTAGGTTTTAGCCTGGGTAACTGGGAGAATGATGATTCCGTTGACATTTTAAGGATATAAAAGCGTGTCTTGCGTGTTCCTGTGAGAGCGAGAAAAAGCCTAGCAGACAAAAATAGGAAGGTGGTCACATGTCATGTGTCCATATCTATGCAAATGTGGCGATGATTCTGTTCCTCTTCCCACCTGATAGCATGTGTGAGGTGCAGGCCTGAAGATGGGTCAAGAGATGCTCAGGAGGCAGGGAGTCTGGGAGGACAGGAGAAGCCGTAGAATGTCTTTAACCGTTCCTGAGCCCGAACCACTGATTTGCGCAAGCTCACATGTGCACATAAAACCTCAAACTCCAGTTCCAGCTTAGGCCAGTTGTACGTGCCATACAACTGAACCCTAATCTTCACCGTAACCCAGCCCACCCCCGCTTTTCCACTTTGCTGGCTCTCGGTCCGTGCCCTGAACATCCTCACTCCTGCTGTCTGCAGCAGCCCTTCCCTTCATCAGAGCAAGGAATCCTTGAGGCTAACTTAACTTTGCTCCCTCCTTTCTCATTTCTGTCCGGTCAACTGCCCTTCCCCTTGACCTTAGCTTGTTCTCCGAATAGGCTCCAATTGAGGTGGGAGGGATTAGGCAGGACCTCTGCAGTGTTGGGTTTGATTACTGTGACATTTCAGCTGGTCACTTTGTGGGGGTGTGGCCCTCTTCTGGAAGAAGTCCAAAGCAGCCAGGCTGTAAAGCCCAGACTTGGCGTAGTGAGAGAGCCTGACTGCAGTGGCTCTCACCAGTCTCACAGAGCCCTTTCCCGAGCACCTCGGTCTGCTTGTGTCTTACCGGGTCATTCCCTTGAATTCTAGAGTGGATCATGACCCATGAAGAGCACCATGCAGCCAAAACCCTGGGGATCGGCAAAGCCATCGCCGTGTTAACCTCGGGCGGAGATGCCCAAGGTAAGGAGAAGGCCCTGCGGGGGAGGGGGGGACAAAAATCATGGCTGGTGGGCCCCCTGGAGTTTCTTGACTCCCTTCACCTGTAGAGCAAGATGGTCCTCCTTCATGTCCTCCCGCTGTAGGTTCAGGCTGGCGTCCTGGGCCTTCCCAAAAATCTGTCAGGTCTAAGTCCCCAAGTGCTTCTGGATATTGTTTGCTCCAGTGTACTCACAACTTCATAAAACTTTTTTCCAGGTTTCTCTGAGGATTTGGGACCATTTGGGTCCTTTGGTACCTAAAAGATGGGTGTTTCCTCAAGCCACGTTAGAAAGAGACCACAGAGATAAAACTGTTGAGAAAGCAGTAGGTGGATTCCCTTCCAGCACCCTATAGTGGTGGGGAAAGGGAGGGACCCAGAATCGGGATGTGGTGGGTCCTAGAGCGTCTGATGTCTGTAGAGTTCCCACACTGACCAGGGTCCGGCACCTCGCTCCCACGGCGCATTTCCTTCTACTAGGCACAGCTCTGCTTCGTTCTCTGTTTTCTCTGGCCTTTTCTTCCCCTTCCATTCCTTCAGCCCCCAAACAAACAGGAACAGCAGCAGTTAATCCGTACAGACCCATGGGTGGTGTGTGTGTGGGGGGTGGGCAGAGAGCAAAGCCAGAGAGAACCGCTTTCTGGGTTGAGTCCCAGAAACCTGGAAGTCAGGAAAATCAGGTATATGGAAAAATGAAGTGGGAGAGAGAGAACGTGTGATTTTTCTTCCTCCTTGGATGGTCTTGTATATTCTAGTTCATAATACCTTAAAGAGAGGCAGAATCTCTTTGAGAGGGACACGAGGACATGGACACTGTGCTGGGACAAAGAGAAGGAAAGAGAGTTCAGCCAGTCTCCCCTTCGCTCTGCTCCGCTCGCCCTAGACTTCCTGGACTTTGTGTTAAGCACCCACTTTGTGTAGAGCCCTGTCCTGTATGTTGTGAAGAAGTCGATCTCCTTGGGGATCTTGTAGTTTTAGGAGAGAGAACATCCGTTACTAGAGTTCTGTGTAAGGCTCCTAAATCACAGTAATCAAGTGTGCCTTAAGCAAGTAGGACCCACTTACATAACGAAGTGCTAGGCCTCAGTAGGATTAACCAGCGTAAAGTTCCCAGACAAGGTAGATTTCCAGAAACCGAACTCTTCATCGAATGAATTCTTGCTTCAACAGTGCCTGGTACATAGTAAGGGCTAAATAAACGTATTCCTAATGAAATGCAAAGGGAATTATTGAGCACCTGTGTAGCCAGCAGGATGGTGGGCACTAAGGATACATCGATGAAAAGGTCACAGGTCACCTTTGGCCTTTTCCTATTTAAAGTTCAGTTAAGGTTGCTCTTATGATCCTTCTCATTGGTGTGATTAGTAAATCTAGACTTTAAATATGCTTTTAAACTAATGTTTATTGAATTACACCTGTGGTATATATTATGAACAAGAGAATGCTAGAACAAAGACACTCAGGGAGGAGGGCAGAGAAGTCTGAGTTCAGGAATGGTGGCCAGATTAGGAATGCAGATCCCTGCTTGAGGCTGACCTGGCTTCTCTTGCTTCTCTATTCTCTCCTGGAGAGAATCCCATGCTACATAAACTCTGAGTGTTGACCCTAAAACCTTGGCAGGGTGGCCTGTGAAATTGGATTAAGTGTAGCAAGAGCCTGCTAAAAATCCAAGGGAGGTATATGAAGTTAGGAAATTATGAAAAAGAAGAGCTCTCCGGAGAGGGAAAGAGGTAAAAAGAGAGAGAGAGAGAGAATGACCTAGGATTTAATTTGAGTCTAAGAGCAGCAGAGCCCTTCCAGCTTCTAATCCTGAGTAGAGAAACCCTCGTTTTAGAGGGACTATCACCTGCTTTAAGGGACGATCGCCCTGCATGGAGGCAAGGGCTAGCATACGCTGATTTCTGAAGGGCCAGCTGGACCGCGGCCTGCGGGATCCTGTGACAGGCACAGCGTCCCCAGGCAAATATCCCACTGTGAAGCCACATAACATCACAGGTGCCTTGGAGTAGTTGGTACAGGATGAAGCTGAGAGAGGCAGGGAAGCAAAGCAGAAAACTCAAAGTAGAGCCGAGAGGTCCCAACTGAAGGAGCAGCGCAGAGATAGGCTTAATGATCTTTAGTTCTCCCAGGGAGAGGAGGGCATGGAAATGATTTTCCCCCAGGGGCTGTGGGAGAGTGAGGTCGGGCTCTGTAAAATCCAGAGAAGCCACAGCTCTGTCATTCCCTGGGTTCAACAAAGCTCATAACTTCTTAAAGTAGAAGGGAGGCCAGAAATCAGACAGCCTGAGTGCAGAAGCTGGACTGAGTTGATACGAATCCTAATTCCCGCTTCAGCCCAGGAATGGCCCCAGCTCTGCTCAGTCATACCACGTTTGGCCTTATGACATTGGCTTATTCTGCTGGAAAGGATCTCAGTCGTCTGCTCTAGCCCTCTGTCTTCAGATGGATGCCTGTTTATCCTGTTTGTAAAGGTTTTAAAGGTTTATAGGAACAGGGATTCGATGACCTTTTTGGATTGCTGTTCTAGGACTCATAATTTTAATTACATATTCAGAAGTGTAATTCAGATCTAACATTTATTTCTCACGTTGGAATTAAAGGTTTTTTTTTTTCCCTATTTAAAATTCAGTTAAGGTAGAAAGAAACTTTTTAACATCTGCTTTCAAAAAGGTAGTGACTAAGTCATTTATTAGTTTTTTCTGTCTCATGTCATAGGGACCCATCACCCATAGTTCTTCCCAAAGCCTCTTCCCTACAGGCTGTAATTAGAAACTCAAAGTATGTGCCTCTGATGTTCTCCAGAGCCCCTCCTGGCTGTACCCAGAATACCCCCTGGGTGGTGCCTGTAATCTTATCCTTCGTCTTGCTTCTAAGAAGTCAGACAGCTGCGAATACAGGGTTATTTAGGGCAACATGGAACAGCCAAGGAGAGCCTGGCCAGGACTGATCTGGGGCCAGAATAGGCCAGTAATGTTAAGTAGGAGAGCACAAAGAATACTGGGACTCCCTAGTATAAGTTACGTATACATCCCAGTCTGTGATTTCTAGGGAACTGGGGGTTTGAGACACAGGTATAGGGGACAAAGGGAGTCCTAAAGCTTTGTTTCTAGGAAAACAGCTATCCAACTTGGAGGCAGCAAGGATGACCTCTGGAGGTTGATAGGATTGAGGTAAGAAGGTAAAGGGAGGGGAGAAGAGAATCTTCTTTTCTTGTGGGATTTTTCTTCTGCTCAGTGGATTTGGGTATTTCCTACCCACCATCTATTGTTTACTTTACACTTAAAACCTTTTAAGTCATTGTTTTTCTTAAATCTTTTCTCCCCCACCCTTACTCAGGTTGGGAGTGGGAAACAGCATTCCAACCTATACATTTCAGAAGTATGTTTTTTTCCTTATTTCTTAAGATAACAAATTCATACTCCAGAACTCCAGGTATCCCGTAGAGAATCCCCTAGGCCTTGTCAAAGTCTAGAAAATAAACAATAGTTTCATTTCTGTTCTGATCTTACTGACTTTATTCCTCCTTCCTAAATCACTGATGGCTTTTTGTTCTTTTCATACATGCAGGCTTTTCCTAAAGCTTCTGAGAGGCCTGCTCCCATCACGGATTTTTCCGTTTTGATCCCTTCAATTTGAGGGTGTGAACCTAGACCTGTAGACTTCATGTGGCTTTGCCTCAGTGGGGGCGGAAGTGGGCTTTGACAGCAGTGCACACCAGGGACCTCTTGTAGGCAAGCCCAGTCTTTCAATTCTTACCTGAGATCAGTTATCGGAAGCATTCGGCCCTGTTCCAGCTCTTGAAACTGCCCTCTTTGGGTTCCAAGATATCACTAAGACCTGGTTTTCCTTCTGTCTTTCTTGCTGCCCCTCCTCAGTCTCCTTCCTGGATCCCGTTTTCCCCTGCCCGTTCCTTCAGTATTGGTTTTCCTCCGCGTTCCATTCCTTGCCTTTCCCATTCACATTCTATTAATTCTCTTGAGACAGCCTCTTCCAAGTCCATGTGGATGTCCTGCAAGAACTTCAAGCTCAGCAGCTCCCAATATGAATGTGTCATCTGCACCCCCACCTGCCCGACTCAAAACCCGCCTCCGCTCAGTTAATCACACCACCGTTGTACCCAGCGCCTGAGTCATTCCTGGGGCTTTTCCATCCTCCTCGCCAGCACCTTGAAATCTAACCACATAGCTGTGTTTCTGCTTCCTAGGTGTCTCCTGTCCGGTGTTCTCTGTTTTTTCCCAAATGCCACCCTCCTGGTCCAGGCCCTCATCATTTTTGCCGAGGCTGCCGGGTAGCCATCTTATCCCAGCATCCTCTGCGTTGCTGCCGCAGTGATCTTTCTGAAACGCACAGAGCATCGTGTCTCTCCACCCTCAGAATTCTTCAAAGATTCTCCATCATTTGCAACTTGTTTTTTCTAGGTCACAGACCCTTTTGAGTATCAAATGAAAGCTGTGGACCTTCTCCCAAAAGAAATTCCTGTGCCCAGAAAACTTTTCATACAGTTTCATGGGATTCATGGATTCCCTGAAACCACCACCCATGGGTCCCCAGTCAAACCCTGGCCTACAGAATAGGGGCCACAGTTCCTCATGTGGCACAGCTGCCTGCCTACCTGTGTGGCTTCATCTCTCACCGCTGCTGTCTTCCTGTCTCACAGTTTGTTCTTCGTAGTACCAAATTTTTTAAAGATTTTGTTTACTTATTTGAGAGAGGGAGTGAGTGAGAGAGAGCATGAGCCAGGGGAGGGGCGGGGGGGGAGCAGACTCCCTGAGGAGCAAGGAGCCGGATGTGGGGCTCGATCCCAGGACTCTGGGATCATGACCTGAGCCAAAGGCAGGTGCTTAACCGACTGAGCCACCTACGTGCCCACCTAAGGTTGTTTCTTGACCCTCACCTTCGATTTGTGCTATTCTCCTGCCTAGAACACTCTCCCCCAAAGTGTCCACCTGAAAAAAAAAGATTTATAAGGATATTGTCCTTTAGGTCTCAGGTCAAATGCTGTCATTTCTGTATAACGTGTCCCGACTTCCTCCTGACAGCTGAGATGCTCCTTGTCCTTGTTCCCACTGTGCTTTGTACAGATCTCCTTCATACAGATCCATGTTGTAACCATATTATATTCTTTGCAAGTCTTGAGGACCATTACCAAGTCTTTTATCTTCGTACACCTAGACTGTATCATTCACTGCTGTTTCCCCAATCCCTATATAGCGCCTGGAGCATGGTAGGTATTCAGTAAATATTTGCTCAATGAGTGAATGGATTTTCGATTTGATTTGGCGCTTATAGCCATCTAATACCAACTTTTGTCAGCCTGCAAAACTCTGCCCCCCCACCCCCCAAAAAACAGACATTCTGGTCTTTTTTATTCTATTTAATTCCAGGTAGTTTGGGATTTTGCTGTAGCTCATGATGGATTTTAGTCTGCTGCTGAAGATTTTTCTAATTACTGATTTCTGTCGTGCTCACTGGTATATGATATTTCTCTAGGCAGGATTAGGGACCACAGTAATAGATTTTAGGTTGAAACAAAAAAACGGACTGGGGTATCTGAGGGAAGATGGTTAGAATGGTTCACAAGTAATTGATCTATCTTGGCTCTGAGATTCCTCGAGCATCCCTGGGAGCCCCTCCTCCCATTACAAGGTAGGAGGGGGTTACCGTGCTCAAGACCCAGGACTGACCCAGGACCGTCTTCCATCTCTCACCAGGGAGGCTCTGCTTGCTTGGCACAGTTATCAGTAGCATTGGTTCTAATGCAGAGGCCTTTATAGCTTCCGCCGGATGTTGTGTGTTGTGCGGGGTAGTTTCCTCCACGGCACTCATGGGAGAGACGGGTCTCGTCATTGAGCAGCCACTGGAAAGGAATAATACTTCTCTGGGAGAAAGGGGAAAGCCTCTCCTCTCTGTTTTAGTCCCAATTACTTTTAGTCCTAATTGTTTCTCCCAGTGGGGAGACTGGCTCTGTGACCATGACGTCTTTGAACTTGTTTCCAAATCTGTAAAATGGAGGCAACTTCAGGGCTGTGGATAGGATTAAACGAGATGCGGTTTGACAAGCATTTAGCACTGTCTTAACACTACAGTAAGCATTCAAGATTATGATCCCTGGATTGCCCTGGCAAGGAAAGGTCTTAGGAAACATGGGGTTTGAGGGGAAGGGAGAGGAATCGGGGATATCTGGAGCTACATAAACACTGAACATGGTAATTCAGCGTTAGCGGGGAAGCTGGAAGACTTGGAGGAGAGGAGTGTTCTAGATTTGGAGAAAAGCGTAAGAAAAGGACTGAGTCATGTCTTGTAGTCCAGGTTGCTTTTCTGAGGACTAACCTCTCCCTGTCATCTTTTCTCCCTCCTTGCAGGTATGAATGCTGCTGTCAGGGCTGTGGTTCGAGTTGGTATCTTTACTGGTGCCCGTGTCTTCTTTGTCCATGAGGTTGGTTCTCTACTTTGTTCTCTGTCGTTCTTTCTCTGTTTTCTGCTCCTCCCTCCCCACTTCCTCTTTCTTCACCTCCCAGTTACATGCTATGTCTGACCTGTGTTGTCTCCCTGTCTCCATGACTGTCCCCCACCACTTTGGTCTCTGATAATGATGGAGGGACCTGCAGGGGTCTGCAGACTGGGTCCTCGTGGTGCCTGTCCAATTTAAAGGGAGAAGTAACTCTCTCTTCCCCTTACTTCCATCAAGACAAAGAGAGAAGCTGAAATGAGTATTTCACAGAAGAATTGTCCGGAGATAGAGCCTTTGGAAGGAAGAGTCTCATCAGATTTCTGTAGTTCCCCGAACCTTCTGAGGCTCTAACTCTTTTTCCCTTCTCTCCCTTCCCTCTCATTCTTTGTGTGCTCTTCTTTCTGTAAGGTTTATCTGTCTTTTCCCCAATTTTATCTTTTCAAGTCCCACTTCTCTCCCGCCTTCCCTCCAATGCTTCTCTTTTCCCTCTACTGTTATCAAAGCCATCTGTTATCTAGTTCCCTGGGAGACAGATTAGAGGACATGGGATGAGTCAGAAGCAAGAGGAATTAGGATGAAATATCAGGAAGGACATCCTGCCCTTTTGAAATTGTGAGAAACTAGAAGAGGGTATTGAAAAGTTGACGTCTTCTTCCTTGGACTATGTTAAATATGACAGTGTCATGGGCATCCAGGAATCAGTAATGGGAGGAGGTGACTTGATTCTCAGAGAACTTCTTCCCAGGATCCTGTCTTAATCGTGGGGGTTTAGGGAGAACTGGACTAGTGGAGGCCGAATGAGTGTATTGTGCCCCACAGGGTTACCAAGGCCTGGTGGATGGCGGAGATCACATCAGGGAGGCCAGCTGGGAGAGCGTTTCGATGATGCTGCAGCTGGTATGTTCCTGAGGACTCCTGTCCCATGTTTGTCCTGTCTTTGTTGCACCCCTGATTTGTTGCACTTTGGTTTGGCCTCACGGTTGCCCAAGCCCCCCAACCCCCATGTGAATCGACGTGAATGGTTCTGTGACAAGAGAGGTGCCATGATTGCCCTTTACCCTTTTTTTTTTTTTTTAAAGATTTTATTTATTTATTCGAAAGAGACAGAGACAGCCAGCGAGAGAGGGAGCACAGGCAGGGGGAGTGGGAGAGGAAGAAGCAGGCTCACAGCGGAGGAGCCTGATGTGGGGCTCGATCCCAGATCGCCAGGATCACGCCCTGAGCCGAAGGCAGACGCTTAACCGCTGTGCCACCCAGGCGCCCCTGCCCTTTACCCTTTGAGTTTGAAAACATCACCCTATGTTCCTAGGGTGGCTTGGGGACGGGAATGCGGTCACAGGACAGTTTGCTCTTTATAGAAAGGTCATAGGCAAGACTTGAGGAGCTGGTACGTAAGCAGGACCTGCTCTGGGGTCACGGGGAAGGTCTGGCCATGAAAATAGCCTTACCAGAGGACTGGAGCCAGACCCAGAAGAAGAGCTGAAATCTGCCAGTCCTCATGTGATGGTGATAAGGTCACCTGAAACCAGAGTGTTTAAGGCAGGAAGGAACAAATGCAGCATTTTACAGTTTCCAAAAACACCCTGAGATTATGCTGATTGTATCCACAACCCTTTGTGCTACTTTCTCTAAGTCATATACCTATTTTCTGATTTATTGAAAAATCTACACATTACATTTGTATCCGCATACTTCACCTCAATCCTCTAAAAATCTATGAGAAGAAATTTTAATGTGCAGTGCTTTGGGGAAGGTTCTTTATAGTGCCTGCAGTAAAGAGGTCTGAGAATGAGCCAGAATTCTCCATCAGTACTCCCAAAAGCATGGATGCCAGTAGTTTATATGATTTGTGAAAACCCTAAGTATACTTACCTCCCTCGGGGTATCTATAATCCCCTGGGAATACTCGGAGCTGTTTTTCCTGTGAATACCTGGGTATTGTGTCTCCTTCCAGTAAACACAGGTCCTGAGGAGCGAAGAGGAAGGGATTGGCAGTGCCTGGTTACAATTAGAAATCAGTGAGTTCAAGAGGGAAAAAGTACTACCAAGCACATTGGGATGAACTCCTAAGAACAGTTCGGATGCAGTCTGATAAAGTCAGGTCGCTAGGGAGAATTTCCAGGACTGAAGCCAGTGCTATTTCTTACACTTCTGAGAACATGTGAAAGATGCAGATGATTCCAAAAGCCCACAGCATGTATGTATTCCTTTAGTCTCCTTGAGGATAATCACTTTGATGACAAAGCCTTCAAGGAAATGGGTTGATCTTAGTCTTCAGAGAGGGGTAGCAGAATACAAGGACTGACCCTCTGATAGCTCAGCCAGTATCATCTCTCTCCCTTAGAACAAACGAATGCCTTGTAAGGATGTCAGAGCATTTCCTAGTAAGCCCCGTGGTTATGACAGCCCGTCACAGTGTTGGAACGGGGAATCAGCACGTTGAGCCCAAATCTGGCCGTGTCCTCTGGGGAGCTGACTTTTACCTCTTCCCCACAGGGAGGCACAGTCATTGGAAGTGCCCGGTGCAAGGACTTCCGGGACCGAGAGGGGCGACTGCGAGCCGCCCACAACCTGGTGAAGCGTGGGATTACCAATCTGTGTGTCATTGGGGGTGATGGCAGCCTCACTGGGGCTGACACCTTCCGTTCTGAGTGGAGTGACTTATTGAGTGACCTCCAGAAAGCGGGTGAGACGTTGTTGTCTTAAGTATGGTTTGTGCCCGTGCACGCACATCCCTCTCCTCTCGGTGGAGGCAGTCACTCCCAGACACAAACGGGTAGTCTTTGCCCTCCTTGTTCTGCCATTGCTTATGGTTCCCATTGGCTGCAGGTCCTTCTCTCCCCAGTCACCAGCACCTCACCCGATGGCCCCTGGTTTGCTTCTCTTTGTCAGGTAAGATCACAGCGGAGGAGGCTACAAAGTCCAGCTACCTGAACATCGTGGGCTTGGTGGGCTCAATTGACAATGACTTCTGTGGCACCGATATGACCATCGGCACTGATTCCGCCCTACACCGGATCATAGAGATCGTGGACGCCATCACCACTACTGCTCAGAGGTAAAGGGGCAGCGTAGGAGGGTGGCAGCTGGGACCGGCTAAAGGGCTGGGGTCTAGAGAAGATGAACGCATTGGAGCTGTGGACTATAACGACCAGTTTTCTGGGGCCGGAACACTGTTTTTAGGGAAGAGTTATCCCTGGAGCCCTGTGATTGCACTGCCGTCTAAATGCTGTAGCTTTGCCTCTTGTCACTGTCTAGCCCACTGTCCATGTTGTAGCTCTGAGGGCTTTAATACCCGTGGGGTCTCCCAAATGATTCGTGTCCAACCTGAGACCAATCTGGGGAGCCCCAAACCTTAGCCACCCTTTCAGCCGTGTCATAGCGATCGTGGAGGCCACTGCTCAGAGTGTGAGAACAGGAGGACAGAAGGTAACAGTTTGCCAGGGTAATCCTAGGGGATTCCAGGCCAGTCGAGTGTTCACTTCTTCCCTTCCCTTCCCTTTCTCCTTGCCTTCCTGAGCCCCCTCGCTCCCTGGAACAGAGCCGCAAGACTGACACTTCTGTGTCACTGCTGTGTTTTAGCCACCCTGTGGCTGTGTTTCCCCTGGGTCTTCCTGGTCTCACAGGAAGCCTGTTGGAAGGTCTAGCAGCAGAAACGCATCTCCCAGGGACGTTACATGGCCTGGATGTGGGTGGCGGCTTGATCCTGGCCATAGGGACACTAGGGCCCTGTAAGCCCTTTGTTTCTCTCTTGCAGCCACCAGAGGACGTTTGTGTTAGAAGTGATGGGCCGGCACTGTGGGTAAGAGCCCGTCTTGACTCATTGATTCCGCAGCTCCAGCGATAGCCTCCTCTTCCCCGGAGAGTCCAAAGAGGCCTCCCGGGGAGGCAGATCTGGACGTGTACACGCCCCTCTTGGCGTGGCTCCCTTTCCCTGCTTCCACCCCCACCCCCTACCTACCGACACGTGCTGGTGTGTGCCTATGTGTATGTGCCCAGGAGCACTCCGGTGTGACCGGACACACAGTGCTCTGAGATTAGAGGCCACTGTGGTAGGTGAGCGTGACTAGAAGGTGCTCCTCAGGGACAGACCCCCCCTGAGAAGCTGTCTCAACGGTGCTCTTACCCTCACCCCAAGACTGAAACCATGGATCCTCAGACCTTTCACTGACTGTGGGGACAGGCACAGCCGCTGGGTACGGGTGAGGCTGTTCGTGGGGTGTGGCTTTTAGCTTCTCCCTCTCATCTTAGATACCTGGCCCTTGTCACCTCCCTCTCCTGTGGGGCTGACTGGGTGTTTATTCCTGAATGTCCGCCAGATGATGACTGGGAGGAACATCTTTGTCGCCGGCTCAGCGAGGTACTGGCACTTTATTTTGCCCTTAAAAAACCCCTCGCCTGTTCCATTGATGCTGCCCTTCCCATCCATCAGTTTCCCTCCAGTGACCACTCTTCTCTTTGCTCTCGACCAGACAAGGACCCGTGGTTCTCGTCTCAACATCATCATTGTGGCTGAGGGTGCGATCGACAAGAATGGGAAACCAATCACCTCCGAGGACATCAAGAACGTTAGTAGGAATGAAGCCAGAGAGGCCTTGGATACCATCCCCCGCCCCCGGCCCCTCCCTAGTGATTTCTGAGTCTCCCCTTAGTCCTTCTGCACATCTCTCCCCGTTTCCTGCCCCCGGGTTTCCAAGGAATCATGACAAGATAAGAGGCTAAGCCATTGGGGTTTATCTTAGTCCCTGCTTGTTTTTGGTCTTTGACTCTGTATCCCTCTCTCTGTCCCTTTTTTGGTCTCTTCAGCTGGTGGTAAAGCGCCTGGGATATGACACCCGGGTCACTGTCTTGGGGCATGTGCAGCGGGGTGGGACACCGTCAGCCTTTGACCGAATCCTGGTGAGTTGTGGGGTCCTGGGGCCCTTGTGTCTTAGAACCCACAGCCTGTACAACTGTACTTCACGACAGGGGCATACCCCACTGGCCGTGCCGCCCGACCCCAGCCTCTGGATGGCACCGGCCCTCGCCCCATTCCCGTACAGTCACTAATTCTCTTCTGTTGCAAAAACTGATGGGAAACTCTATGCCCCCCAAGTGGTGAGCTCCCAGATCTCTGCTTGGAGCATTAATAACATTATTAAGATCTAACCTCAGACACTCAGATTGAACCCTCATCCTACTTTCACTGGAAGAGAGAAGCCATACTCTTCCTTTTTTTTATCAGTAAGAAGGGAATATTATTAAGCCTCAGTAACCTCCTTGATTACTACAGTGGACACGTTTCACTGGAACCAAATAGAATTCTAATGGCAAGAGGATGAGGAATCGTCAAGCTTAGATGAAATCTGAGTAGGGAGGTAGAGCCTAGTAGGTTCTTGGCTACAGTCCTCAAATATGCGGCTCACCCTGTGATCCGGAAGGGCCCCGAGTGCCCTGGCTCTCCAGGCCGAGTCCAGGTGGGGAGGCCTGAGCCGGACTGTCTTTGCTCCCCGGGCTCCTACAGGGCAGCAGGATGGGTGTGGAAGCCGTGATGGCGCTTTTGGAGGGGACTCCGGACACCCCCGCCTGTGTGGTGAGCCTCTCTGGTAACCAGGCTGTGCGTCTGCCCCTCATGGAGTGTGTCCAGGTGGTAAGTACTGACCTCAGCTCCCCTTCCTAACAGCCCCAGGCCTGCCTTTGAGCTGGAGCTTACAGGGACAGAGACCCACTTCCAAGGCCACTGGAACAGGAGCAGATGGAAAGGCAGCATGGTGCAGTCAGATGGGGAAAGAGCACAGTGGGCTTTGCATAGGAGCTGTCACCTCTCTGAGCCTCAGTGTCCCCATCTGTACGTGTTCCTAAAGAACGTGAGAGAGGCTACGTCCTGCCAAGTAATGAGACCCAATATCGCATAATAGCCAACCTCAAATGCTTTCTTCATGTCTTCTCTGGAAGAGAAATGCAGTATCTCTCCAAGCGTTATTAGAAGCGGGAATATTATTCAGGTCTGGCTGGCTAGCTTATAGGTTTCTATGGTTTCTACCTTGAACGTGTTTCTCTGAACCAACATGTGGTTTCTAACACTCACCCTGAGGGCTGTTAGGAGTGGCGGGGCTGATGCAGTGCCTGGAAAATGTGGCGTGCTCAGGGAATGGCGGCGCTTGTATGCGGGGATTGGTCCTCTGCTGCCACGGAGCAGACATTGTGGCTGGGAGCTAAGGGGTCTGGCCGATTCTCAGGGCTGGTCTGCACGCCCGGGGCTGGCTCCCCGTCTCCCGGCCTGCTTCTCTCTGAGACTTGAGAGTCCCAGCACCTACAGCACAGACGAGCTCCAGCCTGGCTTGGCGCGGTGTCTCCAGAAGCCCAAAAGCTAAGGCACTGGCTCACGGAGAAGAACTCGGTGGCTGGGAAACGCACGGCAGGGATTAGCCTTCCTCCCCGCCTGGGCTCCCTGGGCGGTCGGCTTCATTTACTCAGTTTGGACGCTGCTTTGTGGTTGTGGCCCTGGGTGTGGAACACAGGAGAGCGCTCCTCCACTCTGCCCATGTTCTAATAAGTAGAGCATTGAATCAGCTCCTTCCTTTGGCTGCTCATGACTCCCCAGATTAAGGAAAAACAAAGAGACTTCTTTCTGTGCAAGTTTGGGGAGCGTAGAACAGGTGGGGTGCCTGGTGGGCAGGGTCCAGTCGTAAGTGCAGAGACAGGCAGAGTCTTCCCATGGGGTAGAAATCCAGCCGCATAGAGCGCTGCCCTGTAGTCATGACTGTCACTGTGCTCCTCCCTCAGACCAAGGATGTGACCAAGGCCATGAACGACAGGAGGTTCGATGAAGCCATGAAGCTGAGAGGCCGGTGAGGGAATGACCAGAAGCACACTAGCTACAGAAATCACATACGCAATGAAGCAAAAAAAAAAAAAAAAAAAAAAGGAAAAGGACATAGCTTCAGACCCAAAATAGGAGCTTCCGCCTCTTCCCCTTTTTATTGTCTCTGCAGCAGTTTCTTCCTCGGGAGAAGGGGTTGTGAGGTGACCAGGAGGCAGAGTACATCCAGGGATGCTCTCCCTGGGACTGGCCTTCCGTGGTGTGGTGTTCCTGTGTGTGGATTCCAGCTAGGTTTTCCGTTTCTCTAGGCAAAGGGCAGCTTTTCCTGCTGAGCGCAGGGCCTGGGAGAAGAGCACTCAGGGAGGGTTGGATTAATCAGTGGCCCCTTTTCAGCCCCTGCCTGGTCCCTGCTATATCCCAGTTATCTCCTTCGAGGTTTGCCCTGTAGAATTTCACACCACGAGCAAAACTTCAGGCCCCTGGCTGCTGGCCATGCGGCGTGGCCTGGAGACACCCCACTTTCTCTCTACTTTGTACAGGAGCTTCATGAACAACTGGGAGGTATACAAGCTTCTGGCTCATGTCAGACCCCCAGTCACAAAGGCACCGGTGAGTTCTCTGCCCTTGACCCTCTCCTTCTCTCAGCCCCACGTTCTTAGTGTGCCCTGGGTGTCTCAAACCCAAGACCCACATCCAGTTTAGGACTGACAAGGTAGCTTGCAAGGAATGGGAAAGAGGCTTATGTATTACTTCCCCGGGCAAATCTGGGAATAACCACGTCTGAGTGTACTTAAGCCACTTCTTCCGTTGCAGTGGTGGTTCTCAGTAGTCAGTGTATATCAGAATCACGTGAGCTGCTTATTAACATGCAGATTGCTGGATCCTTCCCTCAGAGAGGATCTGGGTCCGGGGCAGGGGCCAGGAATATGCAGGTTTAACGACATAAAGATCAGGTGGTCCAAGGATCATGCTTTGGAAATGCTGCTCTGGACGGTCTTATTCATTGTGTAATGAACGATGTCTGGGGTCAGGGATAGCAGCTTCGCTTACTGATTTGTCATAAAGATTTTGCTTCCACAGTAGAGGAAGCAGGCCGTGCCGGCATTCCTAGGGCAAGGGCTGTGTTGTCCAGAGGCACGTGTTCTGATCCTAGGACCATGAGGGACTCAGAGTTGAGCTTCCCTTACTGACCTGTCCCCTTCCTTCTGCCGGGGTTTCTGTCCCCACCTCTGCCGCACTCCCTCTCCGCTTCCTTCTCCCCAGGGTAGCACGCACACGGTGGCCGTGATGAATGTGGGGGCCCCGGCTGCAGGCATGAATGCTGCCGTGCGCTCGACTGTGAGAATTGGCCTCATCCAAGGCAACCGGGTGCTGGTTGTGCATGACGGCTTCGAGGGCCTGGCCAAGGGTCAGGTATGGGGACTGAAAGGATGGAGGGCACATACTGTGGGGCCAAGGAGCAGTCATGGGGAGGATAAGTGTAGCAAGGGTGACCTGTCTGTTCTCCTTTCTGTTCCCCGCCCCTTTGTTGTCTACCTTGCTTTCTCCTCTCAGGGTTTGTGCAGAAGCAAATACTTAATTTGAGGGCAGTTATGAACAGGCAAAAGCCACTGAAACGAACCCTTTGCAAACAACATACCTTATTTAATTCTCTATCCCAAAGCTCAGTGCGGTGCCTGGCATAAGTAGACGCTTAATATTTGTGAATGAGCAATAAGGGTGGAGGAAGTTCGTTGAGGGGGGAAAAAGCTGATGCCTGGCATTCCTCCTCCAACCTGGGGGTGTTGGGTGGGCTCAGAACTCGGGAGGTGGTGTCAGTCCACGACGCAGACCTGTGTGACCTTTCCCTGCAGATCGAGGAGGCTGGCTGGAGCTATGTGGGGGGCTGGACTGGCCAAGGAGGTTCCAAACTTGGGACTAAAAGGTAAGGGGCATCATAGGAGCACCTCCTCCTGGTCACCCCTAAAGATGTCCCTGAATTTGGGTGTCAGTTCATTCGGTCAGCAGCTACACTGCTGTAGTCTAGAGCTTCGGGCCCCAAGCTCACAGCGGTCTCAGCGAGGCCACGCATGCCCATCCAGACATCTTTTCGCAGCTCTGGCAATTTAAAGCCCCAGGGTGTACCCTTGAACAGTGGTGAGAGGTGGCATAGGGAAGGGAGTACAAGTCAAGAAATTATACATAAAGCACCTTCTAATTCTAGCTTTTCTCTCCCTCAATTTTTTCTCTTCTCCAAATTCCAAATTCCATCACTGCCTTGCCCACCCCCGCCCCACCCCGTTCAACCAGGACTCTCCCCAAGAAGAGCTTTGAGCAGATCAGTGCCAACATCACTAAGTTTAACATCCAGGGCCTTGTCATCATCGGTGGCTTTGAGGTGAGTGCCCTCCCGTTTCCTCCCCTCCATCCCCCACCTCTCCCTCTCCCCTCACCGCGGCCCTTGTCGCCCTCCTCCTCAGGCTTACACGGGGGGCCTGGAACTGATGGAGGGCAGGAAGCTGTTTGACGAGCTGTGCATCCCGTTTGTGGTCATCCCCGCTACGGTCTCCAACAACGTCCCCGGCTCGGACTTCAGCGTGGGGGCTGACACAGCCCTCAACACTATCTGCACGGTGAGAGCCCACCACCACCTCCCCGGCCTCTGGCCGGGACTGTGGTCCCTGGACTGCGTGTGCTCCTAGGAAGCGAGCTCCTTTTTTGGTACCCACCAAGCGAGTGCTTGAGAAGTGTTTCTCGAAGCACAGGCCTTTACACAGGCCTTATTCGACCGCACACGTGGTCATCCTCACCTGGGAGTCTCCAACCCAGAAGGGCACCGGTACTCTGCATACCAAATGGTGTCTCCTTCCTGAGGGCCTATGGCCTAATTTCCCCACCCTGATAACAGAAAGGATGAGTACAGCTTCCTTCCGAGATGAGGTGTTCCGTAGTCTAGCTGGCCAATGTGCCTGCCATCCCGTCCCTGAAGGCGAGAACTTGATGAGGCCGAGGGGCCCGGCTGGCCTGGGGAGGAGAGCATTTCAGAGCTGGGTTGTTGCAAGGGCCAGAGAAGTGACAAGAAGCAGACCCCAGACCCTGTCTTTCTAACTATGATGCGCCGTCTTTGCAGACGTGTGACCGCATCAAGCAGTCAGCAGCAGGCACCAAGCGTCGGGTGTTCATCATTGAGACGATGGGCGGCTACTGCGGCTACCTGGCCACCATGGCGGGGCTGGCAGCCGGGGCTGATGCTGCCTACATTTTTGAGGAGCCCTTCACCATTCGGGACCTGCAGGTAGATGGCCACCCCGAGCCTGTAACGTAGCTCTCCCTTGCGCCCGTCTGTCCTCACTGCCCCCACGGCAACCTGAGCTGTGAGAGCTCAAGACAAGGACAGCTGCTTGGTCTGTGGGGCCCCGTGAGGAGGCGGGAGCGGGCAGCACGCAGCCGTTTTCCGACATGACCTCACACATGCCCTCAGCTCCTGCTGCCGGGAGCATCTGTTTTAAAGGATGGCATGTTGGTAAGCCCTTCCCATGTGTTTTTACGTTTTGTCTTCAAAACAGACGCACAAGGGAGATACTATCTCCACGTTACAGACAAGAAAGATTTAGAGAGCTTAAAAGTGTTTTCTGAACTTGTAAGTAGGTGGTTTAACTACAGAGAAAGCCAGTCTTCCTACTGCATCACGCCACCCCTCTGGACTTCCCTTGCTACCAGACTCTTCCATTCCCTGGTCCATTCCCTGTCACTTCTGGGGCTGGGGGTGGGGTGGGGGACTTGGACTCCTGTTCACAGAGGGACTGTATGATCCTAATTTTCCAAGATCTCAGTTCACTGGAGGAAAGAAAGGCCACAAAGTGGAGGGGCAGCAGGCTGAGGGAACCCCCTAATCCAAGAACCCAGCCGACCCCTGCCAGGAATGGAGGGTGGGAGTCTTCCTCCTTGACCCCAACTCAAAGCCCAGATGAAGGAACTGGTTCCTTCCAGGTGAATCACCACTGCACACACGAGCAAACCATTTAAAGACTCACGCTGAGAGCAAGAGTCAGCCCTCTGAGGGAAGGGAACCAGAAACCCCCGGAAAGGGACGGGAAAGGGACGGGGAGCGGGGAGAGGCGAACCTGGCAGCTGCCGCAGCGGTCTCTGACTTGCCCTTCCAGTCCTGCCGTCCAGTGCCGTCTTTGTTTACATCTCAGTCTGCACTGAGCTTCTTAAAAGGATTAAACGCAGATTGTAAACAACTCTCTTCCATGTCCCTCTCCCCTTCTGGAGAGGCCTGGTGGGGAACGAGAGCTGTGCACCTGCCCAGCTTTCTCCACTCCCTGCTAGGCTTAGGATTTACTCTGTTGTTTGCAGGCAAATGTTGAACATCTGGTGCAAAAGATGAAAACAACTGTGAAGAGGGGCTTGGTGTTAAGGTACCTCATCCAGGCTTGTTCCTAAGCGAAGAGAAAAATTAGTTAGGCTCTGGCTCGAGCCCGCAGAATGAATCCGTTTGGGACACACTGAGGAATCTGGATACAGAGGGGGAGAACCTGAGCCATGGGAGGAGATAGAGAGAGGAAGAACAAAGCTTACGAAAGCAGAAAAGGGTTGGGAGGGAAGGGGAGACAACCAAAGTCACAGGCTTTTGGTCTCTACTTGGCAGGAATGAGAAGTGCAATGAGAATTATACCACTGACTTCATTTTCAACCTGTACTCTGAGGAGGGGAAGGGCATCTTTGACAGCAGGAAGAATGTGCTTGGCCACATGCAGCAGGTAGGGAAGACGCCCCTGTCATGCCCTTCACCAGATGGCCATACCCCCGATAGCCACTGGGTCTCCTGCTGGCCTGCAGTCTGCTAGAGGCCATCAGTGCCACGATACAGCATGAGGCTGCAATCTTGTCCTGTCGTAGAATCTAAACATCTTTACTCTGGAAATGGCCTTAGAGATGATGTGGTCCATCCTCATCATCAGGGAAGGGTTTCTCAGCCTTGGCATCATGGCTGTTTGGGGCTGTTCTGCGCACGGTGGGATGCTTTAGCAACATCCCGACTCTACCCACTAGAGCCCAGCAGCACCTCCTTCCTGAGTTGTAGCAACTAAAAAAATGCCTTCAGACATTGCCACACGTCGCCAGGGAGGCAAAATCATCTCCAGTTGAGAACCACTAGTTCAGATGAAGAAAACGAGGCTGAGAGGAGAAACAATTTTATCAGGGCCACTCATCAAGCCTGGGCGAGAGCCAGCGCTCTTCCCACAACCTGGGGAATGAGTGCAGGCACCTTGCTAGGTGTTGGGCTCCATCCCCATGAACTGGGGTTTCCGGGGGAAACGAATTCCTTTCTACCATCCACATTCCATCCCTCTCTCTGGTGGGCCTCGCTCACAGATGATACTAGTAGTCTTAGGCCGCCCCATCCCCAGTGTCTCCAGCTGATCCTGCTTAAGTACAGACCTTTGACCTTTTGTCTAGCCACATATAAATTCCTGATATCTCAAGTTTGAATGAGTTTGCTTATTAGCCGCTGCAGGAACGGAGTACAGTTGGA
Organism: Ailuropoda melanoleuca; assembly: GCF_002007445.2. NCBI lineage: Eukaryota > Metazoa > Chordata > Mammalia > Carnivora > Ursidae > Ailuropoda > Ailuropoda melanoleuca. The sequence continues at coordinate 38,309,784 of NC_048233.1, forward strand.
TAAAGTGTGACGATCTATTTCCCGCTTTCCACCTACTTTCGCTTAGTTCAGAGAAAATCTACGTGATCTTTTACAGTATTGTGAGGTGCTACCGAGGACATCCATATTGGTTCACAAGGAACACCTCTGTGTCCCTGACAATGGCGACTGACAAAAGCTGCTAGGCTGAAGAGGGGCAGGGAAGTGACTGAGTGGCCAGTCAGACTAGAAGTAACAGGATCTGGCAGCTGCGGAGCTAGAAGAGGCAGTTGTGAGACCAGTCACCCCCTTATCTAGTTAGTTCCTCTTACGCCTGATAAATGGCCAAATGTGCTGTGCCAGCTCACTCTGGTTCTCAGGATTTCCACTGAGAGTTAGACTTCTGGATTCCTGTTTCTGGCTGTAAACCTGGGGCCCTTTCTCTCCTTTTTCGCTGTGTTGTTCAGATTATCTCTGCCACTTCATTAGAGTCTTTCCCTCCGTAATTTTAAGACTCTTTTTTCAGGGTGGAAGCCCAACTCCATTTGACAGGAACTTTGCCACCAAGATGGGCGCCAAGGCTATGAACTGGATGTCCGGGAAAATCAAAGAGAGTTACCGTAATGGTAGGTGGGGTAAGAGGGTAAGCCCCCTCCACAGAGGTTGGTTCCCGGTTATTGAGGCTTACTGACCGCCCTTTATTGCAGGGAGGATCTTTGCCAATACGCCAGACTCGGGCTGTGTTCTGGGGATGCGTAAGAGGGCTCTGGTCTTCCAACCAGTGACTGAGCTGAAGGACCAGACGGATTTTGAGTGAGCACATCTACTTCCCTGGTAGTTTCAGGATCTCCTCTTCCCAACCTGTTCGCTGTCTTCAGTCCTTTTATCTTAGGACTAATACCTGTAGTCGTACCTATTTCAGATCTTAGCCCTTGCCCTAAAATCCAGCCTCTTCTACTCAACTTCTTTCCATCGGCTTTTGATAGAAGTCAGTTGGGGTGCTAAAGGTGAAATCTCATTTCTCTGTAGGCACCGCATCCCCAAGGAACAGTGGTGGCTGAAGCTGAGGCCCATCCTCAAAATCCTAGCCAAGTATGAGATTGACTTGGACACCTCCGAGCATGCCCACCTGGAGCACATCAGTCGGAAGCGATCTGGAGAAACTTCTATCTAACCCTCTTTGGAGTGAGGGTCATGGATTGTCTCATCATGGTCAGCTCACCCCCTGATAGATCCAAGTCCACGTATGCCCAAGTGTTTTAGCGCATTTTTCTTTAGGTTCCCTTTTATTCTGCAACTGTAGCCATGACCGGCTCTGGCCAGGGAGCTGGGGCAGTAGGCAGTGAGTAGAAGCTCCTTTTAGGTAGAACTGATCGTGACTTCTGCTCCAGCTTCGTCCATCACACAAGACCGGGCCCCTCTAGTGCGCTGCTAGATTTCAGCTACTCGGTTAGACTTCTGAAAACAAGCTTTATTTATTTCTTTGTGGTAACAAAGTCTTGGTTCCTTTACTACTTTTACTGCAGTGACAAGCAACAGCTACACTAATAAATGCCAACTGGTCACTGTAATTTTGGTTCTCCTGTTGTCACTTGCACACGTAGATGTCATACTGTCAACCCTAAGGACCAGACTCTGCGCAGACACCTGGAAAAATGCAGCCCATACGATCACCCCACGTACTTCTCTCCACCTCCTGGCTTGTTTCCCACAGCACCTCTTGGCTCTGTACATAAGGTCCTAGAACATCGTACACTGGTCCTTACCCTCACTCCACACCAGTCCCTCCTGCATCCTCTGCAGCCATAGGATGCACCGGTCTCTCCTAAGCCTGAAGTTGTGTTTCACCTTTTGCTCATATACCTATTTCCCAGGGGTGCTGCTTTCCAGCCATCCCACGATCTCTACTCCTTTTCAGATAACTCAGGGTTCTTTCTTCTCAACTCTTCCCCTGTACTCCTTCCTAGATGAAAGGCAGACTCCATTTGTGGGGAGACATGCAAATTTTGAAAGCCTGGAAAGAGACAGAAATCGGTTGGGGTGGACCTGGGCTTGGCGGGTTGGCTGAAATACCGCTTTTGAAAGTTGTCAGTTCTTACCCCGCTCAGTTTGTGTTCTGTGCCATCACAACAGCTGCTTCGTCCTCATTAGCCAAGTGACCACGTCCTGCAGTTGGTCTTGAGGAGCCTCCAAATTGACAGAATGGTGCCCTGTTGATGCCAGGTTTAAGCCAGATCCTGGCTCTGAGCACATGCACACATGTTCCTCCCAACCCAGTTTCCTCACTTGCTGGATGAAGCAGGAAGAGGTTCAAGGTTTTACCAGTGGTGGGGGTCAGATTAGCGCTAATGTATCACCTTTGCTGGCTGTCCCAAGTATTACCTCTATAGCCTGAAAACAGTTCTCAACAGTAACTGAGAAGGCTTGTCGGGAGTCCAGAACTAGAGCAGCCAAATGCTCTTTGTGCAGTTAAGGGGACAAGAAATTTACAGTAACTATCAAGCACTGTTTTCACTGCATCCTCAAACCAGCTTATGAGGAGTGACAGCCCGTTTCAGAGTTATGGCCAACAGGACTCCTAGGGATTAAACAATGTGGAGAAAAGTAGGAACAGTAGAAATCGCCAAATTTGCTTTTAGAAGTGTTTATTTCTTTCAAGTGAGCAAAAAAACCACCAACAGCAAAAGGGCAAAAGCAGACATAGTTTTTCAAATTAGCTGTGTCAGCAGATTCCAGTAATTTTTATTTGTGGTTCCCAATCAGTTAAAAAAAAAAAAAGTTTTTCAAATTTGCATCTGGGTCATCCAAGATCAATAACAACTTGCTCTAGTTTAGGAACATGAAAAGAAAGAGTATTGTTGACTAAGTATGGTTCACTAAAGCAGTTCTTTTTTGAGTAGGTGGGCCATCTCAAAGGCAGCTCTTATAAGGCTCTTCCCCCGCACCCTCTGCTCCCCCGATGCCTTGTACAGATCAGTAAAAAGCAAAGTTTCCAAAACAACTGAAAGGAAAATAACTCCCAACTCTGAGCAGAGTGAGCTGCCTGTAGGGAAATGAAGACCTGTGGGAAAAGGCAGCCCAGCCCATCTTGTCCCCTGCTGGAGTAAACACCTTCACCGAAGGTGTGCAAACCCCTGCTAAGCCCGCTGGAGCAAACTGGCTTTCACGAAGAGAAAGAACTGCATTAGGAGAAAAGTTTTTAGGACATTGAATTCTTAGGACTGCTCAGAACTTGCTCTCTCTTCTATGTGGAAAGCAGCAAGACAATGTTATTTTTGAAATAACACTGTGGAACTGTAACCCTCAGGCACACCCATGGAAAAGAGGCAAAGACTGCTGTTTCCTTTGATGGTGAGAGAGGGGGCCAGTCCCTTCTGCACGCTCTATGACGTGCCACTCTAGGGAACCATCCACATCATCCAGCCCAACTGTGCCTGTGCACACCTGGAGGTTGCAGTAGCTTCATCTTTGGGCCACATCCGTTAGCTGGAATTTTCTTAAACTTCTTCACTGACCAGTTACAATGCTTCCAGAGGGATTCTTCTGAAATGGTAATCATGTTCCCAAAGGAAAACTAAACACACATTCTTTAAATACTCTTCATCTTCCTAGAGAATTTAGTTGCACTGCTGACTTTTTCCCTAAAGGGGAGGGTAGGGGGAGACCTCTTCTTTTGCAGGGTGCAATATAAAAAGTCAAGTAAGCAATAAACAAAACAAAAGTGAGGGATTTTTTTTTTGTTTGTTTGGTTGCTTGGTTTGGGGAGGGGAGATGGTGTGGAGGTTACTGTTGTGACACGTTGCCTCTAAATACAAACCACACAACAGGAACGACTGCTTTTCCTGTTTTCCCAGACAGAGAGAGTACTGCAGGGGAAGCCTCCCCCAGAGTTGCCTGCGTGACGGTGCAAACGTCTCCTCCAGACTATTCCACAAGTAACAGGTATTCCTTCAGAGAGGCTGGCAGTGGAAGGCCCTTCACTGCGTCTGGCAGATACTGGAGTCCTAAACTCCGGCGCACGGCATAGCGAGAGAGAGTTTTTAGAGTTCCTGGGGCTGAGCACAGGACAGTCAGTTTTTCACACAGCTGCTGGTCTCTGGCCACTTCTCGTGGCATGGTGCCATTCTTCCTTAATTCAAAGTGTCCAACAGCTCTGTGCAGGAGCTCAAAGCAAGAGTCTTCTTTCTCTGTTCCCAGTCCCCTGACTAGCAGAGCCACCAGGCGGGAGATGGGCGTCTGGCCTTTTAGGTTGATGACTCTGACCTCCGCACCATAATCAAGAAGGATGCTGACGCTTTCAAGATTTCCCTTCATGGCGGCCCAGCTGAGCGGGGTATCATTGTTATAATCCAGGGCATTGACAGAGGCCCCACTCTCTAGGAGGGCCCGCACACACTCGGCATTGTTCTTAAAGGCTGCCCAGTGAAGTGGGGTGTCTCGGTTGCCATCCAGTGCATTGGGGTTTGCCCCATACTCCAGGAGGACCTCCACACAAGCCTCATCTTTCTCAGCTGCATAGTGGAGGGCTGTTCGATTGTAACCATCCAGGGCATTCACCTGTGAAGAGGGAGGAACTGTATTACAGTAGCTAGACCACTGGGAGGAAGATGGGCGGGCAAAAGCGGCTTGCATGTGTTTATCCGTGACCTTTGCTATGTCATGTTCTGAATATGAGAGTCAACAATCAATTCCCAGGGAGTCTTGGTGATCAAGAGGAGATATGAGAGGAGCTTAGGAGCAAATAGGAAGCGAACGGTCTCAAAACAACCAGCACTCTATTCTGTGCATTGATTAGCTGGCCAGCTTTACTAGGTTTCTGCTATGTTCTCGTTTATTATTCACTAGGATCTCTACCATGGGGGAAGGGGTAAAGAAAGAGAAGATGAAATCTAAATCCTCATAACTACTCTGGAAGACGTTTATTGGAAAGTAGCTTGAATATATTAGCCAGAATAAAGATTTTGGATTATTTACTTATCCCAACTCACTATCCTCTGGCTAATGGCAACCAGACTGAAAAATGAGGCCAAACTCTGCCCGTGTAGTTTTGCCGTGTTCTTTAGCCATAGAGAGAGCTCAAACTGTGAATCCAATCAGCCCCCTTGCAAAGAAATGCTGTGCAGTCACAAGAGAACCTTGATAAAAGCATGTAAAACGAAGAACACAGGTCTTCCATTACTGGAAAAAAAAGCTGACTTGCTAAAAATCAACATCACCTATAATTTCTGAAGGCTACAAAGGCTACAAAACCCAAATTTCTAACTAGCATATTATCTTCCCCTCAAGATGCAATAAAAATACCCTGGAATATTTAACTGAGTTCAACTTTCTACTTAGCTAAAAACTTTCTTCCCCCAGGGTATTTTCATCATTGACATTAATCACTGGCTGTCATTTCAGGATCACTCACAAGAGTGATGGGATAGATAATGACAAGTAGAGAACGGCATGGCTGTGTGGAGATGATGGTGCTGGGGGCTGGCCCCTTAGCCTTACTGACCAAAGTGTCTGCGGCCTGCACACCAGCTTCATGGCACGTCTGATTCCAATTAGCGCCTCAGCAGATGCAACTTCCAGGTCGCTTACAAATAGTCAAAACTGCTTATTTATTTAACAAGCACTTCTTCAGCAATTACTACATGCCAGTGTACTAAACACTTGACAACCTTATGAAGAAGATACCATTATCACCTCCATTTTACAGACAGGGAAACCAAGGTAAAGAAAAATTAAGTAACTTGTTTGAAGTCACAGAGCTGGAAGTGACAGAGCTGCGATTCAAACCTATGAAGTCTGGCTCCAGAGTACATTCTTTTAATCCTTCACTACACTATGCTGCTTCCTGCTAATGCCAATATAAATTAATCTATGTTTCTTATATTAAGATACATTAAAAAGAAGATAGGAACAAGACACAATAAATGGAAAATAATTAGTGGGGAGAAATAGCAATAGTAGCCCAATCCTGAGGAATGGATTACCTAATGAGATCTCCCAGTAATGGTGGTATTAAAAGTGCATGCCTGTTAGCGGGTGTCAATGGTTTCCATTTATTCACTTGAGGGGCCTCTGTACTTAGAGCTCCTGGACAGTCAACAGGCAACGAGAGGACTGAATGGAAAGGTAAACAACCCCAGAAGGAAGCCTGGGAGAGAAAGGGGAAATAAAACTCCCTCTTCCTGGGGCCATGGACAACTTAAGAAAGAAAGGCAAAGGAACGAAATCTTTGGGATCATTGTATAGATTTACCATTACATTTTGCTTTAATATTGGCTATGCCAATGTTACCACAGGCTAGAAAGTGGGAAGAGATGGGAGGAGAGACAGAAATTTTAAGGAAATGTGAAGCTCAAGCTTTAGTGAATCATTAATGTGACAGTGTTAAAAACTTTACCTCCGCTCCTTTTTCCAGGAGTAACTCCACACAGTCAGCATCTGACACCATGCAGGCACAGTGCAGGGGCTTCAGTGTGCCATGGGTACAGTTCACATCTGCTCCCTATGGGCAGAAGGAAACTTCGGTCAGTGTGCTCAGCTCTGGCTCACTGCACAGGACAAGACTCAGAACTGAGTCCAGGAGGGAAGAGGGCTCTAGCTCTGACCGTACTGTAAACATACTACGGGTTCCAGTTTCCATTCCTATTTCTCAAATAATATCCAAACCAAGAGAATACACTGAAGATGAAGGAAAGGAACTATCAATTCCTTAGATCAAGTTATTAAGTTTTTCCACAAGGTTAACTTGCCAGATGGTTATCTGAACATCACTGAGGACACAACCTCATGTGAAAAAGCAGTGGGAAACTTAGCATCAGGCAGAAAAGCTGGAAAACCAACCCACTTTCTATCGCCATCATGCTCTGAAAAAGTCAGGAAAGTGAGTCTGTTAGACTGAAACCAGGAGAACTGGCATGCTCTTTCTGCCATTCAACAGATGACCATAATTACTAGTAAGGTCATCTTAATGTAAAGTTTTTGTTTATAAACATCTTCAAAGTAGCCCCTTAGCATTGGCATTCTCTGCTATCTAGCCCCTGCTGGTACTTCCGTTTCAAATCTGATGAAAGGAGATGGGGATCCTACAGGCAGACCAAAGTCACTGAATGACTCAGCAGCAGAGCTAGAATTAGAATGTGACCAACTTCCTACTGCTGAATCCTCTGGTACCGCTTTTGCTGAGAACAATTTAACGCAGTACGACTACTTCTTCTCAAAGCTGCGCCGCCCAACTTTGAAGCAGCCACAGAGCTCCAGGTGGTAAGTAAGGATTCCACAGGTGTTGAAAAGAACATACAAAAGTAAGCATCTGGATGCATTCTCTAGTAATCAAAAAATTATCCTGTAACTTCTCTTCAACAGGAATAATATTCAGAAAAAGATATCAAAGACCAAAGACTGTCTAGAATACTAGTCATATAACAATTGTTGAATAGCAGTGGTTAGACATGTAAGATGTTTTCTTAAGTCAAAAATTACCACGCACTTTAGGGGTTGACATTCCTTATAGAACTAGAAGTGGTAGCTGTTGTCAAGACAGATGGCAAGTGATACCTCTCCGTGTAATTACTATAAACCACAAGGATCTGAAAACCACTTCTGCTTTGCTTGTCTCCTTCCTCCCTCAGTGAAACACGTGGAGAAGACTTTGAGCTTGCTGGATCCCATATGTACCATATCCAGACAGAGATTTTACAAAGAATGTGAGGCTAGGGTTATCTAGAACATACTTCATGAAGAAAATATCGGATGCACAAAGTGAAAGGGAGAAGGAAAGAGAAGCAAAACACAAGGCAAATGTATTTTCCTGGTCAAGCTCATACACGTAAGAGGACTGTAAAAACTCCTTGTGATCTTGTGCCGAGTCTATGCTACAGATCTGTAATCTATTACGATTCCCCAGGAACTTTCCCCCTTCACCTCCCACGGGACTCTCCGTCAATCCAGCACACTCACCCCTCTGATGAGGTCCTCTACATTATCATGTGGGAAGGAACGAATGGCAGCGATTGTTCGGATTAAGCGCTCTGAGAGAGAGTATTTGCTCTGAATGCTCTGCATAATATACCACATACTGGAACTCATCAAGGCTCAGAGTATGTTCACATGCTCCAAACTGCCTGAAACAAAGAAGTTTTAGGCATACACAATATCACTGAGCATACTTGTCCCTAGGATTAGGAGTTCTCTGAGGCCTTCCCAATAGTAAAAGTAGCTTTCAAAGAGATCAATGATTAATATTTTTTCTGAATTATAAAGAAACAGATTGTAATAGTTGTTTAGGGAGCTGGGTAAACCTGGATGAAAATGCTCTGACCCTTGCCACCTCAATTCTACTCTCTGAACTAGTCTGGAACAAGATTTCTCCAAGAGGCCCCAAGACCCTCATGGAGCTCTGTGTTTACAAACAAGACTAGGCAAGGAAGGGGATTTTTTTTTTTAAAGGCTGAAGATGACACAAAACATTCTTTCCCTCCTCCGGACTCTGTGGTCTTTACTATCACCATCACCTTTAGCTTACTTGTTATAGTTGGCCCTGCAGTATAGTTATGTTCATATTGTTTCTCCTCTAAATTGTACTCAATTAGAAGGCAAGGTCCCTGTCTTCTATTTTTTTGTTCATGTAAGACCAACCACAGAATCCAACAAAAAGCAGGTATTTAATAAATACTGGTTGATTGGCTAAAGGCTATAGAAGTGATCGAAACCTGTGTGAAGAGAGGGAAAAGGCTATGGAAGAAATACATCTATATTAACAATGACGAGGCATCCGTGAAACAGGTTAAAATGTTTTCAGCAAAGAAAAAAATGGGAATTATTTGAGGTGATATTCTAAAATAAAAATCTCAAAAGTATAATTAGTCATGTATATAAAATTAGGAAAAATTGCAAAGTTCATACCAATGATACATATTTGTGGTTGTAGGAAAACAAGCAGATTTAAGAGTGCAAAATGAATTAAAATTTTTAATAATTGGCCGTTCATGAAAACTAAGAAATACATTTGGGTAAATATATGTTCAAACCACAATATAACAGAGAGTTCTAGCATGGAAGAAAATAATGCAATATACTTAAATTTAACTGAAAAAAGCTTTGGCTGCGTAAGAGCCATATACTAGTTGGGGAACATTTAAAATTATAGCAAACAAGGTAGAGCATTTTCATGAAAAAGCATATATCAAAAACTGTTGAGAAAATATAGTATGCAGTATCAGCTCTCTAGGCGGAACTGCTTAGGAATATGTGTTCTAATTGAGCTATAAGTTCCTTGAGGGTAAATATAGTGTTATTATCAATAGTTCCCAGCACATGGCAGGTTCTCAATATTTGTTGAATTAATGTAAAGATTTTTACTTTAAATCCTAAAAAATTCACAACTGGCATAATTAAATACGTTATGCATATGATGACCAGTAAGGTAAAAAACGTAAAATTATTTTGGTCATTTCACACTACATAATCTTTGCTTTTTGTAATGGAGCATCCACTAATACATTATGTAATATATTATAAATTTGAGTGGTTTCTATTTTGCTAATCAGTAGCCATTTATCTGTTTAAACTATATATAGTATTAATTAATAGAATGCAAGTTAACAATATTCAATTCATAGGTATCAATGATTCATATTGGGCCTTCTTCTCCCCTACGTTATTATGAAACAAATAAGCTTACACACTTGTTTATGTCTCTCTGAAATTTTCTAGATAGTTTAGACTTGGCATATGTTTTAATCTAACAGCCACTAAATGTAGAGACAGGGGTCTGTATCTTATACTTCTTTGTTACAAGGGAAAAGGAGAAAAAAGCAGAGTTGCATTTGAACCAGAGATTCCAAGAATGGGGGGCAGAAGACAGAACATCAAAAGTGGAAGGCTTAGACTGAACTGGTTCTGTTAACTGTTTCCGGGCCACGGTAATCTGAAGAAACTAAACCCTGAAATCATTTTCGGAGCACTGCTGGGACTCCAGGCTAAGAACTCCTAACTCAGGACATGACCAGTGGTTCTCTGCTGTTGCATCGAAGCTCCTGGTGTAGAGCGGAACTTCGGGGCACACTGATAACATGCACTGTGGGGATGCGTCAAGGAAATGTAAACTTGACCTATCTCCAGACAGCAGCCCTTGCGCCGTTTGACCCCAAGTGGCCCCTTTCCTCTACTGGAACTGAAAGCCCTCTCTCTCCCCCGGTTTTCTTTCACTTGGGATCCAGAGAAAACACAAAGGGGTTTTCTACTGCGATGCTAGAAGCAAAGTGCGAGAGAGGCGACATTCAACACCTTTGGTGCTAGTGAGGCCTCGGCTTCCGCCCGGGCAGCGAGACGCTCAACCCAGCCAGAGAAGCCCCCAAACCCACCACACCTGCTGGGGCGGGGTGGAGAGGGGGCGGCTCGCGGCAGCTGCGTCTTGACGAGGCAAAAAGCCGAAGGGGAAGGGCACGAAATGCGAGGACGTGTGGTGTCACTTCCCTCATGGGATCCGCAAAGATCGCAGCAACGTCGGCAGTTCTCCCAGAGTGGGAGGTGAAAGAAGGTCGCGCAATCTACGCCGGTGGAGCCCCGAAGGCTAACCAACCCCCGCCCTGATTCCCCCAAGGCCGGGAACCATGTCTCTGTCTCGAGGACTAACGAAACCCGAGCTGGGAATGGAGAAAGAGTTACTGGGCGTAGTGCCACGGGTTAAGGAACCTGGCTGCAGGTATTCCCGCAGCTAGGTACGCACTCACCAAACCGCGGGGCTGAGCTGGGTGGTGAAAGCGGCTGTCAAGGCGTGACCCGGAAGCAGAAGTTGTCGTCTCCAGCGGGCCCTCTGTTTACAGGATGTGAAGGGTGACTGGGACGGGTGCCTGCGCACCGGCCAATGGCTGCAGGCGGGGTGCGCCTGCGCAGACTCCTGAGGCAGCTTCCATCCTACCCAGGTGGTTAACAGATCACTTTCTTCGCCCGCCGGAGGCTTTGCGCGCAGGCGCAGTATAGGGCTCTCGGCCGTAGCCCGGGAGCTCGGGTCCGCAGCGGTAGGCAAAAACCTCACCCGGCCGGGCTCTTGGGCCGACTCTGCGGGGCCGCGCCTGCTTGGACCAGGCCTGTAGTGGGTCCTTCCGTGCCCTCCGCTGCCTCCCATTGTCTCCAACTGAGGTAGGGCCTGCGCATCTAATTTCGAGATTTCTAAACTCGCTACACTGGTTCAGTTGCTTAGGAGACTAAACTATTAGCAAGAAGTGTTTTGGGGAAATAAAAGAGACTTCCATCATTATTCATAATATTGGAACGCATATATGCTCTTCTGAGCCCTCCTGGATACTGTCCACCCTCCCTCAAAGGGAACTATAAATCACGCAAGAGGTGTAGTAGCCCAAATGTCGAAGACTGAAAAAGATGTAGCTGCTGACAGAACCCTTCCCACCCTGAGAGACGCCGACACCTCTCAGTGAGGTATTTTCCATGCAAAGCGTAAACATTCGAAGCCAGCAGCACGTAGTCGTGCAGGTAAAGAGTGAAGCAGGCTACACAGGATGACTGTCAGTGCTGAGATCTACCCGGCAGCCTGTTTAACCAAAAACGCCCGACACCTACTCCCCAAATCGCGTTCTAAGCAACATAATCGAATGAGTTTTAGTGGAAAGCAGGGCCCAGGCAGTTCATGAACATCATTGAGGGGATGATCAACTGGGAAAGCTCATGCCTTTTCTGAAGAGTGAGCCTCCTCTGAGTTCCAAACTCAAAAGATTTTTGCCATGCAGGAATGTGTCCCCCGCCTCCTGCCGCTCTGCTATGGTGAGTTCAGTTTTTCAAAAGAAGCTGAAATCCAGATTTTTAGAAAAGTGAATCCTCCGCAATTGCAAATATTGGCAACATTTAAAAAAAAAGAATCATTTTGAAAGCCGGCAACATTCAGCCTGTAAGCCACCAATTCTGTACTCTGGATTAAAGGCTGCTTTGGCCATTGGCAGCTCTGTGGAAGAAGGGCTTAGGGACAGCCCTCTGATTGGGATGGAGTCTGGGGAGTTGACTTGAAGCTGTAGCTACATATTAACTGCACTGCTTTTAATTTACTTAGGAAAGGTTGAAGAAATCTGAATGATATGTGGAGACTAGACAATTATCCCCCTATCCCAACTATTGTAAGGCATTTGATCAAATTCAGTGAATGGAAACAGTTTGATCCTGTGCCCATTGCTTCTAAGCCAGAAATCTGTATTATTCTCTAGGGCCCTAGAGAATGTTAAACCTTCAAACACAAGGGCAAGAGAAACCTGTGTAGGTGCTGATCCAAAATGGGGAAGTTCATCCTGTGAATCTAAGTCCTTCCTGGCCACCAGAAGGGAAGATCATAGATAAATCAAGTCACTACATGTCTTGTCAGACCTAACCTTGTTTCGGTCAGTACCTCTCAAACTCCCACCCCTGTGTCTAGAACTGTGTGACTCACATTAATACCTCAATGGTATATTCTCCCTGGAATCCCCTTGAATCCTACTTGGCTGAGGAATTAATGAGGTGAGAGGCAGATGTGTAATAAAGTCCACTGCATGATGCAGTGGGCCAAGGTGTGCTAGGCCTCCCTCTCTCTAGACCCAGTAAGATGATGCTCTGCTTGGCACCACCCACAGCTTTCTCTAAGTGGAGCACAAGCTTCAGACAACTGACCTATTGAGGGGTTGGTGACTGCCTCTCCGGTCTTCATTTTATTAAGTCTAGCTCTAGTGAGTCTACCACTCTGTCTTGGAAAATATCACTGCACAAAAGAAGAAGTTCCCCACATGTACACAGCAGAAACGATAGGGTCAAAGGATGCAGCAAATGAAAATAGTGCACCTATTTTCCCTGCCTTGGCAGCTTTTGTTCAATGTTGTATGCCACCCAAGTGGAAAGAGAAACCAGAGTACAGAAGTACAGAAGATCTAGCTTTTGTCTTGGTTCTGAGATTGATAGTTACTTCATCCAATTTCTTTGGGCATCAGTTTTCTCATTTGTAAAGTGAGAGCATGGGCTCAAATAATCTCTGAATATCCTTTTATTTCTATAATATTTCTATATTTCTATAATTCTGAATCTATTTAATTCCTAAGCAAAAATTCCTGCTTCCAAAAGTTTTACTCTCTCATCAGATAAGAACAACTTTATGGCTATCATAATACTACTGTATTAATGGGACCTGTGAAGCCTTAATTATAAGATGCCAAAGTCTACAAAGTTTCCATTCCATTTTTGCTTCTTCTGGTGCCTCCTTTCTAAAGCAAGGTTAAGACAGTGCCGATTCCAAGCTTCAATTTTTAAATGTTATTTGTATTACGTAAATGTTCAAGCATACTGGAAAAAACTAGAGAATGAACTCCTTCTATCCCTCATCCATATTTAACATATTAACATTTTGTCAAATGTTTTAAATCTATTTTTTTTTCTTTGTTGTTTTGTATAGCTTTAGGGTTTCTGAATAAACTATTCAGACAATATCCACAGTTCCCACAGTCTGGGCAGAATTATTTTCTAAGAAGTTTTGATTTGACATCCTATACATTTCTAAAAACTTGAGCTATCTCATGTTTATCCGTTTCTTCCTTGAAAAACTACGAATTTTTCCCTGGGTTCTCTATTTTCTCAAAAGTTCTTGACTGGTAAATGTTAGGGTGTATAAAATCTGGGAGACTCCTGACATCTTATAAATAAAGAATGATGAGTCTCCATAGGCCATCTATATAGATTATTTCATAGTGTCTGAAAAATCTACTGCACAACCAAAGGAGGCTTCAGATCCATTAATTCATACATTTATCAAACATTTACTGGCACCTACTTTGTTCCAGGCTCTGTGCTTACAGTGCAGGGCAGACAGTGATGGAGAAGCACATTCTGTTATTATCAAGGTTAGAGATGGATTTGCAAACAGTTGCCATTCAGGATAATTATTTCAACAAAGTTTTTACATACAAAGTCAATGTTGAAGAACAGTTCTACTTCACAGTGAGATCAAGAGAATAGAGAGAGAAAGGGTTGCTGAAGGGGTTTCTTGAGGAGCAGTTTGTTATGGTGTTCGGTTCCCACTCCCTTCCCATCCAGAGGGAGAGTTAGTGCTGGTGCTGCATCCTTATCCTCGAGCCCAGAGAGGGGCTTCTGTGGGACCAGAGAGGTTGGCAATTGTTTCCCATCGTTGTAAAACACAGAGAACTATACCAGCACTTGCCTGTAATTTAAAGGCAGTAGCCACAAAGCAGAGGTGGATGCTTTGGGATCTCAGAACTCCCAGATTCGATAGGGATGACGAATGGATAAATGTTTCCTAGGACCAGATGTGGGCCATATAGAAGACAGTCAGCATGGTGTTGCCTTTGGTTTATTCAAAAGGACTGTCTAGAGGTGTGGAGGGACCCAGTGACCAGAAACTAGAGATGAACAAATATAGGAATCCTAGAATACACAGAGGTTGTCACAGGCAACCACCTGAATCTGTTTAGGCCAAAAGGACTGAAGTGAGAGGTCTCTGATGATAGGATCTCCAAAGAACCTTTAAAAGTACCCTACAAGAAAAAGTCAACTTACATCATCTGCCAGACCCAGATCTATCATATGTCCTAGGTGCCCTGCTTCCCACTTTTACACAGCAGGTCAAACAGCAGTTAGCTAGTGGGGGGAGGAGATAAGTTAAAGAAAAAGATGAAGGCAGGCAGCCACCAGCTACAAGAGGACTTATGTGAGGGAGGGGGAGGAGGAGAAGTCTTAAACTAGTGCCTTAGAATGAAGACTGAAGTATTTGATTACCATCTTTTTTTTTTTTAAAGATTTTATTTATTTATTTGACAGAGAGAGACAGCCAGCGAGAGAGGAAACACAAGCAGGGGGAGTGAGAGAGGAAGAAGCAGGCTCCTAGCGGAGAAGCCCGATGTGGGGCTCGATCCCAGAACGCCAGGATAACGCCCTGAGCTGAAGGCAGCCGCCCAATGACTGCGCCACCCAGGCGCCCCTGATTACCATCTTGGACTGGAAACAAGATTACCAAATCAAGACTCTCTTTCTTGACTTAGAGTGACACACTTAAAGGATTGTCAGTTACCAAAGAATGAAACAAAAAGTCAGGGAATCTGCCTAATTTTCCACTCAGGGAAAATTATAGGGGAAGATCATCCCCTCCATATATCTCTATCTCTATCTCTATCTCTATCTCTATCTCTATCTCTATCTCTATCTATCTATCTATCTATCTATCTATCTATCTATCTATCTATCATCCCCTCCATATCTATGTATCTATGTATCTATCTATTTTAAAGTAGGCTCCATACCCAGCATGGTGCCTAATGCGGGGCTTGAACTCATGATCCTGAGATCAAGACCTAAGCTGAAATCAAGAGTTGGACACTTAACTGACTGAGCCACCCAGGTTCCCCGCCCCTGGGAAATTTTAAAAGATGGTAAAAGCCAAAAACCAAAATGGTATTTTGATTATATCCCATGAATTTTGCATTCAACATTCCAGTCCCATGTCTATACATTTTAGTTTGTTATTTGAGATTGTCATGCTTTGATATAAGTGAGTTGTTTTTTGCTTGTTTTAAATATGTTGTGTCTCTCATAAGACTTTTAGATCATTATTTTTCTTCTCTTCTCTGCTAATTTCAGTTCTGCTCTGAAGAAGTGTTCATTAGGTAGTGCTGACTGACAGTACAACTAGTGTTCCTATTTTCAGACCTTGGCACAGACCTGAACTAGAAATTTGATGATGTTGTTTTGTTTGTAATGATTGCTGCCATTACTGTTCAACATGTATTAGTGTCCAGGATCCGGGTAGATGCCATTGAGCTGTCCCAGCTTACAGAGCTGGGTGTCTTGCTTTTTGAGTTTTGTGGCTACCTCACAGGCACAGGCTTTTGTGAAACTCCTTTTTTGGAGTGAAAAACTCCTATCTTCACTTGCTGGTTCCAAACCCTTTCCTGATTTTGAGTGCAACCCTCTAGAGTGACCAGGTACTAGAGAAGAGGAATTCTGTCTTGCAACCTCTGTAAGTGGTAACCTGAAGCCTTTCCCAACAGTTCTCTGGCTTCTGACCAGAACTTATCAATTACTTTTCTCTCTAAAAAGCACTCATCTTTCTTCCGGGGCCACTTAGCTAATGTTGATGCAAAGTTTTCCTGACACCCGTCCTAGAGAAAGGTGACTTAAGAAGTGTTTCCTTCCAAATGAACTCTTCTCTGGTCACCAAAGAGGGGGAAAAGAACCAAAAGGAGGTTTGTGATACCCCAAGAGTGAAATAGAGAGAGGGGATCAGTCAAAATTAACAAAGTAGGGTGAAAAAATAAGATCTAAGTGTAAGACTAGTTAGGAAAATTAGCTTTGCTTCATTAATATAATAGTGTATTTTCTCTCTACTTTGAATTTCTTCAATTTTTAGGGTTATGGTTTACTGCCTGTCCCTTATTAGAAACAACATAATATGCAAACACTGTAGGGACCAAGTTTCCAGTTCTGATATTAGTTCTAGTAACTTTGCCTGTCTAAGCAAGTTCCATTATCTAAGCACCAATTTACTGATATGTACAACCTGATGAGAGTAACAACACTTACCCCAAGAGTTAGTTTCACAAAACTTACATCACATTGGTGAAAACTGGTTTTGTAAGCTATATAAATGTTGGTTCTTACCTATGTCATCTTTGTGATATTTTGTATTTGTCTGGTCCTCCCAGTTACACCATAAGCACCTCTAAGGCAGAGATTTCGATTTCCGCACTCACCCTTCCCTCCCCATAGCACAGTCCCAAACACACAGTAGGTATTGGATACATGCAAATGGAATTGAACTAAAGTGAACTGACCTCCCAAATAGGAATAGTGGAATGCCTCTAGGTACTGGTCCTTGACCCTGACAAAGAAGTCAGAAGTTACGTTTGAAAGGAAATTTGAAAAGGAGCTTTGGAAATAGAGCAAAGGAAAAGAAAAAAAGTTCAGAGAAATATAAGCCTTGTGAAGCTTTTTCTACACTTTAACTTTGTCCTAGAGAAAGTAGTTCAGCAGAGAAAAGAACAGTATTAGTGTGCAGCAGGGGTAGTCTCCCAAGACGTGTCACCAGGATTAAACAAGGACTTCTTTCAGAAACTGCTCAAAGGCAGACATGCTCCCAATATTCAAACTCTATTCTTTTTCTTTTCCTTTTAACTTTCCCCAAGGCTCATGGAAATCTGTGAATTGCTACTTCTTGAAAGTTAGCTTTTCGTCAATATTTTATTATTTTTCGGCCTTTAGGTTACCAATATTTTCCAAAATCAGAATAATTTTAAAACATTTTGAGACTTTGTAGAGAAAGAATGCCTAAAGGATTTTTTGGGGGGAATGCAGTAAAAATACAAATAACAATGTTAATGATAATATTTAAATTATACGTACATAGATACTGTTTTTCCTAGAACGTGGGCAGTTACAGCTAAATCACCTCGCAAACCAAGGCTGAAATAGACAAACTGTAGCAGGAGGGATTTCAATATTGTTCAAGGAAGGGAAATTAACAGAAGAAATGCTCACTTGTCTGGTACCACTGTGTGGTCTAGACTGATCTGGAGAGTTCTACTAGCAAGGAATGACTGGATTCTCTGAATCAATTTCAGGGACTTAAAAAGCTTACTAACTGTTAATTTGAGAATTTTGTGCTCTCTTGAGGCGCATGCTATTTCTAGTAGGAGTAGGTCTCCCCCTAGAGGGGAAATAGAGAATTTGTTCCTCAGGCTTCTTGCTCAGAATTCAGTAACTTGTTCTTTGTTCGTTCACTCATCATTAATCCGTTCATTCAGTAAATATTTATTAAATTCTGTTACTGTGCTGTTCCTTATGATAGATACTGAAGATACAGCTGAAAATAAGATCAACATGGTCCCTGCCTCCAGGAAAATTATAGTTAGTGTCAGAAATAAACATTAGGTAAAGAATCACAAAAATAATCACAGTAGTGATAAGTTCTATAAAGGAAAAGTATGAAGGATAATACGACCATTGAATAGAGAGCCTAAATAAGACTGGGAGGTAAAGGAAAACTGCCCTGAGCACGGATTTGGAAAACGAATGGATATAACCAGATCAAAGCTGTCTATCAGAGGTGTGGGGAGTGGACCCTCCAGCAAATGGTCAAGAGTACTTGAAGACTCTCAGAGGGAAGAAGCTTAGGAAGTTGGAAGAAGAGTATGAGGCCAGAATGATAAGGAAGCAAAGGGCACAAGTTAAGGCTGGAAAGGTCTAGATGCTCCAGATCAGCCAGGGTCTTCGTGGACATATTAAGGATTCTAAACTTTATTCCCAAAGAAGAAGAAGCTATTGATAGGTTTTATACAAGTGACATAATCACATCTGTGTTTTTGAAGGATCACTTTGACTTTCTGATGAATGGATTATAGAAGGAGCAGAGTAAAGATTAAAATAGGAAAGATAGCAATTAAGGGATCTAGGCAAGAAGAGAGAGGGACTTGGACTAGGGTGGTGGCCATATAAAGGGAAAGAAGTGAGTGAATTTGAAATATTTTAGGTCAGAGTTGATAGGGCTTAGTGATTGACTACAAACTGAAGATGAGGGGGTATAGTTTGCTAATAATGACTCTTAGATTTTTACTGTATGCTCCAAGATTAATTACAAAGGTAAGCACTTGAGAGGAAGTGTGTGTGTGTGTGTGTGTGTGTGTGTGTGTGTGTGTGTGTATGTGTGTGTGTGTGTTGCGGGGGATCTGATCAAAGATCAGTTTTTAAAATATTTATTAAGGCTCGTACTAAACATGAAAATTTGGATCCACACAAAGGAATAGAGAGTGTGAAAAGTGGTAAAATGTAGGTAAAATATAAAAATATTTTTCCTACGTATTAGTCTCTTGAAAAGATAACTAAAGTAAAAATAATAAAAACGCACTTGAGATTTTAGCATATGTAGAAGTAATATATACCATAACAAAAACACAAAGGATTTAAGGGAGGAAATGAAAAATGTTACACTATTTGAAAGTGGGCTGTGATAAACTGAAGTGTATATTATAAACTCTCTAGCTCCACTGTCCAATATGGTAGCTACTTGCTATATGTAGCTATTTAAATTAAAAATTAGAGAAAATTAAAAATTTAGTTCCTTAGTCATAGTAGCCACACTTAAAGTATTCAGTATCCGTATGTGGATAGTGGCTACCATACTGAGCAGTGTAAATTAGAACAATTCCATCATCACAGAAAATTCTTTTGGAAAGAACTGTTCTAAAGCAATACTAACAACAACAGGGCAAAAGAAAGAAAAGAGGAAGAGCTAATAAGTCAGTACTGGAGGTAAAAAGGAATCATTTTAAAATTCAATTAATGTAAACACTGGAATGGAAATAAGGAAAAGAAACAGAGAACAGATGGGACAAACAAAACAAATAGCAATATGATAGATTGAAAACCAATCTTATCAATAATTATAATAAATGTAAGTAGTCTAAATATCCCAATTAAATGGTAGAGATGGTCAGGTTAGATAAAAAGTAAGTCTAAATATCCCAATTAAATGGTAGAGATGGTCAGGTTAGATAAAAAGTAAGTAAGATTAGGGGCGCCTGGGTGGCACAGCGGTTAAGCGTCTGCCTTTGGCTCAGGGCGTGATCCCGGCGTTATGGGATCGAGCCCCACATCAGGCTCTTCCGCTATGAGCCTGCTTCTTCCTCTCCCACTCCCCCTGCTTGTGTTCCCTCTCTCGCTGGCTGTCTCTATCTCTGTCAAATAAATAAATTAAATCTTTAAAAAAAAAAAAAGTAAGTAAGATTAAATGGTAGAGATGGTCAGGTTAGATAAAAAGCAAGCATATTCTAAATATAAAGTCATGAATAGGACAGAAGGAGAAAAGTGGAAAAGATATGCCAGGCAAACACTAATTTAAAAAAAAGCTGAAATGGCTTCATTAACATCAGACTAAACAAATATTAGAGTAATGGATATTACCAGGAATAAGGAAAAGTCATTTCATAATGATAAAGTGGTCAATTCAGCAAAAGGACATAATAATCCTAAATTGTCAAACACCTAATAAAGAGTTTCAAAATATAGGAAGCAAAATCTAATAGAAATGAGAAATAGATAAATCTACAAATATAGTTTAAATCCAAATATTAATTTTATTGATATTAAATATAATTAGACTAAATGCTTCAGACAAAAGACAAAGGCTGCCAAAATGGATAAAAAGCAAAATCTGCCTATATGCTATCAACCAGAAATATATTAAAGCTTAGGGAAACAGGCTGAAAGTAGATGGATGGAAAGGGATATATCATGCACCCCGTTCAAAAGAAAGCAGGTGCAGCTATATTAATGTCAGTCAAAATTTAAGACAAAAGCATAATTAGTGAAGAAGAAAATCACCGGATAATGCAGATGATTCAATTCACTAGAAGTTATGACAATTAAAAAATTAGATTACACTTATAGCATCAGAATATATAAAAAATTATTAGAAAGATAAATTCACAAATATAGTAGATTATAATAACCCCTTGTTACGAATTTTTATGTAAGTAGAAAAATCACAGATATAGAAAATTTTTATAAACAGCTTATACATTTGTTTAAAAATTTGTACTAATGGATATCTCTAAAACTTGCATCCAACAAATGCGAGACACATATCCTTTCATTATATATATATATATATATATATATATATATATATATATATATGTAATGATTATAAATAAAAACTTGCCTATTAGGCAAATTTCAACAAATTTTGAAAAGTTGATATCAGGGGCTTCTGGGTCTGGGTGAAAAAGTTGGGGAAAAGACCCTTCTTCTCACTTCTGCCTAAGATCCAGCACTGCTGCAGTACTTTGAAGATATGGATCGCCTTTTGGGGACCCAGTCTGTGCAACCATCATGAATACTAGTGTAGCCCCCATTTGTGTGTATTGACTAGAAGCATAGCGCACTCTCATAGCGGCTGCTAAAATGTAGCTGGCAGCGCCTTCTTTATCCTTGGGATACCACCTCATAGCAAAAGGGAAGTGGTAAAAACTACATTTGATAGTATTTTTAGGGTGTCTAAGAGGTATGGAGAGAGCATAACTAGATGTATTAGTAAGAGTAAGCCCTACAAAATTTTGTATGAATTATCTAGAATACCTCAGACTTCCTCAAGATATGACAGGTGAGAAAAGGCCTGGAAGTTTGCATAAGTCAGTATAAAGGAACACTGAATTTCTAAAAAATCCTCTAAATGAAAGGGCAGACATACCAGAGTCCGTACTCTGCCCAGATACTTGGACACAATTTCCTCCAAATAGGACCGATACTCTGGGAGAGGCAATTTGTCAAGCAAAATTGTCCCATGGCACCCAAAATTCAGAGTGTTCTCTGGTGCTAAAGCATTATCAGTGCCAGATGAGGGCTGTGACTTGGGGCCAAACCAGTCCCTGAGCTGTTGACAACTTTCTGGGGGCAGAAAATATATAAAAAGGATGGAAGGTCCATGAGGCACTGTACCAGGCATCATGGTTGGCTCCAGAGCTCCAAATGACAGTCTGTGGCCAACTATCCAGCAAGCCTTGGATTGGAGCTAGCCCTGTCAGAGCGGCACAGGATAAACGACTGAATGTACAGTGAAGGGAAAGGCCTCTGCAAGTGTTGACACAAAAGTAGTTGTTGCAGTGGCTAATGTGGAAAGGGGAGATAGAGTGAACGCCAGCACAACAGGTTTGATTGGAATGACAGGTGGTTTTCAGTGGAAATTCAGACTGCATAAGAAGGAATTCTCGCTTTGAATAAAGTTAATACGGAAGAGAAAGAAGTGTGTGTGTGTGTGGGGGGGGAGATGCCTTTTCTAAGTCTCCTAAAAATAGTTGGAGGGCACAGAGCAAGCAACTGAAAGTCTTGCTCAGGCTTAGGTGAGGGTGCGTGTGTGTGTGCGTGTGTGTGTGTGTCTCACCTCATGGCCATGTCTATGACAATAGAGCTCTTGAGACTTTGGACATTTGGACACCCTCTCCAGCCAGAGGCTCATAATGCAAACTACCATGTCCATTTCTCTGTATAAGAGTAGAGGAAATGAGGGGCGCCTGGGTGGCTCAGTCGGTTAAGCATCTGCCTTCGGCTCAGGTTATGGTCCCGGGATCCTGGGATCCAGCCCCACGTGGGGCTCCCTGTTCAGCAGGAGAATCTGCTTCTCCCTCTCCCTCTGCCCCTGCTCCTGTGTGCTCTGCCTTGCTTACTCTTTCTCTCTCAAATAAATAAATAAAACCTTTAAAAAAAAAAGAGTAGAGGAAATGAGCAAAACAGCCTGTCTGTAATACCAGACAAACCACCCTCCCATGATGAAACTATTTAGTCTTTGTGACAGACCAAACCCACAAGAATGAGTACACTCAGTCTTTCTTGCCCTCTAGGAAGAGACCCCTGTCATTGAGAGCTTGTGCTCTGGGTACCTGTGCAGAATGGAGGGCAAAATCAAAGGAGCTGAAACAAGGACAAGGAGTTCCTTCTCACAGAACAGAAAAAGAATACATCTAAGAGGTGAAGGAAGCAGGGGAGTGAGAAAGCAAGGGCCAGGCTTGAGAGAAAGTTTGGGGGTGTCTGCAGAGAAAGGAGAGGGAATGGGAGCTACAACTATGTCAGGATGTGTGAGATGAGTAGAGAAGGAGGAAAGAAAAGTTTAAGATGTTTTGCTCTGTGCTGAGAAAGACTCCTTCAGAGTTTTCCCAGAGACTATAATAAAAATATAAAGTGCTTTTTCATTATTTTTCGCTGTTGGATATGTTTCTTTTGAGTGTGATATCATGCTGAGATGGGCCCCCCAAGGTGACTCAGTGCCATAAAAGTTACGTCTGGAGAGTACTGTCTGGGATCACAGACCTTAAGTATAGCAGCCAGCTGTGCCTTGATTTTGATCATCACTCTTGATCTGGGTCAAGAGAGCATCTTCATCATGGATGTTGGATTTATAGTTCAAAAAGTACACTAGCTATATAAAAGAGAGACTGGAGATAAACTGGACGCCAGATAGAGGAAAATGGCAGAAACTACCAAGAATCACAATTCTAGTGAGAATGTGATGTTTGGAACTAGGTGTACCTGATGGAGACCTGTATCTATGTACCATGGAGTCTCTTCCCCCGTTGGCTCATGAGACTGGAATGAAGGAAAAGAACAACTAGGGTGGTTCCCTGAGGATAAGAGAAAGGCAGGAAGCAGAAGGGGTTATTTTTTTCTTGCTCTATGGCATACATAATATGTGTGAATACTCTAATGACATAGTCAGAGTACTCATTCAGCCCCCTTTTGCTTGGAAATGGATCCATTCAACAAACCCTAGGGCACTGGTGTCCAGAGGTCCCAGCCTTGAAACCTGGCCAGCCAATATAGGCTTCTTTGTTCTCTGTATCTGTCCCCCTTACTTTTCAGCAGCTAGACCCTTCTATTTTTCCTAGTTCCATTTTCACACAGAATTCCTAAAATGATCTGGTTCTGAATCTGATGCACCAATTGTCTCCTCCTCACATTTTCAAGTCCTGCCACTTGTCTACTCCCCCAGTTCCCACCTACCCTTTGCTCTCAAATGTCTGACCTGGAACTTGACTGGATCAGCCACACCCCTTGATCTCTGTGCCTGTTTCCCATGTTCTTTCATGCTTCTCCAATAATTTCCCTTCCCTCTAGGCTCAGACCCCCTGTACTCTCAACAGACTTCATGCCAGCACCTCTGGGCAGCATGATGTAATCTTATGCTGAAAGCCTTGACATACATGGTATCCTCAACAATAGTGGCAAAAAGCCCTGTATGATGACATAACCCAGCTCCTACTATACGGGGACTATGTTTAATGTAAGAGTAAGACTAAGATGGGAGGCCCTATATGAGGGACACGGTCATCTTTATAGGTAGAAGGCAGGGACCCACCTGAAGGCTGAGAAAACTGGCAAGATGAAATCGTCCATGTGGAATGCTGGTCAGGAATGTGAAGTAACAGACCCAGGCAAAACCCCCAAAAGTCATGTCTTTTCTGGCTATAGCAGCACTCTCCAGAGAAGGATGAACAGCAGGGTTGAACCCACATGCCCTGAGAACATGCTTGCTATAATATGTTCAGAAACTTATGCTGTGTAAGCTCAGCTCTGTGTGTGTGCGTGTATGTGTGTGTGTGTGTCTTGTCTCTGTTTCTAGTTTTCCTATATTTTTCTGGTAAAGTCTTTTTATAAATATCAGCCCACTTCAGCTATGCTTAGGAAAACCAAGGAAAAGCATTTCTGTCTTCTCCTAAGCTTTAGGAATAACCCATGGGGGACAGGGTGGAGGTAGGAGTGATAACCGCGAGAGCTCCACAAGCTTGTAGAATGAAGAAAGGAATGAGCAAGCAAATAGGACTGAATCATGTTTTAGAAAATATTATACTGTAGGGTTTTTAATTTGTTCATATATTTATTTTGGGAAATCAAATTTCTAATGGCTGCATAATACTTTATTATATCAGTGATGCCTTAAGTTAAATTTTCTGTTTAGGTTATTTCCCCACTTATTTCTATTTTAATAATAGCAAATAGGCATAAACCAGTTCTTCAGTGCTACAAAAGTTTCTCTGGGCTAGCCCCACTCTTCCTTACTAGAGTAGGCAACCAGGGAAATCCCAAGGTAACATGTTGGCTATTGCTGAACCATTAGCATACAAAACATTCACACATACCTAGCTTTTCCCCATCTTGAAGTGATACAGTTTGTTTCTCCTCCTTAGATTTATTTCTCCATATGAAATTCATTTTTCGTTTGTGACCACTTGGCTTCTCCAGTTTACTAGGGTCATTACTAGTTAGTATGCTGCTGCCCAGATGCTTTTGCTTCTCAATCTCAAGTCCTCCATAAATATATTAAATTCAAATTTTCTTCCTCTTCTCCTTTCCCACTCCACTCCTCAAACAGGGAAAGGAGTTGTCACAAAGTTTGAGGCACTCAGAGTGTGTCTGTACATGGACACAGGGCCTGTGGAGGGCAAACTGCCCTCACACACACTGTCCCCACCCATCCCTTCCATACACTGCCAACAGTTTACCCTTTCGCCTGTGAGCTGATGCAGAGTGTTATTCAGAGTTAGAAATAATATCATAGATTATCCAGCCCAATCCCCTAACAGATCAGGAAAATTATTTATCCAAGGTGTCTGAATTAAAAGGCAGAAACAAAATTGAATTCAGGTCCCCTAACAGCAGCTGTGTGTGGGCTGGAGAGTTCTGGCTGAGGGAATGGGGGCATAGTGGTTCCTGTTAAAGTATTCATTCAATAAATACATACAGCTTTTACTGACTACCTGCCGGGCACTATTTTAGGTGCCGGGGATTCCGTGATTGAGGGCGTGGAGACAAAAACCTCTGCCCTTATGGAGCTTCCGTTCTCAAAACTTAAGTACTTTGCTTCATCATCATGGAAAAACTCCCAGTGCCCAGGGTAGGAACGGTTGAGTCTCATCTCACACGGAAGGGAATCCCATCCTTTCTCAGCTTCTCTGCTATTTACCGCGAGAGGGCTGATACACTGCAGAAGCCGAAGGGAGAGGCGGAAACCTCGTTAGTGCCCTCCCACCCTCTGCACCGCGGAGGCCGGGCGGGGCCTGCTCCAGGGCGCCGCCGCGCCCCAGCTCAAATCTGGGATTATTAGCGTCGGTCTCTCCACCCTCTCTGCTTTCCTGCGGACGGCTGGAGGACAGAGTAGCAAGACCCGGCTTTAGCGCCATCCTCTGAGAAAGGATTGCGGGTGGGTGAAAAATCCTTCCAAGGCAGTTGCGCTCAGGGTCTAGTACCCAGACTTGGGGAGGGACGATCTCTCCCTGACCTGGAGGTTTATGCAGTAAACTGCTCTCTCATGCTTCCCTATTAAGCATCGCAGCCACACGCTCTTTCCACTCAGCTGAGGCCACTGCAGCGTCCCCTCCCCTGCGGCCCCACCCGCTAGTTCAGACTCTAGAGCCCTACTGCAGCTTCGCAACCATCCTTCCTTTTCCTCTCCACTTCCTGGTTGCCATGGCGACACACGTCATTTACGTGCCGTGCGTCGCCTTGGAAACAGAGGAGCATCCGCGGCGCCGCTGGGAGACCCGCCCCTGCCACTCCAACCACACTCGCGGGCGCTGCCTGTTAAGGGCCGGGGGTAGTCCCGAGCGGTACCCACTGCTGGTCTCCACCCAGGCCCCTCCGCGAGCGCTTCTGTGATCCAGAGAACCCGCGGGCACTTGCAGCTTGTGGCGCCCGGAGGGCGGCGCTGACACGGGCGCAATTCAGGAGGCGAGGCAGGTCTGGGCGCTTTCGCGCCGGGGCAAGCCGGAGAGTCGCCGGCCTGGGACTCTCGCCGAGTCCTCGTCCCGCCGGCTCTTCCCGGCCTCCCCCGATCCTGCCCGCGCCCTTCGCCGGGGACTCATCTCCTCACGTCGGCTCCCCGCCCCTCTCGGGAGCCTCCTCTTCCCTCGGCTCCTCCCCGCCCCCCCGGGGACCTCTCCCCTATCCCCGTCCCTCCCCCCACCCCGGACGCCGGGCTGGACCGGACCCAGAGCCGCCAACGCCCGCTTCTGCCGTTCAATGGAGGACGGTCCGCTGGAGATCATGACCAAGGACGGCGGCGACATGCCGGCACCTCTGGAGGTGTCCACCGTGCCGGCCGTGGGGGACGTGATCTCCGGGGAGTACAACGGCGGCATGAAGGAACTGATGGAGCACCTGAAGGCCCAGCTGCAGGCCCTGTTTGAGGACGTGAGGGCCATGCGGGGGGCCTTGGACGAGCAGGCCTCGCACATCCAGGTGCTCTCGGACGACGTGTGCGCCAACCAGCGGGCCATCGTCTCCATGTGCCAGATTATGACCACGGCGCCCCGCCAGGGCGGTCTGGGCGTGGTCGGCGGCAAGGGGAGCTTCCCGGGTGCCCCCCAAGAGCCGGAGACCCCTTCGCCTGGAATCGGGGACAGCGGTTTGCTGGGTCGCGATCCTGAGGACGAGGACGACGATGAAGAAGAGGAGAAGGAGATGCCCAGCTCCGCCACACCCACTAGTCACTGTGAGCGCCCCGAGAGCCCCTGTGCCGGTCTCCTTGGGGGGGACGGGCCACTTGTGGAGCCCCTCGATCTGCCCGACATTACCCTGCTGCAGCTGGAGGGCGAGGCCTCTCTGTGAGGGGACTCCGAGGGGGCACTACTTTCCCGGGCAGGCTCTGGGTTTCCGAGTGCATGACGCGAGGGGACTGAACGGTGCGGTGCAGCATGCTTCACTCTGACCGCTGCTCTTGTGGGTCAGGCAGAGAGACTCCCTCGAGAAACGATTTATAGGGTGAAGGACTTTGGGAGCACCAAGAATTCTTTCTGCCTAACCAAGGGAGACATAGCAAACTGCGGAAAGGTGAGGTTCCGGGAGAGGAAGCGCCCATCTCTGGACTCCCATCCACCCCCTACCCTGCCCATTCCCCCTCCCCAGCCAACAGGAGAACCCCTGAATTGTGTAAATAAAATTCTGCTTTTTCTATTCTGAAAAAGGACTTATCTAGGACTATGGCAAATAATCTCTA
The DNA here is from genome assembly GCF_002007445.2 of Ailuropoda melanoleuca. NCBI lineage: Eukaryota > Metazoa > Chordata > Mammalia > Carnivora > Ursidae > Ailuropoda > Ailuropoda melanoleuca. Next base: position 38,337,256 of record NC_048233.1, read on the forward strand.
AAGATTTACCTAGAAATTAAGGAATTGGGGATATTCTGTTCTGGCAACAGAAAATTTACCCTTCTGCTGAAATCCAAGATATTCAGCGCTCTGCAGAAGCCTCTCCCCCTCACAGATCTCTGCGGCTGCTGATTGGTAAAGGAAGCTTGAGGAGGGAACTGCAGCCCTAGGAATCTGGGTGAATGGGGTTCCAAGGGCCCCTGGGCTGGGAGGAGCTGGCTATGAATGTGCATGAAGACATAATAGCTCAACCTCTAGGATTTTTGCATGCAGAGCGGATCCTGCCTTGTCACTGACTTCATCTGGGATTGCTTTATCCACTCACTGGGGCTTAGAGAACAAAGAGCCCAGTACACAGGCAGAGACTTGGGGATGCTCAGCAGCAGCCCAGATTTAGGGGACGTTTGAGGGACTCTTGGGGGCTGCAGCCAAAAACTGTCTCTCTCCTGGCTACACCTGCTTAACTTCAGTTCCTTTTCCTGTCAATTTGTCCCTGCCCGCCTCTCGATGTTGCCTCCATAATGTCTTGTGTGTGTTATGTGTGTCGACTTGTGTAGTAGTGTGTGAGCCCTGAGGGGCAGGGCTTGTGGCTCTGGTGTTAGGTTCAGGGGGCTTCAGACCCTTCTGTGAGCCCCAGGCTATCATGGCGCTTTCCCCTCTCCTTTCCTCTTTTCCCCCACAACCAGGGCATGGAGCATGTGGCTGTCCTGAGGTTCTTAACTGATGTGCCTCCCTCCCACCTCCTCAAGTAGTGACTTTGTGTGCCCTTTCTCCT
>NC_048233.1:38340358-38349454 GCF_002007445.2 Ailuropoda melanoleuca
GCCCCACCCGCTAGTTCAGACTCTAGAGCCCTACTGCAGCTTCGCAACCATCCTTCCTTTTCCTCTCCACTTCCTGGTTGCCATGGCGACACACGTCATTTACGTGCCGTGCGTCGCCTTGGAAACAGAGGAGCATCCGCGGCGCCGCTGGGGGCCCCGCCCCTGCCACTCCAACCACACTCGCGGGCGCTGCCTGTTAAGGGCCGGGGGTAGTCCCGAGCGGTACCCACTGCTGGTCTCCACCCAGGCCCCTCCGCGAGCGCTTCTGTGATCCAGAGAACCCGCGGGCACTTGCAGCTTGTGGCGCCCGGAGGGCGGCGCTGACACGGGCGCAATTCAGGAGGCGAGGCAGGTCTGGGCGCTTTCGCGCCGGGGCAAGCCGGAGAGTCGCCGGCCTGGGACTCTCGCCGAGTCCTCGTCCCGCCGGCTCTTCCCGGCCTCCCCCGATCCTGCCCGCGCCCTTCGCCGGGGACTCATCTCCTCACGTCGGCTCCCCGCCCCTCTCGGGAGCCTCCTCTTCCCTCGGCTCCTCCCCGCCCCCCCGGGGACCTCTCCCCTATCCCCGTCCCTCCCCCCACCCCGGACGCCGGGCTGGACCGGACCCAGAGCCGCCAACGCCCGCTTCTGCCGTTCAATGGAGGACGGTCCGCTGGAGATCATGACCAAGGACGGCGGCGACATGCCGGCACCTCTGGAGGTGTCCACCGTGCCGGCCGTGGGGGACGTGATCTCCGGGGAGTACAACGGCGGCATGAAGGAACTGATGGAGCACCTGAAGGCCCAGCTGCAGGCCCTGTTTGAGGACGTGAGGGCCATGCGGGGGGCCCTGGACGAGCAGGCCTCGCACATCCAGGTGCTCTCGGACGACGTGTGCGCCAACCAGCGGGCCATCGTCTCCATGTGCCAGATTATGACCACGGCGCCCCGCCAGGGCGGTCTGGGCGTGGTTGGCGGCAAGGGGAGCTTCCCGGGTGCCCCCCAAGAGCCGGAGACCCCTTCGCCTGGAATCGGGGACAGCGGTTTGCTGGGTCGCGATCCTGAGGACGAGGACGACGATGAAGAAGAGGAGAAGGAGATGCCCAGCTCCGCCACACCCACTAGTCACTGTGAGCGCCCCGAGAGCCCCTGTGCCGGTCTCCTTGGGGGGGACGGGCCACTTGTGGAGCCCCTCGATCTGCCCGACATTACCCTGCTGCAGCTGGAGGGCGAGGCCTCTCTGTGAGGGGACTCCGAGGGGGCACTACTTTCCCGGGCAGGCTCTGGGTTTCCGAGTGCATGACGCGAGGGGACTGAACGGTGCGGTGCAGCATGCTTCACTCTGACCGCTGCTCTTGTGGGTCAGGCAGAGAGACTCCCTCGAGAAACGATTTATAGGGTGAAGGACTTTGGGAGCACCAAGAATTCTTTCTGCCTAACCAAGGGAGACATAGCAAACTGCGGAAAGGTGAGGTTCCGGGAGAGGAAGCGCCCATCTCTGGACTCCCATCCACCCCCTACCCTGCCCATTCCCCCTCCCCAGCCAACAGGAGAACCCCTGAATTGTGTAAATAAAATTCTGCTTTTTCTATTCTGAAAAAGGACTTATCTAGGACTATGGCAAATAATCTCTAAAGATTTACCTAGAAATTAAGGAATTGGGGATATTCTGTTCTGGCAACAGAAAATTTACCCTTCTGCTGAAATCCAAGATATTCAGCGCTCTGCAGAAGCCTCTCCCCCTCACAGATCTCTGCGGCTGCTGATTGGTAAAGGAAGCTTGAGGAGGGAACTGCAGCCCTAGGAATCTGGGTGAATGGGGTTCCAAGGGCCCCTGGGCTGGGAGGAGCTGGCTATGAATGTGCATGAAGACATAATAGCTCAACCTCTAGGATTTTTGCATGCAGAGCGGATCCTGCCTTGTCACTGACTTCATCTGGGATTGCTTTATCCACTCACTGGGGCTTAGAGAACAAAGAGCCCAGTACACAGGCAGAGACTTGGGGATGCTCAGCAGCAGCCCAGATTTAGGGGACGTTTGAGGGACTCTTGGGGGCTGCAGCCAAAAACTGTCTCTCTCCTGGCTACACCTGCTTAACTTCAGTTCCTTTTCCTGTCAATTTGTCCCTGCCCGCCTCTCGATGTTGCCTCCATAATGTCTTGTGTGTGTTATGTGTGTCGACTTGTGTAGTAGTGTGTGAGCCCTGAGGGGCAGGGCTTGTGGCTCTGGTGTTAGGTTCAGGGGGCTTCAGACCCTTCTGTGAGCCCCAGGCTATCATGGCGCTTTCCCCTCTCCTTTCCTCTTTTCCCCCACAACCAGGGCATGGAGCATGTGGCTGTCCTGAGGTTCTTAACTGATGTGCCTCCCTCCCACCTCCTCAAGTAGTGACTTTGTGTGCCCTTTCTCCTTTGCTGTGTATTCCTTCTCAATGCTTTCCTTGGTGTTAACCTTAATAAAGAGGCGTCATCTCCCCTCCTTGCTGACTGGTACTAGGGGGATGTCAGGGTGGGGCTTCTGGGCCCACTACATGGACCAGGGCTTAGGGGGAACTGCAGGGACCATGCCTTGCCTTCCCTCTCTCTTTGCCTCCAGTTCCAGGGAGTTGACTGACCGTGCCCTGGTCAGGACACGCATTGCCAACTCTACCTACTTTCCCTTCCATCCCAGACCTTGAACTCCAGCTGGATGGGGGGGAAGGAGAGTGTCTGTGTTGAGTCTCCCAAACTAACATGGGTTTTTAGTAGCAGAACTCCAGACGTGCAAGTGGCTTCTTTTCAGTGAAGCGCCTGCTCCTTGAGAGATGACTTCCAAATCTGGGCCCTGGAATGGCAGGCATGACACCTGTTCCATGGGAGGGTTAGGGATGGGTGTTGTGGGTATTGTTCAGGAGGGATTGCCCGGAATCTCTGGGAGTAGAGTGACACATCACAAAAGAAACCACAATAACTGCCTCAGGCCTCTAGTGGAGAATGCCGGTAAGGTATTCCCTGTGGAGCTTAGACTGACATCAGCTCTAGTCTGCTCCCTTGGGCCATGGAATTTCCCAAGGCTGCCCTTAAGAAGAATGAGCTGAAGTGGTGTGTGTGATTGTGTGTGTGTGTGTGTGTGTGTATGTGGTGTGCATATGTGTATATGTGTATGTATGTGTGCCTGTGTTCTTGCTGCTGGTTGCTGCGGAGAGGTTGAAAGAGCACTGGAACCACAGATCTGTGTTTGGAATCTCAGTTCCAACTGAGAATAACTGTTTGAAACTAGGTTTGCTGCTTGAGACTCAATTTCTGCACGTGTAAAATGGGGACAAGAAGTTGTTGGGGATAAAAATATCTAAGACCTGTAGGAACTCTTGTACAAATGTTAGTTTTTTTATAGTTCTTTTGGGATGGGGGGTTAATGATGGTAGTGACTGGCTCCTCTAGGAAAACAAAACTACCTAGAGAAGGTTCTAGAAGCTTTCTTTTTATATAATCCTTCCCCATCTAAAGAACTCTTAACTTTCAGGATAGTCAAATAAAGGGGGATGATGAAATTCCCAAGGTGACATGGGGCTTTTCATCATAAATGTCATGCAGTTATGGGCCAAAAAGTTCTTGGGGACCAGCCCTGTATAGGATGACCAAAGAAAGCTTTGGGTTGTGCAGTGGTTGGGGAATGTGTGCTGGGGCCCTAGGGAGGGCAACTAAAGGATATTTGTGGGGAAGTATCCCCAAAGGCTGGGAGATAGTTTCCTGTTATGGTTTCAGCATTCAGCACCAATAACAATGATGGCTATCATTTACTGAGCACTTACCATGGGCCAGACACTGTCCAATTTTATCTCCAGTGAGAAATAAACACTATTTTTATTTTCACTTAACAGTTCCAGAAACAGACGCCAAGACTTTCTCAAGGTCACACACTAGTACTTGGCAGAACCAGGACTTAAACCCAGGTCTTCTGACTTAAAGAACCCTAAGTTGGACCTGCTGTGCTAATTGCTCTATTATTTAGATCCTCAGGTCCCTTATTTCCCCAGTCAGGAGTCTAAGAGTCCTGAAAAGGAAATAACTTTAGTTTTAGTCCCTTTTCATCTTCTCGATGAGAACAAGAAATTGCAGTTCAAGTTTTGGTTTGTGGCCCTCATCAGAGTCTAGCGGATGATAATATAATAATGGCACTGAGAAGATGGCCTTCTGGACCTTCTTCTTGAGAGGAAGAAGCCAATGCTCCCAGCTATTCCCCGACACAGCTCCATTTTTGTGCCTCTTTCCTGTTCCCGATAGCTCAGTTTCTGCAGAGTCTGACATGATCCCAAGGCAGCTAAGCCCTTTAGCCTCTACAGAAAGGTCTGGTTGAGCTCCTTACCCTTTGACTCCATTTCAGTTCCCCTTCCTATGCCCATTGTCCTAAATGTGTCATAAGTCCCTTAGCCCAGGACCTCCCAGAAGTTCTCTAGCTACTCCTCCCAAGTCCAGATAAAAATCTCCCCAGAAAAAACAATTCTTCAGTTCTTTAAAGTTACCTACACCAGCATCTCCTAGGGGTCCAGCACAAGTTGGTCTCCCACCGCCTTATTACTCCCTCTTCCTTATCCTTCCCCTGCATTTCTCCTTTGGGATGCTCCTGATGCGTGAGTTTCAGGTGAGATACCTAGCCTGGGGCTCATGGACAGCGTCATTATCGAACTTCAGGGGGCCCTAGCCTCTTGAAATTGAATGCAAAAGTGTGTAAGTATGAACATTCTCTAGAGATATCTGTTGTTTCAACTTAATTCTTATAGGTAAAAATTAAGTTAAAAACGATCACTGAGCTAAAGAGTAATGAGACTTTTTAAACTGAAGAATACCACGCAAGAGATGGCCCTGCTGAGTCAGCACTGTATGGTACCCCTCCCTCTGGGGCCTCTGGAGCATTTCTGACAGTGAATTGAAATCTTCACATAAATCTGATTCTTCACCACCTATTCAACAAATTCAAATTATATTGACACCTGTGCTAAGAATCCTGTCTCCCATTATTTCCAAGTCTTCTCGTACTTGGGAATTTGCCAGAGCTCTGCTGATGAATATGGGTGAGGAGACGCACCTCACCCCCCAAAAGTTTTGCACTACACTTTAAGTCTGGGCCTAACACAACGCTGCGTGTAACTAGTCATAACTCTTTGCATTTCTGGCACTTCTGTCTCTCATCAGTCTAAGGGAAATTTCTCAGGTTTAGCTCTTAATCTCAAAATGAAAAGACATACAATTTCATAGAAATAAGTGACAACTTTAGCTTGGTACAAGTAAAAACTGTTCTAGAGAAATACATTTTTATAAGAGATGCAAAATGGCCTCTAACCTAAATATACATTTTTATGTGGCCTGTCACCAAAGAATATGGTCTTTGCTTGATATGTGTAATGAAATGGCTCACCTCAAAATTTTCCCAGAACTAAGGAACAAGTCTTCCCCCAATACATGTAATTTTATACTTCTGGCAAGATGGAAAACTGCTTGCATCTTTGAAAAGGCAGGTTTTCCTAGGCATCTTTCCACATGTACGTGCCTAGGGATAGAAATTCAGCCAAGATACTCTGCGACAGTAAGAAATGACATAGAAGTATAAAAGGAGTAATCTTGAATCTTTTATCTCAACTACCATTTCCCCCAACTTGTGCATTGTCCCCAGAAGGTGGATTCCCTCACAGAAACACAGCCTTTCTGCCTGGAAGCACGGTACTTACACAAGGAAGTCTGCTCTGTAAATGGTGTTGTCATGGTGCCACCTGGCGAGGAATAGGGACATTACAAGGGGACCCTCTGAATTTATGGCTTTCAATTCAAGTGCTACCAATTGCTTGCTAAAGGCCTGGCTCTTTTCTAAATAGTGGGTGGCGGGGGAAACAGAATAAATAGAATGTATTTGAACAATAAAAAAACCAACTGCAATAAACTCCTGATTGATCTCCCCTGGCCTCTCACAGACCTGTAATCCTGAAGATTAGTCTTCCTAAACCACAGCCCTGAACGCTCATTCTCCTCAGAAATCTGCATCATGTCCCTATTACTTCCTGAATTAAGTATAAAATCTAGTGGTTATAGGGAGTCAAGGTTCCCTTGGATAAGACCCTGGCATACTTTTTTTTACCCATACATTTATTTCCCAGGTACATTTTCTAGCCAACCATTCCATCTTAGGAAGCCTATATCATCCAGTCAGCTAGAAATGATTCCCAAGGGTATCCCAGTTCTTTTAAATCTCCAGACCAGTAGACTGGATGAGTCCCTCCTGGCCCTTGATTCCATTTCTCTTAGTCATTCTTCCCCAGTGCAGTCAGATGCAAATATCTCCTCCAGAAAAGGGATTTCTGCAGCCTTGGTCACCTGCACCAGCTTCTCGTGGGGTGTCCAGGAAGACTGCTTTTCCCTCCTCTTTCTTATGCTACCTAAAAATGTTGGAAGTCCCCAGAAATCATATACAAAACTTTTGATTATAAATTTGTGCTTTTACTTCTAGGAATTGGGTTCATTGCTTTCATCCAATTCTTAAAGTGATCTATAAACACAAAGGTTAACAAACCCTATAGTCAAAATAAGTTACAGACCATTCCCCAGAAATGTCCACTTTCCCACATCTGATTCTTTGCTCATTCTCTTCACTCTTCTGCTCTATTCTGTTTCTGCCAGTTGGAATCCTACCAGTTCTTTGAGGCCCTTCTCAAATGCTACTTCTTTCATGGAGCCTTTCCTAATGTGATCTCTTCCTCCTTTATATATCCAAATCTTTTTGTTGGTACTTCCTTGGGAATACTTATTATATTTTTCCTTACTTCTACTATTTATGTGATTGTTATTCTCTCTTCCAGATTATGAATATCCTGAGGGCTGGAACTTCTTTCTCATTTTTATAGTCTCTTAAGTATTTACCTTAAATTTTACTGACTTTAAGGTACCATCAATTGTGTGACACATCATTTTAGATACTATTAAGAAAAAAACATTGCCAATTAAACTTTATCACTTTTATTTTAAACTTTCATTCTGTTTAAAGAGCTCATTTAGACTCATTTAGAAATAGAGCTTTTTTTTTATCACTACAATGCACACAAATATAATTGAAAGTCATTATGGTATTCTTATAATTTCTTCATATTGATTCTGACACTTATGAATCACTTTTGACTCAGGGTTGGTGATGTCTGTATTTTTCCAAACATTGATATTCTCTGGGTCATTTTTAGTGTTAGTGAAGCAGCATTTCTTTTTTTTTTTTTTTAAAGATTTTATTTATTTATTCAACAGAGACAGAGACAGCCAGCGAGAGAGGGAACACAAGCAGGGGGAGTGGGAAAGGAAGAAGCAGGCTCCCAGCAGAGGAGCCTGACGTGGGGCTTGATCCCACAACGCCGGGATCACACCCTGAGCCGAAGGCAGGCGCCCAACCACTGTGCCACCCAGGCGCCCCTGAAGCAGCATTTCTTAAAAAGAGTTTCACTATTGTCTCTGGTAATTTCTTCCAGGCAACAAAACTATTCTGCAAGTTTTAAAGCTGGGACTTTTTTGATCTTGCCAGAAAGTGTTCGAGGAATATGTTCAGACAACAACCAGGACTAATACTCCTTCAAATGGTCCTTGAATGGTTAATTAATGGAAATATCAAGGGACTGCAGATTTCCAGTCATACTACCCAGAATAACAAGTAGGCCCAGGCATGTGTAGGCAGTGACAACTATGTCATGACTGCAGTTTGGCCAACAGTAATTGTAAGCTGATATTGATTACTGATTATAAGACACATCCCATTTCAGAAATGTTAAAATGGGGCAAGGGGAAGAGGGAGTATGTTTGGAATTGATGAAATCATTAGAATGGAAACTTTCTCATAATAGGCAGGAAATAAATGTTTGAGCCTTAAATATATAAATGAAAAATCATAGGATTTTGGAGTTGGGAATAAAAAAAATGTGTTCCCATCTCTTAGAATCTTCAAAAATGTTACTGCTGAAAGAAATCTTAGTGATGATCATATAGGCTTTTTATATATAACACAGATGTCTGAAGAGACTGCTTTGTCTCTTAAAGTATCTGATTAAATTTGGCCCAAATTCCAATGCCAAATTCTGGGAATTCTACAGCATTCCATACAATTTCTATGATATCTTATGGTTTATTGTGCTTTTGCTTCTTTCTGCATCTACATTCCCGAGTCCATNTCTACATTCCTGAATCCAGGCAAGCTGCCTCAGTTTGACTTCTTATCAGCTCTGGGACACATAAAACAGTCCTTTCACTGGTTTCAATGACAAATATAACCTTACTAGGTATTTTAAAATTTTTACTGTAGAGTTGAATTAAAAAAAAAAATAGAGGGAGGCGTGATCGCAAGGAAAGTTCCCATTGAGGAGTTTGTCTTTCACAGGCTCCTCCACCCCCTCCTGCCTTTACTCTCTTCCTCCTCAGGCCTGCTCTGGAGTAACAGGCAAACTTTCTCTTACTTTGAGAATGGTTTCTCTCCTATTTAGTCCTCTCGGTGGGGGGAAATTTACCTTATATCTACCCCAATTGCTTTATAAAAAGGTGTAGTCTCCTACAGTGAATATATATGATGTCATTGCATATAATTAAGAAATAGATGAGATGACATGCCCAAGGTTGTATAGTTAAGGATAGTATTAGGACCAGAATCCTGTTTGTCTAAATTATATAAATCAGTGTTGTTTCTTTCCCCCATTAAATGGTACTGCACCTTACTTTGCTATAAGTGGTTATAATATACTAAGGGAGGCTTATGGTGCCTCAGCTTCAAGAATAAAAAGGGCAAGTCAACATTCCTTTTAAAGCAGGTGAATAATTCTTATAAGCATGATGGGAAAAAACATCCAAGAAAGGAACCATGAGTGAGTCAATCTGCCAGCAAGTATTTACCAACTGCCTACTGTGTATCATGGAAGGTGGTAGACACTGGGGCAGACTCAAAGAAGTCATGGTCTCTGCCATTAAGTTGCTCACAGTTTAATGATAAGGGAATGATGTGTTCTTGAATTGGGACAGAGTGCTTCTCAGAAGATTGAAAGGAAAATCTGTTTCCTGTAAGCATCGTCAACTGAATTAAAAGCACTTCAATTTTAAAATGGGAATGGTGTGTGTGTGTGTGTGTGTGTG
>NC_048233.1:38350435-38376045 GCF_002007445.2 Ailuropoda melanoleuca
CAGCAGAGGAGCCTGACGTGGGGCTTGATCCCACAACGCCGGGATCACACCCTGAGCCGAAGGCAGGCGCCCAACCACTGTGCCACCCAGGCGCCCCTGAAGCAGCATTTCTTAAAAAGAGTTTCACTATTGTCTCTGGTAATTTCTTCCAGGCAACAAAACTATTCTGCAAGTTTTAAAGCTGGGACTTTTTTGATCTTGCCAGAAAGTGTTCGAGGAATATGTTCAGACAACAACCAGGACTAATACTCCTTCAAATGGTCCTTGAATGGTTAATTAATGGAAATATCAAGGGACTGCAGATTTCCAGTCATACTACCCAGAATAACAAGTAGGCCCAGGCATGTGTAGGCAGTGACAACTATGTCATGACTGCAGTTTGGCCAACAGTAATTGTAAGCTGATATTGATTACTGATTATAAGACACATCCCATTTCAGAAATGTTAAAATGGGGCAAGGGGAAGAGGGAGTATGTTTGGAATTGATGAAATCATTAGAATGGAAACTTTCTCATAATAGGCAGGAAATAAATGTTTGAGCCTTAAATATATAAATGAACAATCATAGGATTTTGGAGTTGGGAATAAAAAAAATGTGTTCCCATCTCTTAGAATCTTCAAAAATGTTACTGCTGAAAGAAATCTTAGTGATGATCATATAGGCTTTTTATATATAACACAGATGTCTGAAGAGACTGCTTTGTCTCTTAAAGTATCTGATTAAATTTGGCCCAAATTCCAATGCCAAATTCTGGGAATTCTACAGCATTCCATACAATTTCTATGATATCTTATGGTTTATTGTGCTTTTGCTTCTTTCTGCATCTACATTCCTGAATCCAGGCAAGCTGCCTCAGTTTGACTTCTTATCAGCTCTGGGACACATAAAACAGTCCTTTCACTGGTTTCAATGACAAATATAACCTTACTAGGTATTTTAAAATTTTTACTGTAGAGTTGAATTAAAAAAAAAAATAGAGGGAGGCGTGATCGCAAGGAAAGTTCCCATTGAGGAGTTTGTCTTTCACAGGCTCCTCCACCCCCTCCTGCCTTTACTCTCTTCCTCCTCAGGCCTGCTCTGGAGTAACAGGCAAACTTTCTCTTACTTTGAGAATGGTTTCTCTCCTATTTAGTCCTCTCGGTGGGGGGAAATTTACCTTATATCTACCCCAATTGCTTTATAAAAAGGTGTAGTCTCCTACAGTGAATATATATGATGTCATTGCATATAATTAAGAAATAGATGAGATGACATGCCCAAGGTTGTATAGTTAAGGATAGTATTAGGACCAGAATCCTGTTTGTCTAAATTATATAAATCAGTGTTGTTTCTTTCCCCCATTAAATGGTACTGCACCTTACTTTGCTATAAGTGGTTATAATATACTAAGGGAGGCTTATGGTGCCTCAGCTTCAAGAATAAAAAGGGCAAGTCAACATTCCTTTTAAAGCAGGTGAATAATTCTTATAAGCATGATGGGAAAAAACATCCAAGAAAGGAACCATGAGTGAGTCAATCTGCCAGCAAGTATTTACCAACTGCCTACTGTGTATCATGGAAGGTGGTAGACACTGGGGCAGACTCAAAGAAGTCATGGTCTCTGCCATTAAGTTGCTCACAGTTTAATGATAAGGGAATGATGTGTTCTTGAATTGGGACAGAGTGCTTCTCAGAAGATTGAAAGGAAAATCTGTTTCCTGTAAGCATCGTCAACTGAATTAAAAGCACTTCAATTTTAAAATGGGAATGGTGTGTGTGTGTGTGTGTGTGTGCGCGCGCGTGTGTCCGTGTGCTGGGGGCCAATGGGTGGGAAAGACAAGGTAAAAGAAAAGTAACGAAATGCTGAGAAAACCCACAAAATTTTATACTACAGAGGACATCAAGTATGACACTGGAAGAAGAGCAGTAGCTGATCTGGCATCTCATAATTCTCTGGAAAAAGTAAGTAGAAAGGGGCTGGGGAAAAATACTATGGCCTCTACACCAATGCACAAAGTACAGGTAACATACAAATATAACTTGAGATTTTACACAATGAGGAAAATAATTTCTCACAGATATAAAGAAACTTGGTAGGATGGGACTTATAACCAGAACATGGCAAGGTGTGGAACATTGTTCCAAATAAACAGAACTGAGTTCTGATGTGCAACTGGAAAGGAATTGGCAGTCGTGCGATACACACTGCATGTCTGTGGGGACAGAAAAAGCTTCTTTGCAGTGATCTACAGAAAGTCAGTATTTATAAGCCCCTGCTCTCAGCATTTATAAAATTCAGAAAGGAAAGGAGGAAGAAAAAGTGTAGGGACAGAAGGAAAGAAGGAAGGAGACAAAAGAAAGTAAGCAGAAGGAATAAAATAAAAACAAAAGAAAATGATAAAAGGGGAGACAGAGTAGCACTTTACATCATGAAGATACTCTTATATGGGATTTTATATTCTTGAAAATGGAAACAGGAAAGGAATTATTTAGGTGAAGATAAAGGAGAAGAAAAGAAGTGACATCATTGTAAAAATGTGCTAGAGTCTGCCCAAACAGATAAACTGGATTATAGATGCCAGGAACAAATCATGAAAGTGGCACAAAGAAGTTCCAGAAGTGAGGGGAAGTTGATTTAATGTAACATAATCCTTCAGAAGGAAGAAGACAGCAGAGCAAAGATGATGATTCTGGATCTAATTCTGACCCACAAAGATGGAACTGACTAGTGAAATGAGGATGAGGAAGATCTTGAAAGAAAGTACACCTTTTTGGTTCTTCCTGATAGCCAGGGAGGTCAGGGGAGATATAGTCCAGGGCTACTGGAAGCCTAACTTCAAATAACTAAAAGATATGATTTTCATAGCCTGTAACTCTATAGGGGGAAAAGGCTCAAGGAAGATGGGGTTCTCTTAAGAATGCAATTTAGTCAGTGCAATTACTTTGGAGTCCAATGAAGAGGACTGGATGGAATGGCCACAGGGACCTTGCCATTGAACTTGATTTAGAAATATCAGGCAGAGAGTAGGCATAACTAAGAGAGTAGTGCACATATTTCAGTACCTTCAAAAGTACAAACATAAGGCAAAAACTGGGGGATTTGATAACAAAACAATTAAGTGCCCTTCTATAAAGGGCACCATGGACAAAGCTAATAGGTAGATGGCAGAATGAAGAAAACATTTGCTTTGTCTAAAACTGACAAGGATGTAATATCCTAGAATATACATGGAACTCCTGCAAACGAACAGGAAAAAGACAGTAACCCAATAGCAAAAAAAAAAAAAAAAAAAAAGTGCAAAAGATATCAACACACAATTTAAAGAATAGATAAAAGATAATATGCATATGGAAATTTAATCAAAACCATTAGTAATTAAATGCAAATTGAACCAACAATAAGGTATTTGTTTATACCTATCAAACCAACAAAAACTAGAAATCTAGATAATTACAGATGTCAGTGATGTAGAAATCTGCTGCAAGACTGGTTTTACCACTTCTGGAGAGCAAGCTGGCATTACTTGGGCACATTAAATAGACTCAGACCCTATAGTCCAGCAATTCCTTTCTTAAGTAATATAAAACAAATTCTTTACAAGTTCAGAAGGGGACCAATATGAGGATGTTCATTGCAGGGTTATTTGCAGTGGCATGGGCAATGTGGGTGCTCATCACTGGAGGAGTGGGTAAGTACAACGTGGTGAATGCACACCATGGAATACTAGGCATCAATGTGAAGTAACAGATTAAATGTTAACATCTGGCAAGATGGATAGAGATGAAAAACAGTGCTTAGCAAAAAACATAAGACACAGAATGAGACATATAACTCAGTAGATTTGGAGTACATTAAAAAATATATGCCTACCAAATAAGAACTATTTTCTAAGAATACATTTATTTATTTATTTATTTTATTTATTTATTTGACAGAGATAGAGACAGCCAGCGAGAAAGGGAACACAAGCAGGGGGAGTGGGAGAGGAAGAAGCAGACTCATAGTGGAGGAGCCTGATGTGGGGCTTGATCCCATAACGCCAGGATCACGCCCTGAGCCGAAGGCAGACGCTCAACCGCTGTGCCATCCAGGCGCCCCTAAGAATACATTTAAACACATTAGAAAATTGCCTATTGTTGGGGGTGGGGATGGGAGTGGAGATAGTGTAATGATGGAATAAAGAAATAAAGACTTAAACATGAGGGCTTTTCCTTGCAGGGACAATGATGGTGTATCATGAACTGAAGAGTATGATTAACTCAATCCTTCAAGGAAAAAAAACTTCAAAACAAAACATAGAAAAACACAAACACAAATTTATCAGCACCTAGACCATGAGCAGAACAACATTTAGAAAAGGAAAAGTTGAAGTGAAGAAAAACTTGTAAAAATACTGACAGCAAAATGGGTTCGTTATTTGAAAAAAGAAATACGAAGAACAGAGTCCTCTGAGGCTCAGAACACATGGCATGCTATTTACATTTAGAGAAAGTAACATTTTTGGAGACACTGACTTAGATATTTGAAATACTTCATCTCATTTAATCCCCATAACCACACTGAGGTAGGTATTACCTTAGTAATATCTTTTTTATAATAACTTTTTTTGGTTGCAAGAAATATAAACCCATCTGTAATAATTCTGAGGAAGAAAAGGAGTTTATCACAAGGATGCAAGGTCATCTCACAAAACCCAAGAGCAAGAATGCAGCTGGCCCTCCAACACTGACTGAAACCAGGGCAGTCATTATCTCAGGCTCTTTCTCTGAAGATATGGTCTTCTATCTCTGCTTCTCTCGGTCGTCTGACTTCAATCTATTCTCACTACCTGCCAACTTTCTTGGCTTCTTCACATATATGGAAGAAGACAACTGCTCCATTGCTTGAGTGTTTGCCTGTTCCAGCCCAGAAATGACTATACCCAGAGCATACCAATTCCAAATTCCCAGGAAAGAGGACTTAATCCAGCTTCGCTGCACAGATTGTAGTGATAATGGTGGTGGTGGGGGGTGTTCCATGATAATAACTTGGTTGCCAGGGCTCACCCCAGTGGGAGAAGAAGAGGGTTTTTGGAGAACAGGCTGTGTGCCATAGTGCACTCTAAAGTATCTACCGCAACTAATAGGACTGTGGAACATTTGCCAAATGAATGTGAATAATTGAATGACAGGAAACACTGTTTTCTCTAACTTCAAAGCCCATGCTCTTTCTACTACATCATACAGCCTTCCAAACGTTTCCTTTGAAGTAACTGTTTTCACTACCTCAGTAAGAGAATAGTCTTGTATTAGGTATCCCCAGGAAACTGATGGCATACTCAAATTAAGATAGTTCGGAAGTTTCATAAAGGATTATTTACAACAGTGTGAGCAGGATGTAGGGAAATTGCATAGGGGTTACAATACCCTAAATCTGGTACTAGAAAGGCTAATGGGATGTGGTAGTTCCAAAACTTGGAAATAGAGAACTAGGTAGAGAAGGCTACATGATAGGAGCTGAGATCTTAGCTAAAGGGACTCAGGTGAGCTTGTCACCACCTCACAGGGAAAGAGCTACAGGATTAAACAGCCTAACCTCACATTCCTACTTCCCTCTAATCTTCGGCCTATACCATCATTGGCTAAACCCAAGAGAAAGGCAGCGGTAGGGAGATCTGTTCACATGCTTCCATGCAGGTCAGCCTCCCAAGCCCAGACCTGGGTGGATAAAGAGGGTGAGGAACTGATCTGAAGAGGCAAACAGATATCTTGGTCTGTAGACTGGAAAATAAAAATAAATGCACAATCAGATTGGAAGTCCAAAAAGATGAGATTTTAAGAGTGCTCCTAGAGGATCCGGACATGTTTAATTTTCATGTCCTGGGTAAACCATGTTTATATATATATATATATATATGTATATATATGTGTGTGTATATATATATAGTATTATATTATTCTATATATATTAATATATATATTAAGGTGAATATTTAGCTTAAGTCACTAATAATGAGTGCCTCAAGGGTTTTCTTGGGGGGTTCAAGGCTCTGGACACTCCCTCTTCACACCTACTAGAAGAGCTTTGTTATTTGGTTAATACATCAGCATTCTGCTTAAGATTTCATTGAGAAAATAGCGCTACAACACCTCCAGATACTGTGCTAAGGACTCAAAAATAAATCACAAACTAGTGGGGAAGACAGAAAAGTACATAAGTAAGAGTACAGGGTTAGGAAAATGCATAGGTTATGCAGGGAACTCAAATATAAGTCCAGTGAAATCAGAAAGGGGAAAGGGTCAAGGAAGGCTTCCTGGAGTAACTGCAAAGGGTAGGTAAGGAAGTTCCGAAGACATTGGCGTTGTCCAGAAGGGAAGAGGACTCAACAAGTATCCAATTCTCTAAAAGGGGGGTTACCACCAGGAAAGAACTAGACTACGGATCGGTGGACCACGCTAGGAGGTACGAGGACTCGCTGGAATTGGCAGAGACCTCCGCTCAGCACTGCCTCCAGCCTTGCTCCGCCCCATCCCCTCCCATCCTCAACCAAAGGGGCGCTACATTTCAACAATTCCACTCAGCTGGGAGGGTATCCCAAACCTAAAATTTCCAGCGGGGGCACCGGCTGCCGCGTCTCCCAGAATAGCTCGTATTTCCCCGAGGTCTTCTGGTTAGCGCGGTCCCGCCCGGGCGCGGCAAGAAGAAGGCGCTTATTGGTTGCCGTAACAGCGATCCGAGAGGCTGGGGAGACTGATTGGCAGTTCGTTTATTTTTTTTTATTTTATTTATTTTATTTTATTATTTTATTTTATTTTATTTATTTTATTTTATTTTATTTTGTTATTTTATTTTATTTATTTTTTATTTTATTATTTTATTTTATTATATTTTTTTTAGTGTACATTTTTAAAATTATTATTATTTTTTTTATTTTCAGCGGACCACGGCCAGTCTCCTCTAGTCCCGGTAACCTGCTCAGAGCCCAACGCTTCATGGGTAGTTTGGGCGTGTGGCTCCGAACTGTGTCGAGAGACGTGGCATCGGCTTTAGCTGGGAGGGAGCGAAAGGCGACGTTACAGCCTGCGGGCAGGTTGAGCTGGGACTATAGCTAGAATTCCTGGGTTCCCTACCCACATTTTCAGGCCCTGGGCGCGCGCCCTCCCCCGAGTGGACTTGCACCTGCATATGCGCGAGGGCTGGCACGGGACGCTCATTTCAGAGTGATCGTTGCATTCTGGTTGTTGCAGTCACATACGTTTTCGCGATCCCTGCGGGCTTTTCATGCGCCTCCGGGGTCCAGGGACCCGGACAGGCTGCGGCAGAGGACACCGCCAGGGCGGCGGCTTTTCGCGCGAGACTGCAGCCGGCGCCGAACAGCTCCTCCCACCCCCGTCCCCCGTCCCCGCCAGTCCAGGGTCGGTTCGTGCCAGGAGTCCGGTCCTCCCGGAATCCAGGGCCTTGGATGAGAATGTGCTCGCCCTTGAGAATATAGTTTTAGGTCGCTCAGCCTGATCGTACAGCATTCCCGGCCATACTCACCATCCGCCATAAACGTTGAAAGCATTTCAGTGACGAAATCAGGCAGCTCTTAGGGCCTGGAATTACTCGTGCCTGGCCAGCGGCACCCCACCCGTCGCCGCCCCGCTCCACTTTACAATTCGCTGCTTATTCTTTAAGGCTTAGTTCTAATACCGTCTCTCCCGTAGAGAGCCTGCTCCGTACTTTGCGACAGTTGTTCAGTTACATCCTTAGGAGTGTAGGCTCTAGAATTGGTCCTGAGTTAGAAATACCTTTTGAAATGTGTGATTTTGACCAAATTCCTTAACCTCTATGAGCCTCAGTTTTGCCTCTCAAAATGGAGGTAATTTGGTACTTAAAAGAGTTTGTGAAGATTAAATGTAGAGCTGTTAGAACAAAAGTTCTTGATAAACGGGAACTGCTTTTATTACCTGTCCTTCCAGCGTACTTTGTATAGGCCCCTTATAACGTTTGCTCTTTATAACACCATTATTTGTTCTTGCCTGCCCTATTAAACCTTGAGCTTAAAAGCCCAAACTGTCTTGTTTATAATATCAGTGTACAACAGTGTTGGGCAAATGTAAAGTCAAGAAATTTCTTGGAGGGGCGCCTGGGTGGCACAGCGTTTAAGCGTCTGCCTTCAGCTCAGGGCGTGATCCCGGCGTTCTGGATCGAGCCCCACATCAGGCTCTTCTGCTGTGAGCCTGCTTCTTCCTCTCCCACTCCCCCTGCTTGTGTTCCCTCTCTCACTGGCTGTCTCTATCTCTGTCGAATAAATAAATAAAATCTTTAAAAAAAAAAAAAGAAATTTCTTGGAAAACTTTTTTAAAAGCACCCTTTCCTTTTTCGTTCTTTTGTGTTCTTTTTTTCCTTTTTACTCTTAAAGGCTCTTTGAGACAGGAATTTTTCAAAACTTGGAGNCTCTTTGAGACAGGAATTTTTCAAAACTTGGAGAAGAAGCTGAGATCCTAGGGGGAAGAATAAGCACTTCCTTTGTTCTCCATGGTAACCAAGCATGGACCAAGAAGGCCCTACTGTTCCCTTTCTGCTTAACAACTTTAGACAGGTTTCATCTTAAGTATAGGCCCCTGGCCTCTCTTTTCTCAGACCATTAATTTTAGAAAACTTGTAATTGCCAACCTTTCTCTCGCCCCCTTTTAAACGCGTATGAATCTCTTTTAAAGCCTTGTGCCAGTTTCAAGACCCAGGGGAAGGTCTTTCTCAATGACCTGGGAGCTATCCCTTTGAACTGTAATCCTCAGGAAGATGGCATTCCTATTTCCTAGTCTCTATAGAAGGGTAGGAGCCCAACATCAATGGGCACCTTGCTCCAGCTGCAAAACTACAACCTGTAAACTTACTTTTCCTTTGAGTAAGACCTGTCACCACCCACAGGTGGCCCTACCGCAGCTCTTAATAACTCTCCAGGCACTTGTTTCAGGAGAGTTGAGTTCAATGTCCTGTTGCAATAGTCTTAAATAAAGTCTTTCTTTCCTGTTTTATGTTCTACATTTATTGTTTCTTCTTAATTACACCTGTGTTTCATTTCTTCCTCGCTGCTGACTGAGGACTTCTCACAACGTCCTTGGATATCTAGAGATTAACCAATTTGGATTCAAAAGATTAGAACTATGTGGAGCAAAGTTACCACTTTCAAGTCATTGCAGGNTCAGAGCCAAACGCTTCATGGGTAGTTTGGGCGTGTGGCTCCGAACTGTGTCGAGAGACGTGGCATCGGCTTTAGCTGGGAGGGAGCGAAAGGCGACGTTACAGCCTGCGGGCAGGTTGAGCTGGGACTATAGCTAGAATTCCTGGGTTCCCTACCCACATTTTCAGGCCCTGGGCGCGCGCCCTCCCCCGAGTGGACTTGCACCTGCATATGCGAGAGGGCTGGCACGGGACGCGCATTTCAGAGTGATCGTTGCATTCTGGTTGTTGCAGTCACATACGTTTTCGCGATCCCTGCGGGCTTTTCATGTGCCTCCGGGGTCCAGGGACCCGGACAGGCTGCGGCAGAGGACACCGCCAGGGCGGCGGCTTTTCGCGCGAGACTGCAGCCGGCGCCGAACAGCTCCTCCCACCCCCGTCCCCCGTCCCCGCCAGTCCAGGGTCGGTTCGTGCCAGGAGTCCGGTGCTCCCGGAATCCAGGGCCTTGGATGAGAATGTGCTCGCCCTTGAGAATATAGTTTTAGGTCGCTCAGCCTGATTGTACAGCATTCCCGGCCATACTCACCATCCGCCATAAACGTTGAAAGCATTTCAGTGACGAATCAGGCAGCTCTTAAGGCCTGGAATTACTCGTGCCTGGCCAGCGGCACCCCACCCGTCGCCGCCCCGCTCCACTTTACAATTCGCTGCTTATTCTTTAAGGCTTAGTTCTAATACCGTCTCTCCCGTAGAGAGCCTGCTCCGTACTTTGCGACAGTTATTCAGTTACATCCTTAGGAGTGTAGGCTCTAGAATTGGTCCTGAGTTAGAAATACCTTTTGAAATGTGTGATTTTGACCAAATTCCTTAACCTCTATGAGCCTCAGTTTTGCCTCTCAAAATGGAGGTAATTTGGTACTTAAAAGAGTTTGTGAAGATTAAATGTAGAGCTGTTAGAACAAAAGTTCTTGATAAACGGGAACTGCTTTTATTACCTGTCCTTCCAGCGTACTTTGTATAGGCCCCTTATAACGTTTGCTCTTTATAACACCATTATTTGTTCTTGCCTGCCCTATTAAACCTTGAGCTTAAAAGCCCAAACTGTCTTGTTTATAATATCAGTGTACAACAGTGTTGGGCAAATGTAAAGTCAAGAAATTTCTTGTAAAACTTTTTTAAAAGCACCCTTTCCTTTTTCGTTCTTTTGTGTTCTTTTTTTCCTTTTTACTCTTAAAGGCTCTTTGAGACAGGAATTTTTCAAAACTTGGAGAAGAAGCTGAGATCCTAGGGGGAAGAATAAGCACTTCCTTTGTTCTCCATGGTAACCAAGCATGGACCAAGAAGGCCCTACTGTTCCCTTTCTGCTTAACAACTTTAGACAGGTTTCATCTTAAGTATAGGCCCCTGGCCTCTCTTTTCTCAGACCATTAATTTTAGAAAACTTGTAATTGCCAACCTTTCTCTCGCCCCCTTTTAAACGCGTATGAATCTCTTTTAAAGCCTTGTGCCAGTTTCAAGACCCAGGGGAAGGTCTTTCTCAATGACCTGGGAGCTATCCCTTTGAACTGTAATCCTCAGGAAGATGGCATTCCTATTTCCTAGTCTCTATAGAAGGGTAGGAGCCCAACATCAATGGGCACCTTGCTCCAGCTGCAAAACTACAACCTGTAAACTTACTTTTCCTTTGAGTAAGACCTGTCACCACCCACAGGTGGCCCTACCGCAGCTCTTAATAACTCTCCAGGCACTTGTTTCAGGAGAGTTGAGTTCAATGTCCTGTTGCAATAGTCTTAAATAAAGTCTTTCTTTCCTGTTTTATGTTCTACATTTATTGTTTCTTCTTAATTACACCTGTGTTTCATTTCTTCCTCGCTGCTGACTGAGGACTTCTCACACGTCCTTGGATATCTAGAGATTAACCAATTTGGATTCAAAAGATTAGAACTATGTGGAGCAAAGTTACCACTTTCAAGTCATTGCAGGAGGTAGTGTGATGTGTATGATGTGGATAGGGTAGTATATTTTTCTGAGGGAATCCTAACTGAGGTGCATTTATCTTATGGAAGTGGTACCAGAAAATAAAGAACAGACCTGTCCTCTTTTTTTTTTTTAAGATTTTTTAAAAAAATTTATTTATTTGAGAAAGAGAGAGACAGTGACAGAGATAGCGAGAGAGCACAAGTGGGGAGAGTGGGAGAAGCAGGCTCCCTCAGCAGCGAGTCTGACACAGGACTCAATCCCAGGACTCTGGGATCATGACTTGAGCCAAAGGCAGATGCTTAACCAACTGAGCCACCCAGACGTCCCTTTTCTATTATTATGAAAGGGGCATGAGGAAAAATGCAATTTTCAAAGAAAGAGAATGGCTAAAAATATAATAACCCTCTCAAGGGATGTTAAATGTGGTTAAGGAGAGAAGTTAGAGGAAGTGAGAGAGGTCAGAGTTGCAAATGGAAAGGCTTCTGCAATGGTAAAGGTAGTGTGGAGAGGTGTTCCTTAAAGCACAGGAAATGAAATGTATCCATTTAAGATGGGAAGTAAGGTGCAATAGGATTGAGTTGGAATGAAATGAAAGATGGTTGGGAAAAAAGGAAGACACTAGGGAGAGGGGAGTTAATTGAGAGTCTATGCCAGGGAAGGAAACTAGTAGTCTGAGAAGCTTGGCAGAGGCATTGACTACTTGGGTCAGAAGGGAAATATCAAGGAATCTTATTACCTAGGAAACTAGAAGATTTAGGAGAAGGGGTTTGACACACTAGCCTCTCTCACCTTCCTTTCCTCAACAACACACAAGCATAAAGTTAAATTGAATGCATTATTATGGTGGCAATTTAATGCCACTATAAGGTCTCCCTCATGGGCTAGTGGAGGCTAAGATATGGAATTCAGGCTGATGATCTTTTTCATTTTCTTCTTTTCTCTGACTTTTCTTAATGTCAATACTGCTCCCTAATTCCCCTTTTCTTAACTTTTCCTGCTACTTTTTCTTATGTAGAGGTCGGGGTGGTTGAAATGGATTCAGAATATGAGAGTGGAATGTGAGAAAGAAAAGAAGACTAAAATGGCAAGTTGAATGAGAAGAAAACTTTACTTCTAAATGTAAATGCAAAACTCAGGCTGGGAAGAGTGTGTAAAAGTGCTGTACAAATAAAATGAAATGGAGTTAAGTGCATTAATGTCTTTGTAAGATCCTGTTGTGACAACATAGAAGAAAAACATAGGAAAGTCTCAAATTATCCTGAGAAAGGACCAAGAGAAAACAACACTTGAAGTGAAATCAGACAGAAGAGCATTAGACACTGACATGATCTTCCAGATCTGATGGTAGTAGGAAGAAAACTATGAATGCTCCTTCCTAGAGCCTTTCAGCATTGCAGAATTATCCAATTGTCAGGGCTGGGGCCGGGGGGGAGCTTCTCTTCCAGGAGGCTTCTCACTAGACAGCCCCTGCCTGGGCCAGGCTGGTCTTCCCAAGGGCCCTCAACATGGCCCCCTTCATTTCCTTGTTTCGAAAACTATAGATGATGGGGTTGCACATGGGGGTGATGATGGTGTCGAGGAGGGAGAAGGGCTTGTCTTTGTCAGGGTCATGTGTGCTGCGAGGGTTCATATAAGAGAACATGGCTGAGGTGTAGAGAAAGATGACCACAGTCAGGTGGGAAGCGCAAGTAGAAAAGGTCTTTCCACGACCTGAGGAGGAGGCTCTGCCAAGGATGGAGGCCAGGATACGAGCATAAGAGATGACAATGAGCACCATGGGGCTGAGCAGCACCACGATGGCATCGGCAAAGATCATCTTCAGACTAAACTGGGGGTCTCCACAAGAGAGAGCGATCACTATGGGGGCCTCACAGAAGAAGTTTTCTATGTGGTTGTCTCTACAGAAGGGATTCCGGAATGACATATACTCAAGAAAGATGCCATTGATCAGCCCAAAGAACCAGGCAGTACTCACCAGCTTCATGCAGACCTGCCGGCTCATGATCTGGGCATAGCTGAGTGGGTGGCAGATGGCAACATAACGGTCATAGGCCATAAAAGCCAAGAGGATGCACTTGGCCACTCCCACGCAGAAGACGAAGTACATCTGGGTCGAGCAAGGGACAAAGGAGACAATGTGGTTCTTGACCACCAGGTGGATCAGCATCTGTGGGATGGTGGTGGTGATGAAGCAGACATCCAGGAAGGACAGGTGGCCAAGGAAGAAGTACATGGGGCTGTTGAGCCTGGGGTCTGTCCAGGTGATGAAGATGATGAGGCCATTCATGGCCATGGCAAGGCTGTAGAGGGCTAGGAAGAGGGCAAAGAGCAATGCCCGAGTGGAAGAGGAGCTCTGCTCAAAGCCCACGAGGATAAACTCTGTCATTGTGCTGCCATTCCTTAGGTCCACTGTCTTGGACCNCCATTCATGGCCATGGCAAGGCTGTAGAGGGCTAGGAAGAGGGCAAAGAGCAATGCCCGAGTGGAAGAGGAGTTCTGCTCAAAGCCCACGAGGATAAACTCTGTCATTGTGCTGCCATTCCTTAGGTCCACTGTCTTGGACCTGCTTGAGGAGGGAGGACAGGAAAAGCACAGGTGAGATAGCTGTAGGGGAATTAAGGTACTCACTTGCACTCAGAGATCCAGCTATAAAAGAACAATGAGTGATGGTAAATGTCTTGGAACTTTAATAAACTATGTAATTGGCAATATGTGGGCAGTGAAGTTGCCAGGGTCACCACAGGCTGCATACATGGAATTGCAATATCAAAAATTGAGGAAGCAATGGTTATACTTTATTCTGGTTTGGCCAGGCCTCAAATGAAGTACTGCATCTGCTCCAGGGCCCTAAATATTGAAGGACTAGCCACTAACCAAAATGTGTTCAGAGGTGCAAAACTAAGATGGTTGGGCCAGGAACCCATGCCAAATGAGGAAAGGTTTAAGAAATTGAGGAATGGGGGGCGCCTGGGTGGCACAGCAGTTGAGCGTCTGCCTTCGGCTCAGGGCGTGATCCCTGCATTATGGGATTGAGCCCCACATCAGGCTCCTCCGCTGTGAGCCTGCTCCTTCCTCTCCCACTCCCCCTGCTTGTGTTCCCTCTCTCATTGGCTGTCTCTATCTCTGTCAAATAAATAAATAAAAACTTAAAAAAAAAAGAAATTGAGGAATGGAGTATTTGAGGGAAGGGCATGGTGGTTGTTAGCTCATATTTAGGAAGAGCATATTTAGGAAGAACTTGGGAGATGTTTAAAGACATACGTTTCTAGAAGAAGAAAGTGCTTAGTCTAGTGTATGTATTTAAAACGATAAATGGGTTGAAGTTTCAGAGGAAACAGGTAACATTCTAGCCCTCAGCATTGCCTCTTAGGTGAGAAAGATTTGTATTACTCTGGAAACAGCCATGCTTACCAGTCATCCACCCTCTTTCCAGACTCCCTCTCCCAGTGGTTGGTGCTGCTGCATCGACCACCCACGCAGTGCATGCTGGAGATGGGGCCTGCTTGTGAGTTCTTGCGCGCTTTCCCAATAGGAGACAGTTTTCCTACAGGGGTTGGAACTCAGGGCTAAGCACTTTTGGGTGGAAAGGATGCAACCATTGCTGAGACAAGGGAAGCTATGAGCAGGGCACAAATTCAGCCTTTCTGGAATGGACCTTCAGAAAACTTTGATCTGTCCCTTTGCTTCCAGGATAAGTCTTGTTCTTTTCCCATGATCAGAGAATGAGCATTCAGAATTCTCATGTTCTTTTCTCATTATTGTAACTTTTAGGAAGTCATTATGTTCATAGTAAATCTCTCTTGTGCTCTTCATCTTGTCTTGGAGTTAGGATATCAGATAGATCCCTTCCACTTTCAGATGGTTAGTGTATTCCTTCTTAACCTTTAGTTCCCAACTACTCTTCTTCGTTTCCTTTTCTCTCACTCCTTTTTCTATACACTCTTACTCTACCCCTCTGGTAGTCTTTCCCCCTCCTTTCTCCACTTCCACTTCTCACTCTTTTCTTCTCCCTCTCCCTTTCTCATATTTGGTGTGGCTGTCTGCCATTCAGCTACTTCTGGCTGGACTCCCCTCTCTTCTCCATGTCTTTAAACATCTCATGTTGCCTATCTTAATTTTAGAAGAGACCTACCCTGTTACTGCCACTCCTTCCCACATTGGATTCCCTGTAGGTGATTTCCTGATAGGTCCAGGCAGTAGGCCACCCCGTCATCTGTACTTTGGAATGCTCCCCTAGAACTTGTACTTCGAGTTTCTCCTCTTGGGGCCCAGAAAAGGCAGGGAGGTTCAGAGAGCAATGTTTAACCCAAGACATGGCCCAGAATCATGGGCCCGGTGGACATGTTAGAGTCAAGGTCAGACTCTGGGCAAGGGAAGGCGGTGAGCTATGCTCCAGACAAGCCTGGGACTTGTCCAAGAAGAAACTAGGTTCAACCTAAGAAAGCACTAGGATCTATAGGAATATATAAATGCTTATTGTGGTTCACTGTGCCAGGAAGAACACTCCCTGATACCTGGCATCTAGCGTCCTGTTAACCACTGGGGTTAACCAGTCAAGCATTTGCATAAATAAATAGGACAGTGACTTGAAAATCACATCCTACCTCATTCTGTTGCTTGGCTGGTGATGATGCTTATCACTGAATCACTGCAGCAAACAATAGAGAAAATCCCATGGTGTTTGAAGAAGAACTGTTCCAGGGAGGATGGTCCGACCTGGTGGGCCACTCTGGAAGAGAGTTGGGGTGATGACCTCGTTAGTTCTTCAACATCCATACCACAGATGATGAATGTTTACTTAAATAAAAATACCAAGTTACATACGTACTGCACTTTAACTGTCACATATTCCACTTGTTAATAAGCTTACTTGGTTCCACTTTTTCATAGCGTATGGTTTGACCTTCTCAGGACTTTTAATTTTGTCCCAGGGCTAACTGAATTTTAGCACCTTGACTTGAAAACCACATGCTCTCTTAATTGTTACTTGAAGAAACACCAGCAAGAGAATAAGAAAACATTCATTTTCCTTTAGCTGCAGACAATCTCATATTATTCTATAACATAAAACATGTCCTTGCGGTTGTTTCTGACAAAGAATTTTCTGGGCCTAGACATCAGAAATTGTTGCTATGTGCTCTAAACCTGATTGTGAACCTCTAGAATATAATTTTTATTGGTGGCCTTAATCATGGCCATCATAATATTTAAATTGATATCTCACTGTTTTCAGAAAGCTATATACATATACACTTGTGAGATTTTTCTGTTAAACCAGAAGCGGATCATGGGATTTTCTTCTGTCAAGGGTACAGATATAAAATAAATAACCACTCATGACCCCTTGGACTTCTTGTTTAAAGACTCAAGGGTCTGTAATCTCATTTAAATTAACAATAGTTTATAAAGTAGTTCACACATGCCATGGCTTTTAATTGTAATTTAAGGATATAATTTAATCTCATCGAAGAATGTCTGTTAAGTTATGTTGGACAATGTAGTTGAACACAGTTTGGCAAGGAGAGAGGAATAGGGAGTAAGTTTTCAGCTGTGGGTCTAGACTGGCTTCAGAGTTGACTAATTAACCTACTGTTCTGATTCCTTTTAACACCACTTGCAAGGAAAATAGAACTGTTTCAAAGTTCAAAGAGCCTCTTGGAAGAGCAGCCAACATGAAGGTGGAAGTAGGACTGGTTTAATATCTTACACCCTGTGGTTAACTGTAGACTTAATGGGGTTGGAGGACACAATGCCAGATATTGTTAGGGGTGGGGAAGGTGGGGAATAAGTTCTTCCATATTCCTGATGTTTCCTTCCACATGGATGAAACTGTGATAGCATAACACCCTTGAGCTTTCTCTTCTTCATTCCACCATTCCATGGGGAGTGGAGTGGCTTCCCAGATTGGTGATTTTAGAAGGAGAAACCGAACACATGTTTTCTATCCCTTTCCTCTCACCTTCTCCTTGGAAGTGAGTGGTCTTCTCCCGGGCAGGCTCTACCCGTTTGGGGAGGCTTTGTGGCTGTACAGTCCTGCCAGTTACTGGGGAATAGGTTTGTCTGTCTAACTCTCTGCTTCTGGATTAGGAAGTCCAATTGCTCCAATGTCTGCTTTGTTATTAGTAAAGGTGATGTTTCAACCTCCACCGGCAGACTCTGTCTTATTTCTAAGATGATTCAGAACCAGGTGGGAAGAGCGGTATTATTTACTGGACCCCTCAAAATCCCTAACGATTATTATTAGTAATATGATCACTTATATGGAAATAAAATTTAAACAAAGAAACATGCTAGAGCCTTGATTATAACGACAAGAAACCATGAAATCACAGTGATGTCTGGGAAAGAGCCTGAGAGGGAAGAGTTCTGCTGATACACGTATGCTGAATGCTCAAGGTATAGTGCTGGTGAGTTCAGGGAGAGAAGTCTATGTTCCTTGATCACAGGAGCACAATGAACAACGTGTGCTATCGTAGACTAGACGGGTGGGAAAATGCCTCATTGTAAGGTTAAGATTCTGATTCCTGTCTTACTTACTGAAGAGGAGCAGGACACTGTTGAATACATTCAACAGTTTTAGCCACAACCTTCCTGTAGCCTTCCTAGCATGCTATGACCACAGGAAAGACAGTACGACACAGCACTGTATTGTTCATTTATTCTGGAGAGTATGTTTGTTTTAGGAATGAGATTGGTTCATTTAGTTGTAAATGAACTCATCAGCTTTGTTTAAATCATGTAGAGTCTTAGAAAGCTTCAGCTTCTGTGAGTCTTGGCTATCTTCTTGCAGGTCTGCTGTAAATAAAATGTGCCTCTAGTAATTTCAAATCTAACACAGCTTGAAATCTGGTTTCTCTTCTGCATACTCTAGCCCCTTCATTTTCTGGATTAAATACATAATTTCATGACTGAAAGCCAAAAAGCACTATTTTTCTGAGCAGAAAAACTTTATGGTGGATATATTTATCCTGGGGATCATGGAGCTCTAGGGAGTCAGAAGATATGTTTCAGTGTGTCTGTGCAACTCTGAAATGTTATATGAAAACATGTGTGCATGAGAGCATTTTTCTTGAGAGTAAAATGAAGAAAAACATATTTGTTGGTATGGTTGTTGTGAAGACTAAGAGGAAATTTATTCATTCAACCAAAAATGTGTGTGTATGTAACTATGTATATATGTATATATGTAAATCACATAGAACAGTATTTGTAGTAGGGGAAGTGCTCAACAAATCTAAAGTTTCCTTTTCTAGGTTACTGGATAAATAAAAAATATTAGTTAAGACATTTATATTTTTAATTGTCAGTAATCCTCAAAATCCCTGAAGCCCTTTAAAAACTGAATCTGCAAATTAAAAATGTATTTCTAAGCATTGTTAAGTTCTGGCAGAGCAGTACAGTTGTGGGTAGAGATATTTTACAACTTAACTGTGCTAAGATATGATTAAGAGCTCCTATAGGGCTTCAATAAAATACTGCAGTATCTCAGAGTAATAAAATAATGAAATACTCAAGGAAAAAGTGTGTAACAGGAAAAAACATCAACTCCAGAAAAAAGATCTGCTAACGACTGACGGATTCAGAGGTTGTTCTTGGAAAAGTGCATTTTTATAAAAGGAAAAATGGCCAATGTAAGTGGAAGCATGGATTAAGCCCAGAAAGCCTGAAACTGAAGGTTGAAATTATACCCAAACTTTAAGGAAGACTTTAAGAGGTAGAAAGTGGCCCTAAAAAGATATTCTTTTAGTAAATTGAGTTATTAGTAGATATGTGATTATTGTGATATAAAGGATAGATTCAGTGATGAAAACCAGTTTCTCCTCAATATTTAATAAGGAAGATAGAAACTCCTGTCCAAAACTGGACAACGCCTGGATCCACTGGAGGCCCCAAATTCCATAATGGACGATACTCAGTAATTTTGAAGATTTATTTATTTAAAAAATTTTTAATTCATTGGGGCTTCTTTGAGAATTTAGTGAAGATTTCCACTGCTTCTCAAGGCTGAGAACTAAGAGCCAGGCTGTAAAGTCTCCTAATTCAATAAGATTAGATCAGCAGTCAGCCTTCAGGAAGAAGGCAAAGGCATCCACCCTCCTGATTCCAGCTCAGACAAGCTACAGTTCCCCTAAAGTGGATACTCAATTTCTCTTTGTTAACTAACAATGAGGATTTAGAAATCAGATTTGAAAAAGTCAAAGAAGGGCCATTAACCATTCAAAAATATAGACCTGAGGGTTGCAGAAAGGGAGGTGGGTGGGGGGCTGGGGTAACTCGGTGATGGGCAATAAGGAGGGCACGTGATGTGATGAGCACTAGGTGTTATATGCAACTAATGGATCATTGAACATTGTGTCAAAAACTAATGATGTACTATACATTGGCTCATTGAATTTAAATAAAAAAAGAAAAAAGATATAGACCTGATGAAAACCTCTAGATAGAATGAAGGTGAGCTCCAGAATTAGCCTTGCTAAAAGAGAAGGGCAACCAGGATCTAGAGTTCCTTGTTAGTGAGACGGGGTTCATCCACAGCCAGAGATCAAGAAGAATACACAAGCTGCAGAGCTGTTTGGAAGATTTTGCCACCTGTCTGTGGAGGAAGAGAACCAAGTAGCTCTATCTAGCTGGATGGTGTCTCACACCAGAAATACTAAAAAGAAAGTAACCTACAGTGAGACTCTTTACCAGGAGCAAAAAAGTGAAATTAGAAAGACCTTGTAAGACCAAAGCCATTGTCTGCCAGGCCTTACTCTGCATCCTACTGCACTAGCCCCATCAATACAAAGATAGCCCAGGCCCTTACCAAACAAATCCTTACGTGGCCAGAAAAAAAAATTGTTTTCCTTCTGATTTGGTGCAAGCTTTTTCTCCTATAATGCCCTGTAATTGTGGCATTTCTAAAGATTTTTCAAGAAAGATTTTATGTATTTATTTATTTGAGAGAGAGTGCAAGAGCAAGAGCACAAGCAGGGGTGGAAGGGAGGGGCAGAGGGAGAGGGAGATCCCCAGGGCCTTGGGCCTTGATCCCAGGACCTTGAGATCACAAACTGGCCAAAGGCAGATGCTTAACCCACTGAGCCACCCTGGTGCCCCTATAGATTTTAAAATTTGAGAAATAACTTTGGAACTCCATGATTTTCACTAACACAGCTGTATGAAATTTGGGGAATTTGGAAATAAAACGGGAAGGCAACAGAAAAGAAATTTTTGCCATGTAGAGCCTAATAAAGTTGTACAGACAAAAGCAAAGGGACCCATGTCTGAGAGATATTTGGAGGACAGGTGTAAATGACTTTTAAGGAAGGACAACTACTCTCAGTGCGAGTCCCTAGAGGCCTCTGCTGGCAACTCTGTTACAACTTAGCAACCCATCTCAATGTCTTAGGAACTCACTTCAGAAGCGTTTCTTTAGACCTACCATTTCCCCTCTTTTCTCTTCTAAGTTCATTCCCATACCCCTTTTCTTAAGCAAGATGGACACTGAGTAGTCTCTTTGCTCCTCACCGGGCCTTCTCAACAACTGGCTTGCAGCAGAGATTTTATCCCATTGAGGTAAATTGTAGAAATGTTCTAAATTCTCTCATTGTTTCTCTCTTAGTCTT
The DNA here is from genome assembly GCF_002007445.2 of Ailuropoda melanoleuca. Classification (NCBI taxonomy): domain Eukaryota; kingdom Metazoa; phylum Chordata; class Mammalia; order Carnivora; family Ursidae; genus Ailuropoda; species Ailuropoda melanoleuca. The sequence goes on from NC_048233.1 coordinate 38,371,147, forward strand.
CTGCTTTCCTTCTGCCTCAGAAACCACATTGCCTAGCTCCTGGATCCACTTGAATCTCTCCATATCTCTCTGAAACTGAGGCTCTCTGAAGTACCTGCAGTCCCTGACAAGGACCTGGCCAAGGCCAAGTGGTTATAAATGTGCCAATGCTGGGCATGCCAGATGCCTGTCATGGGCTAGATTCCTGTGATGTCCAAAAGGTAAATGTAGGCCACACGTTCTCCTAGAGGACCCTTCTTATTGATCTGCACTAATGGGAGACACCATAAATAATGGAATTACTAAACATAACCTCAATTTCATATCATAGCTGGAGTTCTAACTCCATATTTTGCCTGCCTCCATCTCCTAAGACTTGCTCTTCCATGTCCTTATCCATTCACTCCCTGAGCCCTAATGTGAACTTACAATTCAATTAGAAGCTATAATGAAACCAGAGTACACGTGCTGCTCCTCTCCCTTAACACAGTCACCTTCAATATGGAAACTTAACGAGTAAAACAACCAAGAAACCAAGGGAAAGAGAGAGGAAATGATAATGCAAAGGTATGCCTAATGATCTTCCTCTGAATGTTGAGGGCCTGTGTATATGTCCAAAGAGGGATGAATAACAAACTGAAGAGGAGAATTTAGCAGTCAAGAATTATTGAACTTCGGCAGATTGGATAATTTCGCTGTTCGATGGCATTAGTTAATCTGAGCTATTTTGCTATTTAAAATGCCTGAAAGAAACTTGGAATGACTCTAAATAGGTCAGAGAAGAAAAAGTGAGAGATAGTGGGGGGGGGATGCCTACCAATTGAATAGAAGAGAACAAAGCTGAAGCACAGAAAGATTCTTGCACTAAGAAATGGATGATTTTAAAGGTGAATAGTTACATATTTAGAGACTCAAAAACCATTTGGAACTTATCTATCATCTTATAGGGAAGCAGTGAGGCTAGCACGGTAAAGTACAGGCACTTTGGAGGCAGGCATACCTGAAATTCAACCTTGGCATTGTCACTTATTATAACGTGGAGTTGGTTAGCTGAGACACAAGCTTTTTTCTCCTATAAAACAACGATTAACTAAAATAACACGTAATTAGAGGGTGCCACAGATTAGACAATAAACAAAACACTAGCTTTGATCTCTGTTTCCTCTCCCTCTCCCTGTGGTTTCACTTCACATGTGGAAGGAATACTGTAAAGATCTGGCCAGCTTCCCACATGCAGAAACCCAGAGAAAGAGGAGGTTCTCCTCCATCCTAATGGTTCCTGCCTCTCCCTATCCGGAGGGTCTTTCATCTCACTCAGTTCCCCCCCACCCCGATATATGTGAGTCCCATTTTCTCTTAATCTGGCTTCCAGAAACATTGCAAAAAATATCAGCCTCGAGCTCTGTGCACAATTTCTAAGAAAGGATCATCCTCAAGTCACTTCTTGGCCTCTCTTTCTCCAGGGAACAAGAAAGAAAAATGCCAGATAAACAGAAAATACTGACACACATAAACATATAAAGGAAGGGCTGGAAAAAGAAAGATATGAGAAAAAGTAATCCTGGAGATAGTGGAGAGATCCCATCCACACAAAACAAAAAAAGAAGGAAAAACGTTAAAGCCAAAGAGAGAATTAGAGAGACTGAAACAGAGAGAAGGAAATAGGAAAAATGTGCATACATGACAAGATGACGTATATGTGGAAAAGTGATGAACCGGTGGGTCTTTGGGGGAGGGAATAGAGAGAAGCACACCAGGAGACAGAGAAGTAACGACCCAAATCTTGGCACAGAAAAAAATGAGACGAAAAGCCAAATGTGGAAAAAGAGACTGAGAGGCTGACCAGGCAGGCTGAGCATGGCTCCCTGGTCATGTAGAATCAGAACTAAATAGCCAGGTACTAGGGTTCTGCTCCTTCAAGTTCTAGGAATGAAAGATTGACCTTCTGGATTGTTTCCTTCTCTGCAGCAATTAGAGACATGTCTTCACAAACCAGACCGGCCCCACCAGACACATGCAAGCCAGGTGCCCCTCAGCCAGAGCCATGAGGGCTTGTGGGCAGACTCTGAGGGCCTGATGGAACCTCAGAGGGGTGATTGAGAGAACAAAGTAGCTGGGAGAGAACTGGAAGAGCGTAGACGGTGCTAGGCATCCAGAGAGGGAGAAATGGACAAGGTGGAGGTTAATGGAGTCTCCTTCATAACCTCTTTGTGCAGAGCCCTGGGGTGATCGGAACACAGCTGGTCATTGAGAAAGCCAGGGGGTACTCATCTCTGATGGATGCCAACCGAGTCAGGGTCAACTTTCAGTGCAGAAGTGAGCACATTCACTGACCTTCTCCACGGGCTTTGGTACATGAAGGTGATGACATTGGCTGTGCTGATCTCAGGCCCAGAGGAGTGATCCACAGGCACAGAGTGAGGGTGCAGTGAATTCTGCTGCAAACGAGCAGCTTGATTATAGGGCAAGGAGGACATGCACACAGGCAGGCATGAGCTTCTAACTGGTTCCTGTTGGGATCCAAGTGTAATAAGGCCAACTATCTCTTGTGAAGTATTACCATTCTAACTGGATCCCTGGGGAAAGTCTTATAACAGTTCATTCCAAGGCTCCCTTGTGAAGCTATGTCCATGGCAGGTGGCCTGGAAGGTCTAAAATAGTCTCAGGTTTTCCCAGGAAAGTTCTAGTCCATTTACCAGGTAACTTGATAGACAAGGGGGCCTGGCAAGTATCACTATCCCCGTGTCCTCAGCTTCAAATCTGGGAGCCCTTTAACTCTGGTCTACCAATTTTATTTTGAATTAATTTTCTAGTTAGGGGTTCTGATGACATAGGCAGCATTCCTTGTGTACCCAATTAAATACTTTTTCATATCATTATGCTACATTCAACACAATAAAAAACATTGGCTGTGTACCCACTCTGCTCTAGTCACCTTATTCAGCACTAACTACCATCCTCTACCTTTTCCTCATCACACTTCCTTTCTTGAAATCTGGAAGAACCTTCTTTCTCCTAATCCATCCACTGTTCTTCCAAAATCCTGCCTGCTGAGCACTGAATTTGAATCTGCCTAACCCAAAGAACTTCAGTCATCCTCACATCCCCTCAATCCTCTAAAGCTCCTCTTTCTACTCCTAGAGAGCCTGGATTCCTGTAAAATTGAAATTTATGATGCTTGTGTCCTGACTCACTCTAAAGGTGTGGGATGGCTTTTTCTCTGCACTCTACCATATACTTCCATCACCATCACCAAGTCTTGGTCTTACAAAATCTAATTTAATTGGGGCATTTTTGGACCATAACTCAGTTTGGAGGAAGACATGATTTTAAAGCATAAGGCACAAAAACTAAGTTTCAGGACACTGAACTTTGCAGTACAAGATGTCTGACGTGCCTTCAGATATCCATCCAAAAACTCCCGAAAAAAAAAAGCGCCAACTTGTCAAGTTCTTTAAAAACAGCTATTTCTATACCTTCAATTGATACGCTAAGAAGGAAGGTTATTGGCCTCCTCACTTCCCTATACCTCTCATCCACAACATTTTATGACCAAATTCCAACCCAAACATGGGGTTTTTCATTCAAACCCCAAATTTGGGTGAAAAAATAATTATAGTTGATCCTGGGACAACTTAGGGGTTAGAGGCACCACCCCTGTGTGCAGTCAGAAATCTGCATAAAACTTTAACTCCCCAAAACTTAACAATAGCCTACTGTTGACTGGAAGGCTTATGATCACATAAACAGTAGATTAACACATATTCTGTATGTTATAGGTATTATATATTGTATTTGCACAATAAAGCAAGCTAGAGGAAAGAGAATGTTATCAAGAAAATCCTTAGGAAGAGGAAATACATTTAGAGTACTGTACTGTAAAAATTCCATGTGTAAGAGCCCTTGCACATGTCAGACCTGTGTTGTTCAAGGATCACTTGTAAATCAAAAACAGGGATGTCCAAAGTGGTATAATTTCTAGAGGCATTAGGGCAGCGTTGTTAACTCTATTGATCCTATGTGAGGTAAGTCTCTATATTATAATTCCCATTTATTTAGAGTTTCTCTAGTGACATTCCATAAATTTATATGCATCTTTCCATGAAGGATTGACTGTTTTCGGTTGGGTTATTCTTATGTACTTTATATTTTGGATACTATTTAAAGTGGTATCTTAAAATTTCAATTTCCTAATATGTTTGCAGGCATATAGAATGCAATTCAGTTTTTGTATATCAATTTTGTGTCCGGTAACCTCATTAAAACCTATGAATTTTAATAAGTTATCTGTGTATTCTTTTTGTTTTTCTATGAAGACCACCATATGTCATCTGAAAATGAAGACAGTTTTGGGTTTTCATTTCCAGTTCTTACACCAATTACCTATTTCCCTTGCTTTACTGTCCTTTCTAGGATCTTCAGTACAATCTTAAGTATGTATACACAATGGAATATTACTCAGCCATCAAAAAGATGAAATCTTGCCATCAGCAACGATATGGATGCAACTACAGAGTATCATGCTAAATGAAATAAGTCAGTCGGAGAAAGACAAATACCATATGATCTCAATGATACGTGGAATTTAAGAAAGAAAAGAGATGGACATATGGAAAGGGGGAAAAGAAAAAAAGGAGAGAGGGAAACAAGCCATAAGGGACTCTTAACAATAGAGAACAAACTAAGGGTTGATGAAGGGAGAGTGTGGGGATGGACTAGAAGGGTGATGGGTATGAAGGAGGGCACTTGTGATGAGCACTGGGTGTTATATGTAAGTGACGAATCACTGAATTCTACTCCAGAAACCAGTAACCAATATTGCCAACTAAAATTTAAATGAAATAAAACACAATCTTGAATAAAAGTAGGGATAATGATTACTTAGGCTTATTTATGATCTGAGGGCAATTTTATTTTTTT
>NC_048233.1:38376065-38406322 GCF_002007445.2 Ailuropoda melanoleuca
ATCTGAGGGCAATTTTAATGTTTCACTTTGGGAGGAGGATATTTGCTGTTGAGTTTTGGTGTATAATCACTTCAATAGCTTAAGGAAGTTCATTTCTATTCCTGGTCTGCTGAGAAGCGTTTTTTTTTTTTTTTTTAATTATAAACAGGTATACATGCTTAATAAAACAGATGCCGTTCCTGCATCTACTGAGATGAGCATGTGGTTCTTCTTCATTTGTGTGTTAATCTAGTCATTTACATAATTCATTTTCTGATGTGCAATCAACTCTGAATTACTGGAATAAACTCAACTTTGTTCATGACATAAGCTATTATATTTTTAATACATTGTGGGAGACAGTTTTCTTTAAGGATTTTGCAACTATGAGAGTGAGATTAGTTGATTTTGTCTTTATTAAGTTTTGGTATTAAAGTTATCACTTAAAAAGTTGAGGTGTTTCCCTCTTTTTCCAGTTATCTAAAATTAGAGTGTTTTTGCTTGATTGATAGTATTTGCCTTAAGATCCTATGTCTGGTTCTTTATTTATAGAAATATTATAGAAATATTTTTTCAAGTTTTTATTTAAATTCTAGTTAGGGGCGCCTGGGTGGCATAGCGGTTGAGCATCTGCCTTCGGCTCAGGGCGTGATCCCGGTGTTATGGGATCGAGCCCCACATCAGGCTCCTCTGCTATGAGCCTGCTTCTTCCTCTCCCACTCCCCCTGCTTGTGTTCCCTCTCTCGCTGGCTGTCTCTATCTCTGTCAAATAAATAAATAAAAATCTTAAAAAAAATAAATTCTAGTTAGTTAACATATATGGTAAATTTGGTTTCAGGTAGAATTTAGTGATTCATCACTTATATAAAACACCCAGTGCTCAGCACAACAAGTGCCCTCCTTCATATGCATCACCCATTCAGCCCACGCCCCACCCACCTCCCTCCATCAACCCGCAGCTTGTTCTCTCTAGTTAAGAGTCACTTATGGTCTGCCTCCCTCCCTCTTTTCCCCCCTTTCCCTATGTTCATCTGTTTTCTTTCTTAAATTCCACATATGATTGAAATCATATAGTATTTGTCTTCCTCTGACTTGTGTTGCATAGCATAGTACTCTCTACCTCCATCCATGTCATTGCAAATGGCAAGATTTCATTCTTTTTGATGGCCGAGTAATATGTCATCATATATATCTCCACGTATATGTATATACCATATCTTCTTTATCCATTCATCATTCAGTGGACCCTCAGACTGTTTTCATAGTTTGGCTGTTGTTGATAATGCTGCTATAAGCATTGGGGTGCATGTGCCCCCTCAAATCAGTATTATGGTATCCTTTGGGTAAATACCTAGTAATGCAATTGGTGGGCCATAGGGTAGTTCTATTTTTACCTTTTTGAGGAACCTCCATATGACAACAGCAAAAATGAACTATTGGGACTTCATCAAGGAACAAAGCTCTGCACGGTGAAGGAAACAATCAACAAAGCTAAAAGACAACCTAGGGAATGGGAGAAGATATTTGCAAATGACATATCTGATAAAGGGTTAGCATCCAAAATCTAGAATTTAAAAAAATTTAAATTACAGTATAGTTAACGTATAGTACTGTATTAGTTTCAGGTGTACCTCATAGTAATTCAAGTATCCCATAGAGTGACGGTACCATCTAGTACCATCTAGTGATATATCTATCACCCAGTGCTCATCACGACAAGTGCACTCCTTGATTCCCATCACCTATTTTACCCATCACTCTACCCACCTCCCCTCTGGTAAGCATCAGTTTGTTCTCTATATCTAAGAGTCTGTTTCTTGGTTTGTCTCTCTCCTTATTTATTTTTTTAATCTTTGCTCTTTTTTTTGTTTCTTAAATTCCACCATGAGTGAAAGCATATGGCATTTGTCTTTCTCTGACGTATTTCACTTATTTCGTTTAGCATTATACTAGCATTATACTATAGCTAGAGCTCCATCCATGTTGTTGCAAATGGGGAGATTTCATTCTTTTTTATGGCAGAAAATACTGCATTGTGTATATATACCACATCTTCTTTATCCATTCATCTCTCCATAGACACTTGGGATGTTTCCATAATTTGGCTATTGTAAATAATGCTGATAGAAACATGTATTATCCCTGCACGTATCTTCCCCACAATGCATTATCCATATGAATTAGTTTTTTTTGTTTTTGTTTTTGTTTTTTGGGTAAATACCCAGTGGCGGGATTACTGAATTGTAGAGTAGTTCTACTTTTAACTTTTTGAGGAATCTTTAAACTGTTTTCCACAGTTGCTGCACCAGTTTGCATTCCCACCAACAGTGCAAAAGGGTTCCTTTTTCTGCACATCCTTGCCACACTTGTTATTTTTTGTTTTTGATGTTAGCAATTCTGACAGGTGTGAGCTGATATCTCATTGTAGTTTTGATTTGCATTTCCCTAATGATGAGTGATGTTGAGCATCTTCTCACGTATCTGTTGGCCATGTTGCTGTCTTCTTTGGAGAAGTGTCTGTTCATGTCTTCTGCCCATTTTTAATTGGATTATTTGTTTTTTGGGTGTTGAGTTGGATCAGTTCTGTATAGATTTTGGACACTAACCCTTTATCAGATATGTCATTTGCAAATCTCTTCTCCTGTTTAGCTGGGTGCCTCTTATTTTGTTTTGTCAATTGTTTCCTTTGCTGTGCAGAAACTTTTATTTTGATGGAAAACCAATAGTTTATTTTTGCTTTTATTTCCTGGCCTCAGGAGACATAGCTGGAAAAATGTTGCTATGGCTGATATCAGAGAAGTTACTGTCTGTGCTCTCTTTATAATTTTTATGGTTCTGGGTCTCCCATTTAGGTGTTGACTCCATTTTGAGTTTAGTTTTGTGTATGGTGTAAAAAGTCGTCCAGTTTCATTCTTTTGTGTGTAGTTGTCCAGTTTTCCCCACACCATCTGTTGAAGAGAATGCCTTTTCCCCATCGGATATTCTTCCCTGCTTTATCTCAGATTAGTTTCCCATATAATTATGGGTTTATTTCTCAGTTTTCTATTCTGTTCCATTGATCTATGTGTCTATTTTTGTGCTAGTACCAGAATGTTTTGATTACTGGAGCTTTGTAATATAACTTTAAGTCTGGAATTGTGATACCTCCAGCTTTGCTTTTCTTTTTCAAGATTGCTTTGGCTATTTGGGGCCTTGGTGGTTCCAAATTACTTTTTAGGATTTTTTGTTCTAGTTCTGTGAAAAATGTTGTTGGTATTTTGATAGGGATTGCATTAAATGTGTGGATTGCTTTGGGTAGTATGGACATTTTAACAATATTTGTTCATCCAACCCACAAGCATGGAATGTCTTTCCATTTCTTTGTGTCATCTTCAGTTTTATGAAATACTCTTAAGCTAATGATTTATCTTTAGGATTACAAGTGTGTTCATGCTTTCCTTCTTCTTTCATCATTTGTGGAAAATAATATTTTTTTCTAGTACTTTTTTCTATTTAAGCAGATTTAATGTCTTAATTTTCTCCATGGTATTATGTTAGAATTTAAAAAGCTTGTATTAGTAGTCTATCGCTGTGTAACAAATTACCCAAGTTCAGGGACTCAAAGTAACACACACTTACTATCTTACAATTTCCTTGGGTCAGGAGTCTGGGTATGGTTGGCTGGGAATTCTGCTCAGGGTCTCACCAGACTGAAATCAAGGTGTCAACCAGGCTGTAAGTTTCATCTGAGGCTCAGGGTCCTCTCCCAAGCTCACCAGTTGTTGGCAAAATCTATTCTTTGCTGTTGTACCATTGAGGTATCTATGTCCTTGTTGGCTGTCAGGCATTGCCATCAGCTCCTGGAGGCTGCCCGTACTCCCTTGCTACATGGCCACCACAGGAGGTCACAATGTGGATGCATGCTTTAGTTCTAAAGGGTAACAGAAAATATCCAGCACACATAAAAGGTAGAGTGGACCTTTCCTACAATTGGAACATATGGGTGGAGAAATATAAGCATTGGTGAAAGGAGATTGATAAATCTTGAGAATGAGAAAAATGTTGACATTGGAGGAAGTATTCCCATAAGTATTCCCACACGGTTTTCACAGGTTGCACTAAATGACATGTGCAGGAGTCCTACTGTAAATGAGCAAAGGTGATGAATGTTAGGATTTAGTTGGGCAGGAATGTGAGATTAATGGGAACAAGGGAAAGATGACCGCTCCATGGGTGAAGTTTGGGTTGAAGTAACAGAGGAAAAGGGCAGAACTTAAGTAGCTGTCCATGCTAGTGGCAGGCAGGAGGGCATGATTGGGTAGGAAAAGACTTATAACTTGGGAAAACTGGAGGAGTAGAAGTAGGCTCAGATAGAGACAAACACAGAGGTTTTAGCGCAGGTTTTATCACAAGTACTTACACAGATTGTTGCCATGGCAGTGGCAGCAGAAAGCTTGCTCACAGTAAACCAGGAATGTCTTTGTAGATAGAATTCTGAATTCTATAAAAAACTTGGGATGTACTGTATTGTGACTAACATAATAAAAATTTTTATTAAAAAAAAAGAATTCTGAATTCTAAATTCTTGGTTTCCTCCTGCCTTCCCCATATCAATACCTTTCACCATCTTCCTCATTCTCTTCTTTTAATACTTCATCTCCTGACCAGGGTTACTCAAGCTCAGCAGTAAGGATTTCTTGGGCTGCATAGTTCTTTACTGTGGGTGCTGTTCTGTGAATTGTAGGATGTTCAGCAGCATCCCTGGCCTCTACCTACCAGGTGCCAGTAGCATACACCCTCCCTCCGTTGTGACAACTAAAAAATGTCTTCAGATATTGCCAAATACCTCCTGGGGGAGAAAATCATCCCCGCTGAGAACCCCTGCTCTAGATAGTAGGTAACTGACTAGGGGTGGGGGAGAAAGAAGAGAGGTGAGCAAGTCTCAGGAAATGTAGTGTATTATAAATAAAACAAGATATAGGAAGGAATCTTCATGAAGAAAAGGGAAACATTTAAATTGCAGAATATGCATCCAGGCCAGTGACAAAATCTTCCAGTGGAAGCAGACAAATGCAAAAATAAGTTAAAGTGCTCTTTTTATATTCTTATAAAATGCAGATGTCCCTGGAAGCTTCCTTGACCCTAGGAGATTTTGTTCTATAGCTACCACTCCCAGTTCACAGTCTGGGGAAGTGGGTGCTCTCCTCAGACTTCCTGCTCTTGCTTCTGCTGTCCCATCTCCCCACTAACAATTCACATGTATTTGGCATATACCTCCTTCTCTTGCTTCCTTTGAGGAGTAACACAATCCCATTCAGCAGTTCTTATTTTTTCTGCGAACTTTTTGAATAATTTTGAAGCCACCATATAGGGATAATATCATACACCTCTTAGCATATGTCTCCCACCTACTGCTTTTTCCCTAACTTCTATACATCCCTTTGTTTTCCTCATGGCTTTCAGTATGCTCTTTTCCCAAAGATGGAGCTCTTGCTAATTGTCTTTGCCCTGGAAAGAAACATTCCGAAGAATGGACTGGTCATCCTATTACTTCCTTCTGTTGAGGACCCTACTACCTTTCCCCCAATTTTGGAATAAACTTTTCCATTTCATTACACTTGCCCCTCCAATCATGGGCATGTATCAGTAAGAGGAATTACGATGGATGAATCTACCCTGGGAGGAAATCAGACAGATGAGCATTAGACATCAACATGATCTTCCAGGACTGATGCTAATAAGAAGAGAATTAGGAATGCTCTTTCCTTGAGCACTGGAGAGTTACCCAATTGTCAGTGCTGGGGGAGGGAACTTCTCTTCCAGGAGGCTTCACACTAGATCCACTAGATAGACTCCGCCTGGGCCAGGCTGGTCTTCCCAAGGGCCCTTACCACGGCCCCCTTCATTTCCTTGTTTCGAAAACTATAGATGATGGGGTTGCACATGGGGGTGATGATGGTGTAGAGGAGGGAGAAGGGCTTGTCTTTGTCAGGGCCATGTGTGCTGCGAGGGTTCATATAAGAGAACATGGCTGAAGTGTAGAAAAAGATGACCACAGTCAGGTGGGAAGCGCAAGTAGAAAAGGTCTTTCCACGACCTGAGGAGGAGGCTCTGCCAAGGATGGAGGCCAGGATACGAGCATAAGAGATGACAATGAGCACCATGGGGCTGAGCAGCACCACGATGGCATCGGCAAAGATCATCTTCAGACTAAACTGGGGGTCTCCACAAGAGAGAGCGATCACTATGGGGGCCTCACAGAAGAAGTTTTCTATGTGGTTGTCCCTACAGAATGGGCCACGAAATGTCATATAATCAAGAAGAATGCCATTGATAAGCCCAAAGAACCAGGCAGTACTTACTAGCTTCACACAAACCTGCCGGCTCATGATCTGGGCATAGCTGAGTGGGTGGCAGATGGCAACATAACGGTCATAGGCCATAAAAGCCAAGAGTATGCACTCGGCCACACCTACACCAAAAACCAGATACATCTGGGTCAAGCAGGAGGCAAAGGAGACAATGTGGTTCTTGACAACTAGGTGGATCAGCATCTGTGGGATGGTGGTGGTGATGAAGCAGACATCCAGGAAGGACAGGTGGCCAAGGAAGAAGTACATGGGGCTGTTGAGCCTGGGGTCTGTCCAGGTGATGAAGATGATGAGGCCATTCATGGCCATGGCAAGGCTGTAGAGGGCTAGGAAGAGGGCAAAGAGCAATGCCCAAGTGGAAGAGGAGCTCTGCTCAAAGCCCACGAGGATAAACTCTGCCACTGTGCTCCCGTTCCTTAGGTCCACCATCTGCAGCCTGCTTGAAGAGGGAGGACAGGAAAAACACATATGAGGTCACTGTGTATAGACACTACTTAGTTGTATAAAAACAGATTTAGGACAAAGGAATGTAAAAGAAAGGAATTTTAGTACCACTCCATGTGAGTCAGGAGTGTCATGGGCAGTGAAAATGCTAGCAGTGAAAGATCTGTATGCCATGTGACAATGTTTTGAGGGAAACTTTAAAGAAGACTCAAGGAGAATCTGAGAGGTCCATTTAAATATTAAGAAAGTACCTGCTGTGACGAGCGCTGTATGTTATATGTAAGTGTTGAATCAAATAAATAAAAAATAAATTTATAAATAAATCTTAATGGGTTCTGCCTCTAGAAGGGTGAATTTTCTATGTAATCTCAATGCGTAGAACTCAAACTAGAGAGTAGAAATGTCAGAGAAAAAAATGACTGATATTTCTAATTGTACATTTTTTCCATCTTTATTATAAAAGTAATGCCTGTTCATTATAGAACATCTAGGAGATACCCAAAAAAGCAAAATTAAGTAAATTAAAAGAATCATCAAGACATTATGGTACTGGCACAAAAAACAGACACATAGATCAAAGGAATAGAACAGAAAACCCAGAAATGGACCCTCAACTCTATGGTCAACTAATCTTCAACAAAGCAGGAAAGAACATCCAATGGAAAAAAAGACAGTCTCTTCAACAAATGGTGTTGGGAAAATTGGACAGCCACATGCAGAAGAATGAAACTGGGCCACTCCCTTACACCATACACAAAAATAGACCCAAAATGGACAAAAGCCCTAAATGTGAGACAGGAACCCATCAAAATTCTAGAGGAGAACATAGGCAGCAACCTCTTTGATCTCGGCTGCAGTAACTTCTTGCTAGACATGTCTTCAAAGGCAAGGGAAATAAAGGCAAAAATGAACTATTTGGACTTCATCAAAAGCAAAAGCTTCTGCATAGCAAAGAACAGTCAACAAAACTAAAATGCAACCTATGGAATGGGAGAAGATATTTGCAATGTCTTATCAGATAAAGGCTAGTATCTAAGATCTATAAAGAACTTATCAAATTCAACACCCAAAGAATAATCTAATCAAGAAATGGGGCAGAAGACATGAACAGACATTTCTCCAAAGAAGACATCCAAATGGCCAACAGACACATGAAAAAATGCTCCACATCAGTTGGTATCGGGGAAATACAAGTCAAAATCACAATGAGATATCACCTCACACCAGTCAGAATGGCTAAAATTAACAAGTCATGAAACAACAAATGCTGGCGAGGATGCAGAGAAAAGGGAACCCTCTTACACTGTTGGTGGGAATGCAAGCTTCTGCATCCACTCTGGAAAACAGTATGGAGGTTCCTCAAAAAGTTAAAAGTAGAGGTATCCTATAACCCAGCAACTGTACTACTATGTATTTATCCAAAGGATAGAAATGTTGTGATCTGAAGGGGCACCTGCACCCCAATGTTTATAGCAGCAATGTCCACATTAGCCAAACTATGGAAAGAGCCCAGATGTCCATTGACAGATGAATGGATAAAGATGTGGTGTGTATACACACACACACACACACACACACACACACACACACACACACAGAGTGAAGTATTACTCAGCCATCAAAATGGATGAAATCTTACCATTTGCAACAACATGGATGGAACTGGAGGGTATTATGCTAAGTGAAATAAGTCAATCAGAGGAAGACAATTCATATGGTTTCTAATATGTGGAATTTAAGAAACTGTACAAAGGATCATAGGGGAACGGAGGGAGAAATAAAATAAGATGAATCAGAGAGGGAGACAAACCTAAAGAGACTCTTAATTATAGGAAACAAACAGAGTTGTTGGAGGGGAGGTGGGTGGAGGAATGGAGTAAGTGGGTGATGGGCATTAAGAAGGGCACCTGATGTAATGAGCACTGGGTGTAATATGCAAGGGATGAATAACTGAATTCTACATTTGAAACTAATGATACACTATATGTTAATTAATTGAGTTTAATAAAATTAATTAATAATAACGATAAAGAATCACCCAGGGGGAAACACATCAATATTTTAGTTCATGTCTTTTCAATTATTTTGTTTTCTATATTTATATTTTATTTTTTATTTATTTTTTAAAAAGATTTTATTTATTTATTGACAGAGAGAGACAGCCAGCGAGAGAGGGAACACAAGCAGGGGGAGTGGGAGAGGAAGAAGCAGGCTCATAGCGAGGAGCCTGATGTGGGGCTCGATCCCATAATGCCGGGATCATGCCCTGAGCCGAAGGCAGACGCTTAACCGCTGTGCCACCCAGGCGCCCCCTATATTTATATTTTAAAAGCTTTTAAGATTAGCATAAGGCCTGAGTAGAACCTGCCTTCAAAACTTAAGTGTTGGGGAGAAGTATATCTCCAGGATGAAATGCAGCACTGACTCCTGATTGGAAGAACTGCTCTAAGACCAATAGGGAGAAAGTATAAAGGATAAAAATTCACTTTTTGTTTGAATGGGCCACTGGGAACACTTGCATTCCATCCCATTTTACAGCTAAAAATTTTACTCATTTAATATGTGAGTGCCTACTATATTCCAAATATTGTGCAAGGTGCCAGGGATATAGACTCATGCATGAGAACTTTCTCTCTGACTTCATTGGTATTATACTATATTCCAAGTCATTAGATCAAGGGGATAAGTAAGAATATAGAGAATCTATATAATATATGGATAATATTAACAAAAAAGCATACATATAAGCAAATATATTTCAAACTCTATGCCTCCATATAAGGAATGTACTCTTTTGAAGGGTCATAGAACACTTGTAAAACACTGTTGATCTATTAGAGTATAAAGAAACCTTAAATGAATTCCAAAGAGGCAAAACAGTTCAGATTATATTCACTATGCTAACACTAGGCATTCATATTCTTCAATTTCTGTATAGAGGAGATTTCTTAAAATTGCGTTTATTTTCTTCCCTTGGGAAGAAAGAGGGAGAAAAAGAGCACAGGTGGCTGGTCAGCTTGTATACAGGATTTTGCTTACCAATATTGTTTATCATCATTGTGCACTTTAAATATCTTATGATTTTGTCAATTATACCTCATTAAAGCTGAAAAAAGTCTGTCAAATCCAAATGAAAAAAAGAGAATATTGTTTGTTGGGTTTTTTTTGTTTTTGTTTTACTTCAAGGAAAGAAGTAAATTCTTACAGAATATTTTAAATTTAGAATGTGTTTTTTTGATAAATAAATTGTAGATAACATTCTTCTGGTCGGCAGGGTTAGCAGGAGTGTTGTGTCATTTGTGTATGGCACAAAGCCCCTGAAGGAAAGAGTGAATGCTGAAATTTAGGCTGTGCAATCTAGCCTGTGCTCAATTTATCAAGCTATGCACGCTGGTGAGGTGTGAGTTCAGGGGAAGCGCGGTGCATTTTTTTTCTAATTCTTCCCTGAGAGAGAGTGACTTTTTATGATTAGCCCAAAGGTACCATATGTGCTAGGGAAGCAGTGCTGATCAAGAAGATTTGGCCACGAGAATATTTAAATTTCAGCACTTAAATTTTTTGTCTTATAAGATTGGTGAAATTTTTGAATGAATAATAATAAATAGGCCTGTGTTCCTCTGAGTGGATTTTAGGAATAAAAATGCAACAGGCATTTCTTATAATGCAGTGGTACTCAAAGTGTGGCCCACAGACCACCACCAGCAGCAGCATTACCTGAGATCTTCATGAAAATGCAAATTGTTGGGCTTCACCCCAACTACTGAATCATAAACTCTGGGGACGGGGCCCAGAAGCCAGTGTTTTAACAAGCCCTCTATGTGATTCTGATGCACATTAAACATTGAAAACTACTGGTTTAATACAGGGATGGGCAAATTATGGCCCCTGAGCCAAATAAAGTCCACTGACTATTTTTACAGAGTTTAACTGTAACACAGCCACACCTATTTACTTATGTATTTCTATAATTGTATTCCCACTACAATGGCAGAACTTAATAGTTGCCACAGAGACCATATAGCCTATAAATTAGGTTGTCAGATTTAGCAACTAAAATATAAGATGCTTCATTAAATGTATTTTTCAGATAAACAATGAATAATTTTTTATTATAAATACATTCCATACAATATTAGTAACCCAACACACAAAGCCTAAAATATTTACTATCTGCCCCTTTAAGAAGATGTTTGTGGACTCTGCTTAATGTAATGACTTTAGAGCAGACTTGCTTCTGATAAACAAGGGTGTGTAAGGGAAGCAATGAAAAAGCCTTAGTCCTGAGCACACACCTGGGATTCTGGTGCATCCAGTCTCAAGCACTTCCTTCCCAAGAAGAAGGCTAATAAAACTAGGAAACCAATTTGCCTGGTTGGAAGGGCAGCTGGTGCCACTTCTTTTTCTGTTTATTAAACTCACTATATCAGTGGCTTTCCTTTTTTTAAGTGCCTGGTGTTACACACTTCAATTAAGAGAAAGCATATGTACTTCAATAATAAAATTTTTTTAAAAAGATCAAGCAGATGTTTTAGAAGCATTGTCCAAGTAACTCAAAAGAAGTTCTGTGACAACAATAAGACTAGACATGATTATGAAAATAATCCCACCTACTTGAAAATTGGGGGGCAAAAAACCATCTGAAAACCATCCTTAGATCAAACAGGCAATCAAAACAGTAATTACAGACTATCTAAAAAATACTGATAATAAAAAGTAGCATATTATTAATAAGTGCCATACACAGGTATTTGTTAGAGTAAAAGTTAGTAGCCTGAAATAGTTTTATCACTTAACAAAAAGGATTAAAGATAAATGAAATAAAACAAAATAAAACTGCTGAAGGGGTTAGAAGCAGATAAACAAAGAGAACCTAAGGAAGACCAGAAAGGGAAAATATGCACTAGAGGAAGAGAGAAGTCTCTAGGCAAATATAAATCACTAAAAAGTGTTCTTTAAATTCGTTAAAGAAATTCATTAAAAAAAAGAGATAAATAATGAATCATGGAACACTACATCAAAAACTAAGGATATACTGTATGGTGACTAACACAACATAATAAAAATTATTATTAAAAAAAAGATAAAAAAAGAGATAAATCAAGATAAGCTACTATTCTGAGTGAAAGGAATGAAATGCAGTTGTTCTAAACCTTGGCTTCACATTATAGTCACTTGAAGAGTTTTTAAATGTCCCCTTGGCAGAAGATATGAACAGACATTTCTCCAAAGAAGATATCCAGATGGACAACAGGCACATGAAAGGATACTCAACATCACTCATCATCAGGGAAATGCAAATAAAAATCACACTGAGGTATCACCTCACATGTTTCAGAATGGCTAAAATAAAAAACACATGAAATAACAAGTGTTGGCGAGGATGTGGAGAAAAAAAAACCCTCTTGCACCATTGGTGGGAATGCAAACTGGTGCAGTGACTGGGGAAAACAGTATGGGGGTTCCTCAAAAATTAAAAATAGAATTACTATATAATCCACTATGTAATGGAACATAGTAATTCCACTTACTGGGTATTTGCCCAAAGAATACAAAAACACTAATTTGAAAAGATATAGGCACCCCTATGTTTATTGCAGCATTATTTACAATAGCTAAATTATGGAAGCATACCAAGTGTCCATTGATAGATGGATGAATAAAGATGTGGTGTATATACACAATGGAATATTATTTTGCCATAAAAAGAAAGAAATCTTGTCATTTGCAACATGGATGGAGCTAGAGAGTGTAATGCTAAGTGAAATACGTCAGTCAGAGAAAGACAAATACTATATGATTTCACTCGTAAGTGGAATTGAAGAAATAAAATAAAGAAAAATGAGATAAACTGAAAAACAGACTCTTAACTATAGAGAACAAACGGATGGGTACCAGAGGGGAGGTAGATGGGTGAATGGCTGAAACAGGTGAAAAGGATTAAGAGTACAGTTATCATGATAAGCACTGAGTAATGTACAGAATTGCTGAATCACTATATTGTGCACCTGAAACTAATATAACACTGTACATTAATGATGCTGGAATTAAAATTAATAAAATATCTCCATGCCCTGGCTGCACATCAGACAAATTAAAACAGAATGTATTGAGAGGGCTCAGTCCTCAATATTTTTAAAAGTTCCCCAGGTAAGTCCAATTTGGTTTTTTTTTTTAATACTTAAGTATTCTTTTTTTAAAAATTTTTTATTATGTTATGTTAGTCACCATACAGTACATTCCTACTTTTTGATGTGAAGTTCCATGATTCATTGTTTGCGTATAACACCCAGTGCTCCATGCAATATGTGCCCTCCTTAATACCCATCACCGGTCTAGCCCAATCCCCCACCCCTCTCCCCTCTGAAGCCCTCAGTTTGTTTCCCAGAGTCCACAGTCTCTGGCTGCCCTCTTAGCGTAGTAGGCAGCGCATCAGTCTCATAATCTGCAGGTAAGTCCAATTTGCAACCAAATTAATATAACTCATGATGTTAATATGTCAGAGATGAAAAACTTCTAATCAATGAGATGTTAAGACATCTGATAAAATTCAACAGTGTTGTCTGATTTTTAAAAATCATTAGTAAAATAGGCCTAGAAAGAGGCTTTCATGTTATAATTCAAAAATGTATCTAAATTAAAGTAATTATAATGCATACTATGTATTAAGTATTGTTTGTTTTACATGTGCCTTAAGTAGTAAGTGTTCTAAACTTTAAAATAATACATGGGGCAGATAATCTTTCTTTTAATATCACAGAAAGAGTCAATAACTTGTCCAGGGTCACACAGTAAATAAACAGTGAAGCTTGAATTCAAATCTAGGGAGTCTGATTCCAGAGGCTTCGTTGTCAACTACCCCCATACCTTCAGCATTGCCCTACAAGTACTAGCCAAAGCATATGACAAATGAATTAAAGGAGTGGTGTACTGGTAAGTATTTAACAGATGGCTCTGGGAGGGGCTCTGATTTGTAGCATTTGCCAATTTCCATGTGTAAGTACTCCCACCATGATCTATTTCAAGCTAGAAATGTGACACCACTAAACATGCTTTAGGAAAGGATGCTCATTAGGTTACTATTACATAATTTTTACAACATACAGATATAATAGATGTAAATAACCTTGAGAGCATAGATAATAGTAAAACGTACTAAAAAAACAACTTAGGAAGTGATGAATTTTTGGTATTACCTTTGTTTTTTAATATAACTGATTTAGTAGTAAGTTTAGATAATTTGTTTTTAACAGATGTATTTGACAGCCAGTTCTTAAAACTCCTAAAAATTTAATAATTGGCTCTCGAGAGCTGGTTCCAACTGGCTCCAGTACACCACTGGAATGAAAAGGAAAGGGCAGAATTATCATTATTTGCAGAAGATACTTTTAGGAATAGACTGAATTTCTCCTCTCTTTATGTTTCTTGCCTCAACCTATGGGGAGGCCAGAATTTCTACCTAAATTTCTCCCATCAGGAAGGAGTAATGTTACAGGAAACACTTTGGCCTCCCTGTGCATCTCCGCTCTAGAAATAAGTATCCTGCAGTTGGGCTCTGGTTACATATATTATGGTACATACACGAAATGGGACAATCTTTTGGAAACCGTCTTACCTCATTCTGTTGCTATGGCTGAAAATAGTCTTTTTGTCACCAAATCACGGCAACAGGTAAGAAAGACAGCCTCATGGACCCTGAGGATGAGCTAGCCCAGGGAGAACAGCAGATGCTGGGGTCCTCTCTGGAAAAGACGGTGCCCCTATAAGTTTATACAATCCCTCACATATAACCTCTCAAATCATTCCAAATCAATGTCTACTCAGATAAAACTTTACCCATTTATAGTAATTTATAGTTTACACAGCATATTCACATATATTATCCCGTTTAGCTCTGACACAAATCCTGCAAGTAGATATTACCTCCGTTTTACAGATCAGGGAACTGAGGCTCAGAGAGCTAAAGTAACTTGCTTAAGATCTTATATATATTAAATGAAAGCAATGAAACTCAGACCAGGCCTTTAAAGTCCTTAGAATACCTTTTCCACCATACCAATTTGCCTAAGGCAGAGATGTTACTACTTTTTGCAGGTTATACCATTAATTAATGTCCCATTGAGTCAGGAATATGCATGCACACAGACATATGTTATAACCCACATTTCCTTGTGGTTATATTTCTCATTCTTTGAATTTAATCACGGTAGAGAACAGTTTATTGTGTGTGTGGAGGGGGAAGTCCCTTTGAAATTTGAATACATTTATTGACCATTTTAGCATTTTCCCTCAAGCTGAATATTCATGAGACCTTTCCCCTGCCTTGCTATCCTTATTTCCTCATTACCTTTAAAGTTTCCAGAAATAAGAAAAGAAACAACTAAAGAAGAAATCGATTGGAGACATGCAGGAAAGTATAATAAGAACTAAGTAAGCACATTTTGCATTTTTAAAAATTGAATGTGTATAATACCCTTGGCTGACAGGTTGATCAGATCATCCCTGAAACAAAGAGTTATATGCTAAGGAGGCAGTTGAATCAGAACACTGAAAAGAGAGATTTAAGAGGTTAAGAAAGAACAATCTGAAAATACCCCTATTCCAATACAGCAACCAGCTGTTCTCCAACTCCCGCAAGACAGACTGATAAGAATGGAGGTAAGTGCAACAAGAGTATTAAAATTGAGACAAAGAATACTTTATGGATTTTAATGAGGGATTTGAAAGCATCAAAGTGACTGACCAAGGAGTAATGAAAAACCTTTTCTGTGGTCTTTAGAATTAGGACAGATTTCAGAGCATCAGGTCTTGTTTCAGATCAAAATGGTCCAAAAGCAGAGCGCACCGGAGCCTACGTGTCTTCCTGTTTGCTTTCTTGTTTAACAGCGTCAAGACACACCCACTCACTGAAGTAGGAGACTGGGTGACCTCTCCTGCTTCTTCCTCATTCATCTCCATATCCAATTAGCCTTTCATTCTCTCATTCCAACCTCCTCCACCACCTTTATGCACCCTACACTGCAGTTACTATTTACCATACACAACCGCATCCATCTGTTCATTCCGCTATGAGTTGGTGCCTACTCTACACACACTCCACTCCTTCCTGCCTCCATGCTTTCACACATGCTGCTTGCTTTCTATGTAATGCTCTCCCTTCACCCTTATTGGCAGCTGGTGAATTCCTTCTTATTTTTGGTGATGCAGATCACATGCCACCTCCTCAACAAAGCCTTCCCCAATAACCTATCGCTCCTCCTCCACTTTCTTTTACTGAAAGTAGCTTAATTTTTTTAAAAAGATTTTATTTGACACAGAGAGAGAGCAAGCAAGCACAAGCAGGGGGAGTGGGAGAGGGAGAAGCAGAGCAGGGAGCCCGATGCGGGGCTCAATCCCAGGACCCTGGGATCATGACCTGAGCTGAAGGCAGACGCTTAACTGCTTAACCGACTGAGCCACTCAGGTGCCCTGAAAATAGCTTAATTTTTTAGAAGTAAGCTCTTTTTATGCCATTATTTGCTCTCTTTTCTTTTTGGGGATAGCTGACACATGATGTTACATTAGTTTCAGGTATACAACGTAGTGATGCAACACTTCTATACATTATGCTATGTTCACCACAGGTGTAGCTACCATCTGTCACCATGCAACACTATTTTCTCTTTGAGCCACGAGTGCTGTGTACAGTTTACACAAGGCCCTCATAAGAATTTGAAGAATTAAACTGGTTTTATAACAGTTCTTGGGAATAGACCAATACTGAGATATCTAACAATTTTATAATGGATTAGCTAAGAAATAAATACTAAATATAACTGACAGAAACAATCCATACAAAAATAAAACTGAAAATAGCAAAACTGGATGTAGTAAGATGTAGATCTATAAATTTTGACCTGGGAAAATGGGACTGGATAAAACTAATGCCCGCAAAAGAAAACCCATAGTAGCAGAAGCTATTAAGTAAAATTTGATTTGGACAAAAGCTGATAACAGAACTGTTTGATAAGTTAAACATAAATGAATTAGTCTGGATGAAAATAATTTAGTATTTTTTATAGTTTTTATTTTTATTTTTTATTATTTTTATTTTATTTAAAATCAATTAACATATAGTGTATTATTAGTTTCAGAGGTAGAGTTTAGTGATTCATCAGTCTCATATAACACCCAGTGATCATTACATCAAGTGCCCTCCTTAATGCCCATCACCCAGTTACCCCATCCCCCTCACCTCTCCTCATAACAAAATTGGAAATATCTTAAGTACTATATTAGAAAATTGATTAAGGGATTAATTCAAGTTAATGGAATTAATTATTAAGAGTAGTTTCATATCAGTAATTTATGTGAATTTGGTGCTGGTATAATTCTGATTCTAATGTTTGTATTCATTAACATAGAATCAATCTCAGTATCAAAATAGTGAGGGAAAAATAACTACAGGGACATAATTGTGGAAAAAAAATATCTACTGGTTCTCCAACATAAACTTTTAATTAATGATTTTTGAACAAGGAAATGAATATTTAAACTGTAATTTTTGTAATCACTTTCTAATTATGTAATCCACAAACTTGAAATCTGCTTGAAATTCATATTTGCCAAATTTGCAATATTTAAAACACGATTAGATTATTTTAATCCTCTGAAAATTTTGCATTACTTTGTGCGCTTCTCCCCTTCTATTCAGCTTTCTTTGGAGCATTTCAAGGAGTTTTAAATTCTAATTTATATATGGACCCTTCTGCCTTAATTTCCAACAAGCATATTATATTGTATTAATCAGGAAATGAGAGAATTTGATATAAGTCCATCATACAGAAAAAAGTGACAATTATTCTTTTACAATTAGAGAAAACACCATCATGACATTTAATATTTCATTATTTCATTGATCCTTCTGCTTTCCAAAAAAGAAAGAGGGAAACTTGAGGATAAGACAAAAGAAATATAAATTAATCTCTTTCCTTTAGTTTAAGAAAGCAACTAGATGCTTCACATCACAACCTAATGATAGTTCCATAAATTTTTGAATATATTTCAAAAACTCACAGAAAAACTGGAAGAAAACAGAACTGAATTTTGAATGAAGGGGAACTTCTGAACCAAAGGTGATATATCAGCCCTCTGCCCCACACAGATGTGTTTTATTAAGCTTACAGTCTTCTCTGAAGGATATCTCACATAGAAATCTAGATTCTAGCTTCTCTGGGAAGAACAATCAGAAGGTCTTGCTGCACTGTACCTACTCTCATCAACAACTAACTGGAGTTTAGTGCTGGTCTCTGTTTGCACAAGCCTCAAGTCCCTCCAGTCCCAAGACTCCCCACTGTCATGCCAAGGCATTGTCTATCTGACCACTAAAGGAATTTGACCTTGAGGACTTTGTCTAGGTCACACAAGAAATCATGAAAAGAAAGATAGATCTGATAGATTTTTACATCAAATGGAAAACTTTGGTGCAACAACAAAAAAAGCTACCTTATTTATTTTTAACAAATAACTGATTCAAAAAACATGCAATTACAAGAGGCAACAACACATTAAATTTATTATGTAAAAACTCATCAAAAACATCAAAATGTTAAGAGATAAAAGGATTAAAACACCATGAAGAGTCTAGAGAAAAATGAGAAGGAGAGAGAAATAAAAGGATAAGAACTCAACTCATAGAAGTGGAAAAAACACCCAAAAGCATACAAATTCATTAGTAATCAAACAACAGTTTCAGAACAATCAGATACCGTTTCTGATTTCTCAACATTTGTTGCAACATGGACAGCACTGGAGGAGATAATGGTAAGTGAAATAAGTCAAGCAGAGAAAGACAATCATCATATGGTTTCTCTCATCTATGGAACATAAGAACTAGGAAGATCGGTAGGAGAAGAAAGGGATAAAGAAAGGGGAATGAAGCATGAGAGACTATGGACTCTGAGAAACAAATAGGGCTTCAGAGGGGAGGGGAGTGGGGGAATGGGATAGGCTGGTCATGGGTAGTAAGGAGGGCACGTATTGCATGGTGCACTGGGTGTAATACGCAACTAATGAATCATCGAACTTTACATCAAAAACCAGGGATGTATTGTATGGTGACTAACATAATATAATAAAAAATATTATTAAAAAAAGATACCTTTCTGATTCACTAAATTAAAAAAATTTAAATTATAACATCAGTGCTGGTGAAATGGTACTCCATTCTTGGTTGGAAAGCAGTTTAGCAGTTTAAGAATGTTAATTCCTTTTAATGTAAGTTCCCTTTAAAAATAAAGACCTTGGAATTCAATTATCGGGATTTAAATCCTGGCTTTGCCACTTAGCAACTGTGTAAACTGAGGTGACTTAAATTAACATGCCTCAGTTTCTTCTTTTCTAAGATGAGAATAATAGTTACAGTACTTAACTTTATTGTATTATGAGGATTAAATGAATCAATACTTGTGAAGTTTTTGGAATAGTGCCTGGCACATAGTGTTATATAAGTTTGCTAAATGTGAATAGATTCAACTATTTAAAAAAATTTACTCTAAGAAATTAATTGCCAGTTGAGAAGAAACTTTGTAAACAAAATTATAAATTACCATTATTTATAATAGCAAAAAATAAGCTATAATATGGGAACGGTTATATCATTGAAAACTAAACTAATGAAATATTATATAGTCAGTATGTTTACAAACTGTGTAATAATGTTGAAGTACTTACATTATAATTTTAAGTGAAACAAAATGCAAAATATGAGCCAGTATATTTGGTACTCTCACTACATTAATAAAAAAAAAATTTCCCTTGCATTGATAAAAGATTGGAAGGAAGTTCACCAAAATGTTGAATGGCTGTTTATAGATGATAGAGCTATAAAATATTTATTTTTAATGTTTTTCTCTACTTTTTATTTATTTAAAACTCAGCATTCATTACTTTTACATATTTCTTTACACACATTTTCAAGGTAGAAAATGATATTATGTGTAATATTATTATTCTATGATTTAAGCTGTCATAAAGTACACCAAAGAAAACACACTTCTCATTTACCCATTATACCTTCTTACTCTTAGTATTTAAATACTCCTTTTAAACTGAACAAACATTGTGTAGTACTAGTTTAATAAATAGTTATATATGTATGTAATTAAAATATATTGAGAATATTAAAAAGGGATAAATCAGCTTAATAAATATCTAATTTATTCATTCACTCAACAAAAACTTATTAAGACCCTATTATAGGCCAGGCCCTGTTTCAGGCACTTGGGAAATAGCAAGAGATCGAGATTATTGTCCTCATGATGCTTCTATTCCACTGGAATTGAGAAGTTAAATTGGAAATGGCTTTGGCTAAAAGAATCTTGAGATGTCTAAAAATATATCTCTCAAAGAATTAAAAAGGATTTAGAAGGGTGAGACTCATGGTATAATTAACCAAAGTCCAACAAATTTAAGAATTCTTAGATATATCAACTTCAGACAACCATATTCTGAGATGATTTTCTTAGATGTTAATATTTAAAAAAAATACAGACCCATAAACAAATGCAAAAATAGAAAATATCTGAAGTCATTTAATTACATATAAGATGTTACAAATTTAATAAATATCGAACTGTCATTGTGAAAATTAACCATTAGGAGAATAGGTTTTAGGATACTTAATTTGCTGTCTTTGGGCCATGGTAGGATTAATAACTAAATAGCTTTGTAATTTTTTATGGGAATTAAAAGGAATACTGATATCAAATGCCTGGCTATATCTAACCTACATCTATTATGGAACAATATATGTTGTCCTCACCTTGGCAAAAATTGAAATTTGTTCAATCTTTTCTTCACTATGTGAAAGACAAATTTGTTTTAATTATAAAAATATTTTCTATTATGTTATCTAGACATTTTTCAAAGTAAATGTGGTTTCTTTCCCTTTTCTCTATTATAGATTCTGCCCCCTTATAGTTGGATCCATTGCAAAGTCTCCATATTTATACAATTGAGGCCCTAAACTAATACTTCATATTTAATGATGGTCTGACTGACAGTGTGGGGACCCTTGCTTGGCATGACACATCTGTACTACTATGGACAAGACAAAACACAAGCTCTATTTACAATGACATTTCTCTGGCATCCACAGGAGTGAGAGCACAGATAACCTTATTTTAGATCTTTATTTCAATCTATTTTCTTATTTCTATATGGATGTCATATCCACTTATCCTTTCTGCTAAAACACTTAGTAGTTGTTCATAGTTTCCCTTCCAGAGTAACAATTAAAGCTATATATAAAACAAAAATCAAATAAAGCCAAGAATACATTCCTTCTCCTTCCAATGGCTACTCTTAGAAGGGGATTTGAACAATTTCTGAAAAAAGTCCCTAAATAACCTCCCAAAACTGCCTCCTGACCCCAAATAGCCTAAAATGTAGAGGGAAAACAAGATGAAAAGGTGACCAATTTATCTACACATAGAATGATTAATCCTTAAATATTAAGGGTTTGGCTATTTGTAGGAAATTATACAGACTTTGTGATTGATGAGGGCAAAATTGAGCATTAGACTGGCTCTTTTCAAGCAGGATTAGCAGCCATGGTTAATGTGAACCACATGTCATTTACATTGTCTTGAAAAATTCCACTGATTGTAAAAATAATCAGAAATAGAAAGATAGGGACATGAGATAATCACATATGAAAGCCGTGGACTAGAGAGTTAGTTGATCAATGATATAGATAGTATTAAGAAGTGAAATAGGGGCGCCTGGGTGGATCAGTCAGTTAAGCATCCGACTCTTGATTTCGGCTCTGGTCATGATCTCAGATCTTGGGATCGAGCCCTGTGTTGGGCTCCGTGCTCAGTTGGGAGTCTGCTTGAGATTCTCTCTCTCTCCCTCTCCCTCTGAGCACCCTCACCCCCTCTTTCTCTAAAATAAATAAATCTTTAGAAAAAAAAAAGAAGTGAAATAGCCACTTTTTGAGATCCAACATCCACATGTGAAACTCACATATATATGGCAGATGTGTAGAAAAAGCTTAGGGCTTGGAATTAGATAAACCAGTACTTAAACTCAGCTTTACCACTCACTAATAGTATTTTGGGATATCCTCTCTGGCTTGTCGAATGGTGTAAAGATAAACTGATAATGGAGATAAAACAGTTAAAGTAACTGAAAGACAGTAATTGCATAGTACATGTTCATTACCTTCTCCTTTACCTCTTTTCTCCCATCTTTTCTTCTTTGCACCTCATATGCTGTAAGAGATCTTTTAAGGTCTTGAACCAATATTCCACTGCCATGGAAAATTCCTAGGTAGAAACTATGGTTTTAAAAAAGTAACTTTTCGGGGCGCCTGGGTGGCACAGTGGTTAAGCATCTGCCTTCGGCTCAGGGCGTGATCCCAGCATTGCGGGATCGAGCCCCACATCAGGCTCCTCCGCTGGGGGCCTGCTTCTTCCTCTCCCACTCCCCCTGCTTGTGTTCCCTCTCTCGCTGGCTGTCTCTATCTCTGTCGAATAAATAAATAAAATCTTAAAAAAAAAAATAAAAAATAAATAAAAAAGTAACTTTTCTAGATGAGGAAATTCTTTAGTATAGCAGATTAAACTCCTGTCCCATCTCTGACTCCTTGACCTACTTCCTTTTAATTTTATTTATTCTATAGATCTTAGAGGAAATGAGAAAAACTGAATCTTCATGTTATTTACCTCATTTTATAATATATTTACAAACCTCCTTGAAAACCCTAACCCATCTTTTCTCAAAGGAGCAGGAAAGAAAAATGCACAGATAAACAAGAAAACTATTTATGTAGGCAAATGGATTGGGAGAAAAGCACAAATGGGGGAGGAGGAAGAAAAATAAATTGTGAGGAAAAAAAGGCAGATGAGCAGAAAACGTAGGATAAAGTCAAATAGGGAAAGTGAAAGTTAGAAATAAGAGGAGACAAGAATAAATTGTGAGAGACATAATTGCAACAATTCCTCCCATTTCTGTGACTCTCCATGGTTTAGATTCTCTCAAATGCTCCTCACAACAATCCGTGAGGACCTTTGTGCTCTAAAAAGGTGTCACTAATAGGACTTTAAGATGGAGAAATGGAGGGGTGCCTGGGTGGCTCAGCTGGTTAAGTGTCTGCTTTTGGCTCAGATCATGATTCTGGGGTCCTGGCATCAAGCCCGGCATCGAACCCGCATCCTGCTGAGCAGGGAGCCTGCTTCTTCCTCTCCCTCTGCTGTGCTCTCTTTATCAAATAAATAAATAAAATCTTTAAAAATATGATGGGGAAATGGAGTCCCAGAAAAGAATAAGCAAGCTGACTTCTCAAGTAGCTAGACAGGAATAGAGGCAAGACTCTAATTATGGTCTTTAATGTCCTTAAACCTCTGTGGATTAAGGCCACTTATACATAAAGTATTAAAACCAAAAGAAATTTTCTGGCTCCTGGGACAGTGTTCTTTCTTCTACTCCTGCTAAAAGAGGTTGTAAAAATGATGAAAGGGAGGATCTAGAGAGAGGGAGGTAAAGGACATGATGAAGGCGGAAAGCAAGCTAGAAAAAGAGACAGAAGTCCCCAGAAAGATGAAAAGCCAAATAGGAAACAGACTGAGAGGCCCACATAAGCATAATGGCACATGTGTTTGGATGAAATGGAACCAATCCTCCAATCTACGGGGTTAGAACCTTCTCCTTTCAACCAGGTGACTCTGAGAATAACTGGTCTGGTCTCTGGGTTCTTTCTGCCTTGTAGACAGGTCATCTCAAAACCAAACAAGCCCTCTCATCCAAGTCATCTGCCCCTCAGCCAGAGCCAGAAGGGCAGGTGGGCAGACTCAGAGCCTGATGGAAACACAGAGGGGAGACACAGAGAAAGACACAATTAACTGCAGAGAGTTAGGCAAGCAGAGACACAGCTAGACATCTAGAGAAGAAACATAGTAAGGCAGAGTAAACTGAGTCAAGATCTGTGACATCTTATCAATGGTCACTGTGTGCAGATCCCTGGTGCAATCTGAACATAGGTGATTGCTGAGGGAGGCAGTGAGTGTTCATCTCTGAGAGATGCCAACTTTCAGCACAGGAGAAGTGAACATATTTACTGACCTTCTCCATGGGCTTCAGCATCTGCAGGTGAGGACACTGGCTGTGCTGATAACAGGCCCACAGTGAGGATGCAGTAAGTTCTGCTGTAAACCAGCTGCTCATTTATAGTGTGACCTGATTCTCTGCTCCCTCTGACTCTATTGTACTCTCCACACTGTCTCTCTCACACCACACCCCCCGCCCCCACGGATGTAGTAGGATATCCAGTAGGCTCTCAACATCAGGGAGGTACAGGCTACTTCTCACTGGTCACTGACAGGAGACTAACTGTAACAGATGAACAATCTATTCTTTCAGTCTGCCTTAGTCTGACCAGGTCTCAGGAGTTTAAGCAGATCAGACCAGGCCTAGGATCCTCAGGGAGACCTGTCCATTGGCAAATGGCCCTGGAATTTCTGAATTAGTTTCAGATTTCCTAAGCAGAATCTTTTCCCCACCCAAGATTGCTGTTTGGAAGACCTAAGGGTCAGGGTGTTTTCATGTTTCCTGCTCCCTTACACTCAACCCCCAAGGTAGAACCCATATAGAACTGATCATCCTGACCCTCAGCCCAAGGGGTTCAGAGAGAACTAGTCCAACAGGGGACCCCAGGAAATGCAATGGATAATAAGTTTTCTTTGCAAAAATGTTTATTCAGAACAATTTCTGAACTGAATCAGCTATCCAGTCATGTTCAAAATTTCCTCCTTGTCTCATCCGCTTTTCTTTTTCTTATAGTTGGTTTCTTAGAATGAGAATTCAAACAAGATCCAGAACTTACAAGCAGCACAGGAAAGAGTAGGTCCATGTCAACAAGACTAATTCCGCATATCTCTGCTGGCAGAGAAGAGGTTATAATTTCCTCCCTTGCCTTGTTCAGATGGGCTTAGCAATTGCACAGGGCTGAAGCTGTAAGAACAGCATTTAAATCTCTGCTGTGAGCTTGGCCAGAGACTACACGGCTAATAATGAGATAGTAAGTATATAATTCTATCAGGCTTGAAATACTCCCTTCCTGGAGTCCCAGATACTGAAGCTAAGAGGTTCAATGTGACACCACCTTCCAGGAAGCAGCCATTACAGGGATTGTAGAGGGTAGAGTCGACTCCCAACTACATTTCCTAGAATTCCAGAACTCCTTTTCAGTCTTTTCTAATGTTGGGTAGACCCTCTTTTTGTGGAAGTGATTTTGGATAAATCTTAGGAGCTTCACTCATTCCCCTCTTCTTTCTTCCATACTTTTATTCTGAATGGCCCTTACTCTCTAAAGCTTGCCAAGGGAACATGAAGAATTGATCTGTTTGGATTTGGTGTCTATTTTTCTACTTATAGTGGTTTGAAGTTTGTAGCACCCCGTGTCTTCTAATTATGCCGAGGCATGTGTTTTGTGTTTTATTTCTTCTTTTTGGCCTAACTGCTTCTAAAGTATTTGTGGCAATTCGGTTTTAGGTAGCTATCATTATCCTTGATGATGAATCCAGCCATTTTGGTTTCTATTTTTGTTATTAAAAATCCTTCTTTTAGTCTAATATCTCTTCTTTGTCAATGTTTTTTTCTCCCTGGCTATTCTTAAGCCTTCTCTTTGCATTTGGTATTTTGAAATTTTACAACCTTTTTTATTTATCCTGTTCGAGATTTGTTGTCCCTCTTAAATTTAAAACTTTTTCATTAACTTGGGAAAAATCACTCAGCCATTATCTTTTTGAATATGACTTCTTTATTCTTTCTGCTATATGTTTTTCTTTTTTTTTTAAGATTTGTTTATTTATTTGAGGGGGGAGGGGCAAAGGGAGAGGGAAAGAGAGTCCCAAGAAGACTCCACACTGAGTGTGAAGCCCAACCCGGGGCTTGATCCCATGACCCGAGATCACAATCTGAGCCAAAACCAAGAGTTGGTTGCTTAACTGACTGAGACGCCCAGGTGCCCCTATTTTGTCATTCTATCTGCCACATCTCTTAACTCTATTTTAGTTTATCTCCCTGTCTCTTTGAGCTGTGTTCTGGGTAATTCTTTAGCTCCACATCTCATAAGTTTTCTAATTGTTCCTTCTGTGATGTGTAAGGTACTGTTGAAACATCTAAGTTTTTTATTTCAAAAAATATTTTGTAGTTATATATCTTGTTTCTGCCAATTTATCTGCCTTCACTGATAGCATCTTGTTCCTTTCTCATGTTTTCAACTTTATATTTTATTTCTTTGAACTTCTTTAACATATTTACATTGTATTATTAAGCCAAAAATTCTGTTATCTGAAAATACTGAGGTGTCTAGTGTGATATTTCTTGTTTCTGGTAACTGTTGCTCAAAGTAGTTGCTTTGTAATTTTGAATTATCAGCTCATGTTCAGCTGTACTTCACATATGGAAATCCTGTGCAGTCTATTTTGTGAGAGGATTTATGTTTGATTCTATCAAGTGCTCCAGGAAGGTACCAACCTAGAACCATCGTATAATTATTTGGTTTAGAATTATTATTCTGAAACCATGTACAAAGTGTAAATTCATGAGTTAACGTTTGTGGTCATATATTTCCAAGGGAGATTTTTTTCCCCAGAACTCAGGCTAACATAAACACATACCTATGTTGTTTTCCTCTGTCAGTAAGATTATTTTCTTGTCCTTTTACTGAGTGTGTAGGTAGGCCTTTGTGGATACAAGCTTTAGTCATGATTTCATTCCCAACTTCCTACAATGTGTATGTCAAGGGTGTGCCTCCTGTTCTAGCATAGTCTTCTGAAGTCTCTTATTTACTGAGATCAGCAAACATTCCCTGAAAAACATGGTGTTAGTAACTGATTATCGTTCTGTTTTTCAGCTTTTTCTTTTTTGTCCACTGTTTCTTTATTTTCTTGAAAGCTCATCAAGGATTTGATAGGATTTAAAACATATTTTATATAGCATTGTTAGGTTTTATAGTTGTGAATGTGGGGAGGGATGGAAAGGTGGTTCAGAAATGGAAATCCTTCCCCAAATTTTTTTAATAGTGGGATACAGTTTATATTCAGTGAAATTTACCCTTTTAGTGCAGTTAGTTCTATTTGACAAATATATTCAGTCATATATACAGTAATCATCACTGCACTCAAGACACATAAACCCAAATTCCATCATCTGTCATCTCATAAAACTCCCTCATGTTTTTATGTAGTTAATTTAGTCAACTCTCCCATCTACCCCCAAACCTTGTACCTAGGCAATCCCTGAACTGTTTTCTTTTTTTTTTTTTAAAGATTTTATTTATTTATTTATTTATTTGACAGAGAGAGAGACAGCCAGCAAAAGAGGGAACACAAGCAGGGGGAGTGGGAGAGGGAGAAGCAGGCTCCCAGCGGAGGAACCTGATGTGGGGCTCGATCCCAGGACTCCGGGATCACACCCTGAGCCGAAGGCAGACGCTTAAGGACTGAGTCACCCAGGCGCCCCCACTGAACTGTTTTCTGTACCAATAGTTTTGCCATTTCCAGAATGTCATATAAATGGAATTATATAGTACATAGCCTTTTGAGTCTGCCTTCTTTTGTTTAGCATAATGTATTTGGGATTCATCCATGTTATGTATCAATAGTTTTTCCCTTTTTATTTTTGAGTAGTATTTCACTGTATGGATGTACCACAGTTTGTTTATTCATTCATCATTTGGAGGTATTCACTACCACTCAAAATGTCAGTTTTTGGTGATTATGAATAAAGCTGCTATAAGTATGTGCATACAAATTTTTGTGTGAATGTTAAGTTTTCAATGCCCTTGAGTGGAAAACTAGGAGTAAGATTTCTAGGTGGTATGTTAAGTGTTTAAATTAATGAGACATTGACAAATTATTTTACAAGAGGTTGTACCATTTTACATTCTTACCGGCAATATATAAGAAACAAATGAGAGTTCCACTTGCATTATTTCTTTGTCAGAACTAGGTATTTTCAGATTTTAATTTTTTCTACAATTCTAATAAATGTGTAGTATGTTCAAATTGTGATTTTATTTGCATTTCCATAATGACTAATGATGATGAGCATTTTTTTGTGCTTATTTGACACCCATATATTTTCTCTGGCAAAATATCGACATTTAAAAAAATTGGGTTGTTTTATTCTCAGTTTCAAGCATTATTGTTGTATTCTGGATACAAGTCATTTCTCAGATATATGCTTTGCAAATGTTTTCTCCCAGTCTGTATTTGGTTTTTTAAATTCTCTTAATAGTGACTTTCAAAGAGCAAATTTTTAAATTTTGATGAAGGCCAATTTACTATTTTTTTTCTTTTATGGATTATGCTTTTAGTGTCATAGTTAAGAAAATTTTGCCAAAACCAAGGTCATAAGAATTTTTACCTATGTTTTCTTCTGCAAGTTTGATCATTTTATATGATACATTTAGGTCTATGGCTCATTTTGAGTTAATTTTTTTATAGGGTACATGATAAGGGTTGAAGTTTGTTTGGCATATGTATGTTCAGTTTTCTCAGTGTCATTTCTTGAAAAGATCATCTTTTCTTTATTGAATTAACTTTTCACCTCATTGAAAATAAACTGGCCATATATATGAGGGTCTATTTCAAAAATCTGTTGCATTGCACAGATTTGTAGGTCTATCTTTTTGTCAATACCATATAGTCTTTGTTATTGTAGCTTTATAGTGAATCTTGAAATCAGGTAATGTGAGTCCTCCAACTTTATTGTTGCTGTTCTTTTTAACTAATTGACTGTATTTTTAAAAGCAGTTTTAGGTTTAAAGAAAAATGAACATAAAATACAAATAATTCCCATATATCCTCTAATCTCCTCACCCCAACCAACCAGCTTCCTCTACTATGAACATTTTGTATTGGCGTGGTGCATTTGTTCTAACAAAATAAGCCAATATGAATATGTTATTAACTAAAATCTATTATTTACATTAGGATTCACTCTGTGCACATCCTATAGGTTTTGCAAAATGTATAACAGCATCACAGTATCATACAGCATAGCTTCCCTGTCCTGTAAAACACCTGTGTTCCACCTGTTCTTGCCTCCCTCTCTACCCTGAACTCCTGGCAAGAACTCATTTTAAAAAAATTGTCTCCACAGTTTTGCCTTTTCTAGAATATCATAGTGGGAATCATATAATATGTACCCTTTCCAGATTGGCTTATTTCACTTACTAATATGCATGTAAGAACCCTCCATGACTTTTTGTGGCTTGATAACTCATTTCTTTTTATCATTGAATAATATTATTGCATGGATGTACCACAGTTTGTTTATCCATTCAACTATTGAAGGACTCAGCAATTATAAATAAAGCTGCTATAAACATTCGTCTACAGTTGGGTAAATACCAAGGAGTATAATTGCTGGATCATATGGAAAGA
This sequence comes from Ailuropoda melanoleuca, assembly GCF_002007445.2. Taxonomy (NCBI): domain Eukaryota; kingdom Metazoa; phylum Chordata; class Mammalia; order Carnivora; family Ursidae; genus Ailuropoda; species Ailuropoda melanoleuca. The sequence goes on from NC_048233.1 coordinate 38,405,269, forward strand.
GTATGTTTAGTTTTGTGAGAAATTGCTAAACTGCCTTTCAAAGTGACTGTATCATTTTGCATTCCCACCAGCAGTGAATTAGAGTTCCTGTTGTTCCATATGCTCACTAAAATCTGTTGTTGTCAGTGTTTTGGATTTTATTTTAATGGATGTGTAGTGGTTTCTCATTGTTGTTTTAATTTGTAGTGCCCTAATGACATATGACATTGAGCATCTTTCAAATGCTTACTTGCCATCTGTGTATCTTCTTTGATAAGGTGTCTGCTCAGATTTTTGCCTATTTTTAAAATCAGATTGTTTTCATACTGTTGAGTTTTAAGAGTTCTTTGCATATTTTGGATACCAGTCCTTTATCAGACATATGTTTTGCAAATATTTTCTCCCAGTCTGTGGCTTGTTTCATTATCTGGTCATTGCATTTTGCATATGTTTTTAAAGTTTTTAATTTTAATGAAATGCAATTTATCAATTTTTTATTTTATGCATGATGATTTTGATGTATCTAAAAAGTCATTGCGAAACCCAAGTTTGCATAGATTTTCTCCAATAATATTTTCTAGGAGTTTTATAGTTTTGTGTTTTACATTTAGCTCTATGATCCATTTTGAATTAACTTTTGTGAAAGATGTAAGATCTGTGTTTAGATTTTTTTTTTTGCATGTGTATGTCCAGTTTTTAAAGCACCATTTGTTGAAAAGACTATCCTTTCTCCATTGAGTTGCTTTTGCTCCTTTGTCTATTAATTGACTACATTTCTCTGGGTCTATATCTGGGTTCTCTTATGTTACATTGATCTATTCGTCTGGGTTTTTTTTTTTTTGTCAATATTATACTGTCTGGATCAATGTAGCTTTATACTAAGTCCTAAAGTTGAGTATTGTCAGTCCTCCAACTTCGTTCTTCTCCAATATTGTGTTGGCTATTCTGTGCCTTTTGCTTTTCCATGCAATCTTTAGAATCAGTTTTCTGTATTCAAAAAATAACTTGCTATGTTCTTTTCAGAGTTGTTTTGGATACTTTAATTCCTTTGCATTCCCATGTATATTTTATTTTT
>NC_048233.1:38406422-38410765 GCF_002007445.2 Ailuropoda melanoleuca
AAGGGAAAGGCAAAATGGGTGAAGGAAAGAGGGAGGTACAGGCTTCCATGTGGAATGAAAGTCACAGGGATTAAAGGTATACTGTAGGGAAAATAGTCAACGGCATTGTAATAGTATTGAACGGTGACAGATGGCCTATACTTATGGTGAGCATAGCATAACATAGAATTGTTGAATCACTATGTTGTATATCTGAAACTAATGTAACATTGTGTGTCAACTACACTTTAATAAAAAGAAAATCAGAGAAATTCGAATATGGATAGGTACTAGATGATACTAGTGGATTATGGAAACTTTGTAGTTTGATAATGACTTCATGATTACATAAGAACAATTCCCACAATTATAGAAATGTATACCAAAATACATGTGGATAAAATGACAATGTCTGAGATTTGCTTTCACATATTACTATCTACCACCTCTGAAAATTATAAAGTGTATTTGTGTTTTATAAAAGCAAAATTACCACATTACACATATTATGCTCCCAACCCTAACCAAGCAAGTCACAAATGAATTTAGTTGATCAAGGGAGCATTTTACTAACCAAGTATATAGATTCATGGAAATCCATTATTGCTACCAGGAAAATAGGCAAAAATGTTCATGTCTCACTTGCTGAGTATATAATAGCAGCCTCATCTTAGTATAGGATAAAAATAACAATATATTAATAATAATAATAAAATTATCTCATTTAATCCATATAAAGAACCTTTAAAATAAGTCCTACTATCCTTGTTTTATAGACGGAGAAACTGAGGTTCAAATGGGTCAGACAGAATGTAGATTTAAATACAGGCCTCTCCCACTCCACAGTCAGTGTTCTTTTTTTTTCTTTTTTTTCTTTTTTTTTTTTTCAAGTCAACGAACATTTCTTGATTGTCTGCTTTGAGCATGACCCTGTGCTTTCTGCCAGGGATGCACAGATGAAAACCGTGCTTCCACCACAAGTTCACACTCTGGTACCAAGCAGGCATTTCACAGCTAGTTATCATCTAAGGCAAATCAGAAAGTGCTAGGATGGCCATATCAAAGTCTATTAATTTTCTTTCAAGTGAATTTTAGAAGAAAGTCAACTGGTTTCATGTTTCATGATGTAGGGCAACTTACATTGCCACTCTAACTTGGTGTAGATTTCCTACCTTTCAACATGGCAGCCATATTTTGGGAGTCAGTGCACATTATTCAACTAGGTAGCTCTATTTAGGAGATACTGATTCTGTATTATTTATGGCTAAATAATTTTTCTTTGGGGTCAGACTTCTATGTAATTCACCCAGTGTTTATTGTCATTGGAGAGTCTAGTAGTTTTTCCTTCAAGCACCGTTCATGGAAGTGAGCATGAATGTTGGTTAAATTGAGCACTTCAGTGTTCTCTGAAAGTTAAATAGCCTGGCTTTATTTAGTGGCCATCTCTTGCTTTTTAACCAGTTAGCTCAAATTGCACCCATCGTTTTGAGATATCAACACAATTTTTTTAATAATAATTTTTTATTATGTTATGTTAGTCACCATACAGTAAGTACATCCTTAGTTTTTGATGTAGTGTTCCATGATTCATTATTTGCATATAACACCCAGTGCTCCATACAGTATGTGCCAGTCTTAATACCCATCACCAGCCTTAATAACCATCACCGGCCTATCCCAATCTCCCACCCCACCTCCCCTCTGAAACCCTCAGTTTGTTTCCCAGAGTCCATAGTTTCTCATGGTTCATTCCCCCTTCTGTTTACCCCCTGCTTCATTCTTCCCTTCCTTCTCCTACCGATCTTCCTGCTATTTCTTACGTTCCATAAATGGGTGAAACCATATGGTGATTGTCTTTCTCTGCTTGACTTATTTCACTTAGCATAACCTCCTCCAGTGCCGTCCATGTTGCTGCAAATGTTGGGTAATCGTTCTTTCTGATGGCCGAGTAATATTACATTGTATATATGGACCACATCTTCTTAATCCGGTCATCTGTTGAAGGGCATCTAGGCTCCTTCAACAATTTAGCTATTGTGGACAATGCTGCTATGAACATTGGGGTGCATATGGCCCTTCTCTTCACTATGTCTGTATCTTTGGGGTAAATACCCAGTAGTGCAATTGTTGGACCATAGGGTAGCTCAACTTTTAACTTTTNNTCAATTTTTAACTTTTTAAGGGACCTCCACACTGTTTTCCAGAGTGGCTGTACCAACTTGCATTCCCACCAACAATGTAGGAGGGATCCCCTTTCTCCACATCCTCTCCAACAATTGTTGTTTCTTGCCTTGTCAATTTTTGCCATTCTAACTGGCATAAGAGGTATCTCAAGGTGGTTTTGATTTGAATTTCCTTGAGGGCTAATGATTTTGAACATTTTTTCATGTGTCTGTTAGCCATTTGTATGTCTTCATTGGAAAAGTGTCTGTTCACATCTTTTGCCCATTTTTTGATTTGATTATTTTTTTCTTGTGTATTGAGTTTGAGAAATTCTTTGTAGATCTTGGATACCAGTCTTTTATCTGTAGTGTCATTTGCAAATATCTTCTCCCATTCCATGGGCTGCCTCTTAGTTTTCTTGACTGTTTCTTGGCTGTGCAGAAGATTTTTATCTTGATGAAGTCCCACAAGTTCATTTTTTCTTTTGTTTCTCTTGCTTTTGGAGATGTGTCATGAAAAAAGTTGCTGTGGCCGATGTCAAAGAGGTTACAGCCTATGCTCTCCTCTATGATTTTGATGGATTCCTGTCTCACATAGAGGTCTTTCATCCATTTGGAGTTTATCTTTATGTATGGTGTGAGAGAGTGCTCAAGATTCATTCTTTTGCATATAGCTGTCCAATTTTCCCAGCACCATTTATTGAAGAGACTGTCTTTTTTCCACTATATGTTTTTTCCTGCTTCATCAAAGATTAGCTGCCATGGACAGAGGGTCCATTTCTCGGTTCTCTATTCTGTTCCTTTGGTCTATGTGTCTGTTTCTATGCCAGTACCATGCTGTCTTTGTGATCGCAGCTTTGTAGTATAGCTTGAAATCAGGCAACGTGATGCCTCCAGCTTTGTTTTTCCTTTTCAACAATTCCTTGGCGATTCGGGGCCTTTTCTGGTTCCACACAAATTTAAGGGCTGTTTGTTCCAGCTCTTTGAAAAATGTCATTGGTATTTTGATTGGTATGGCATTGAAAGTATAGATTGCTCTGGGTAGCATAGACATTTTAACTATGTTTATTCTTCTGATCCATAAGCATGGAATATTTTTCCATCTTTTTGTGTCTTCTTCAATGCCTTTCAAGAGTGATCTGTAGTTTCTAGAATATAGATGCTTTACCTCTCTGGTTAAGTTAATTCGAGATAACATATGATTTTTGGTGCTACTGTAAATGGAATGGATTCCCTAATTGCTCTTTCTTCAGTCTCATTGTTCGTGTATAGAAATGCTACTGATTTCTGAGCATTGATTTGGTATCCCGCCACATTACTGAATTGCTCTATAAGTTCTAGTAATTTGGGGGTGGAGTCTTTTGGCTTTTCCATATAGAGTATCATGTCATCTGCAAAGAGAGATAGTTTGACTTCTTCCTTGCCGATTTGGGTACCTTTTATTCCTTTTTGTTGTCTGATTGCTGTTGCAAGGACTTCTAGTACTATGTTGAATAATAATGGCAGAGTGGGCATCCTTGTCGTGTTCCTGATCTTAAGGGAAAGGCTTCCAGCTTTTCCCCATTGAGTATGATACTTGCTGTAGGCTTTTCATAGATGGTTTTTATGAGATTGAGGAATGTATCCTCTATCCCTACACTCTGAAGGGTTTTAATCAGGAAAGGATGCTGTATTTTTTCAAATGCTTTTTCTGCATCAATTGAGAGGGTCATATGGTTATTGACTCTTTTATTGTTGATATGATCTGTCACACTGATCGATTGGCGAATGTTGAACCACCCTTGCATCCCAGGGATGAATCCCACTTGGTCATGATGGATGATCCTTTTAATATACTGTTGGATCCTATTAGCTAGGATCTTGTTGAGAATTTTGGCATCCATATTCATCAGGGATATCGGTCTGTCATTCTCCTTTTTGATGGGGTGTTTGCCTGGTTTGGGGATCAAGGTCATACTAGCCTCATAGAATGAATTTGGTAGTTTTCCTTCTTGTTTCTATTTTTTGAAAGTTCAGGTATTATTTCTTCTTTGAATGTTTGGTAGAATTCCCTGGGGTGGCGCCTGTGTGGCACAGTAGTTAAGTGTCTGCCGTCAGCTCAGGGCATGATCCCGGCGTTGTGGGATCGAGCCCCACATCAGGCTTTTCTGCTATGAGCCTGCTTCTTCCTCTCCCACTCCCCCTGCTTGTGTTCCCTCTCTC
>NC_048233.1:38410910-38526669 GCF_002007445.2 Ailuropoda melanoleuca
GTCTGTTTAAATAATCAATTTCTTCCTGTTTCAGTCTTGGTAGTTTATAGGTTTCCAGGAAGGCATCCATTTCTGCCAGGTTGTTTAATTTATTGGCACAAAGCTGTTGATACAAGTTTCCAATGACCCTTCCTATTTCATTGGTGTTGGTTGTGATCTCGCCCCTTTCATTCATAATTTTATTAATTTGGGTCCTTTCTCTATTCCTTTGAGTAAGTCTGGCCAGTGGCTTATCGATCNTTTATTCTTTCAAAGAACCAGCTTCTCGTTCTGTTGATCTGCTCTACTGTGCTCCTAGTTTCTAATTCATTGATCTCTGCTCTCATCTTGATCACCTGCCTTCTTGTGCGTGGGTTAGGCCTGTTCTTCTGTTCCAGCTCCAGCTTCTTGAGGTGAGAATATAAAAACTGCATTTTAGATTTTTCTATTCTTTTGAGTGAGGCTTGGATGGCTATGTATTTTCCCCTTAGGACTGCCTTTGCAGTGTCCCATAGGTTTTGGACTGATGTGTTTTCACTCTCATTGGTCTCCAAAAATTGGTTAACCTCCTTTTTATTCCTCTGGTTTACCCAATCATTCTTTTTTTTTTTTTTTAAGATTTTATTTATTTATTTGACAGAGGGACAGCGAGTGAGAGAGGGAACACAAGCAGAGGGAGTGGGAGAGGAAGAAGCAGGCTCCCAGTGGAGGTGCCCAATGTGGGGCTCGATCCCAGAACGCTGGGATCACGCCCTGAGCTGAAGGCAGACACTTAACGACTGCGCTACCCAGGTGCCCCAACCCAGTAATTCTTGAGCAGGATGGTTCTTAGTTTCCAAGTGTTTGAGTTTCTTCCAAATTTTTCCTTGTGACTGAGTTCCAGTTTCAAAGCATTGTGGTCTGAGAATATGCAGGGAATAAACTCAGTCTTTTGGTATTGGTTGAGACCTGTTTTGCGACCCAGTATATGGTCTATTCTGGAGAAAGTTCCATGCGCATTCTAAAAGAATGAGTATTCTATTGTTCTGGGGTGTAGTGTTCTGTATATATCTATGAGGTCCATCTGGTCCAGTATGTCATTCAAACTCTTGTTTCTTTGTTGATTTTCTGCTTAGTTGATCTGTCTATTGCTGAGATTGGAGTGTTGATGTCCCCTACTATTAACGTATTATTATCTATATGTGTCTTTATTCTGGTTAAGAGTTGGCTTGTGTATCTAGCTGCTTCCCTGTGGGGGCATAGATATTTATAATTGTCATATACACTTGTTAGATACATGTTTTAAGAATAATATAGTGTCCTTCTGTATCTCTAACTACAGTCTTTCATTTAAAATCTAATCTGTCTCATATGAGAATTGCTACACTAGCTTTCTTTTGAGGTCCATTGGCATGAAAAATGGTTTTCCATCCCTTCACTTTCAGTCTGGAGGTATCTTTAGGTTCAAAACGAGTCTCTTGTAGACAGCAAATGGATGGGTCATGTCTTTTTATCCAATCTGCAACCCTGTGGCACTTTATGGGAACATTTAGGCCATTCACATTGAGAGTGATTATTGAGAGATATGATTTTTATGATGTCATGTTGCCTGTGATGTCTTTGTTTCTTTAGATTTTAAATTCTGTTCTGTATCACTCTTGGGATCTTTTTACTTTTATAGAACCCCCCTTTATATTTCTTGCAGGGCTGGCCTGGTGGTCACATATTCTTTAAGTTTCTGCCAGTCTTGGAAGGTCCTTGTCTCTCCATCAATTCTGAATGACAGCCTTGCTGGATAAAGGATCCTTGGCTGCATGTTCTTCTCAGTTAGAGCTCTGAAAATACCTTGCCAACATTTCCTGGCTTGCCAGGTTTCTGTAGACAGTTCTGACATTATTCTGATGTTCCTCCCTCTGTACATGAGGGTTCTCCTCCCTCTGGCCACGTTCAAGGTTGTATCCTTGGATCTAATTTTTGCGAATTGCACTATGATGTGACGTGATACAGGTCTGTTCTTATTGATCTTGGGAGGGGTCCTCTCTGCCTCTTAGACATGAATGCTTACTTCCTTTGCCATATTAGGGAAGTTCTCAGCTACAATTTGTTCAAATATCTCTTCTAGATCTCTCTCTTTCTCCACCCCCTTGGCGATGCCGATGATTCTGACATTGGAATGTTTCATTGAGTCAGTACTCTCCCGTAATCTACATTCTTGAGATTGGATTTTTTTGAGCCAAGTTTCCATTTATTCCTTTTTTTCTACCATCCCATCTTCCAATTCACTAATTCGTTCTTCTGCCTCATTTACCCTGGCCGTCAGAGCATCTAGTTTTGACTGCATTTGATTCAGAGCATCTTTAATTTCTGCCAGATTCGCTCTCATTTCTGCCCTTAGAGATTCTATATTCTTGTTAATATTTTCGTTAGTATTTTTTCAAGCCTACATATCATCTTGACCATTGTTACTCTGAACTCCATTTCTGACAATTTGGTTATATCCATATTCATCAGTTCTGTGGCAGAGGCCACAGACTCTGTATCTTTTCTTTGTTGGGGAGGATTTCTCCTCCTTGTCATTCTGATGAGGAGAGGTTGTGGGGATGTACAGAGCCCAAGTTATTGACCAGGACCCAAGCAATGTGCCCTTGATTTTATAGGGACCTTAGGGATGTGGGCTTCTTGATAGCCTGCCTTCTGTGGGAGGGGCCTGCTGTGCTGATACTCAGGCAACCCTGTTTGGGTAGAGTTGCCCTGTCCCCTGCAAGGTGGGATGGGGATGGGCACAATGTGAACTGGTATTTCCGGGCTTTTGTTCTCTGGCGGCTTTCCCTGGTGGTTTTCTGTGACTCTTCTGAGAGTCAGAGCAGCAGTGGCCATATCCTAGCCTCTTTCTCAGAACAGAGAGATCACAGCCAGCTCTCTACTGAGCTCTCTTGGCCATATTAACTCTGTTTCTGACGGTGCTGCTAAAAACCCTGCAGCTTCCCGGGTTGTGTGCCCAACAGCTACTCTCCCAGCCCTCGTTTCCAGGGCTGGCACGTCTCTGTCCTTTGTGCTTCCAATGCCACCAGCCACCCCCAGTTCCTGCGCCCGCTCCCGAGCTCCCCGTTTCAGTGTGGTTCGCGCGCACTCCCGGAGCGCCGGTTTTCAGTCTGGTCAGGTCGCTTGTGCACTCCTGAGCGCCCGGTTTCAGTCTAGTTCGAGTGAGCACTCTGGAGCCCTGGATTTCAGTCTGGTTGCTTGCGTGCTCCCGAGCTCTCGGTTTCAGTCTAGTTCGAGTGTGCGCTCCGGAGCTCCAGTTTTCAGTCTGGTAGCATGCGTGTTCCCAGGCTCATGGTCTCAGTCTGCTTTCTCGGGAGTACCAGTCCTCGAGTCCGGCCCGCTCCCCAGCACAGGAGGCTACTGCTTCCCAGTGCCCAAGCAGGGCAGCTCCCTTCCCCTTCCGTTTATTTTCCAATATCTGTGCGCAGATTCATGGCTCCCCACTTTGTACCTCAATACTCAGTGCTAGAGATGTTCGTTTGTAGAGATCCAGATGTATCTTCCTACTTCTAGGGCTCATTTTGTGGGTGTTCAGGATGATCTGGTAGATATCCAGCTCAATTCAGGGGACCAGATGAAAAAAGTTCCCCTACTCCTCCTCCATCTCTCCCCCCCTTCACAGTCAGTGTTCTTAATTAATACTCAATGACTGTTCTATTTATTCAGTAAATATGTACTCTGCCCTGTGTGAAACTTGACAGGATTTTTGTATTTTGAGATCTGTAGATTCTTTCTTAAATCTAGTCATTAAATATTATTTAATGTTGATGATGATAAAGATAAAGAAATGTGGGGTGCCTGACTGGCTCAATTGGTAGAGTGTGTGACTCTTAATCTTGGGGTTGTAAGTTTGAGTCCCATGTTGGGTGTAGAGATTACTTAAAAACAAAATCCAGGAAAAGAAAAGAAATGGATCCTATTAAGTACTATATATATTTTGACTTGTTTAATCGGAGAATTGAATAATAATTTACATTAACTGGATTTTTAAATTCTAAACTTAACGAGAAGGATTATAAACTGTACTCTCCCAATTGGCTACATAGGTAGTCTCTATTTACTTCTTTGAGGTAAATATTTATTTCTGATATTGAGTCTACCAAATTTAGGGCCATTAAGTGTGTCAACATACTTTGAAACAGGGGTAACATAATATAAATGTCAAGTTTCTTGGATTTCTGACAAGCTCTATAAAACAAAACAGTAATGGGCATTAAAAATACAACTCAGATTGTCAGACTTTAGGAACTTGTGATTTATTTTTCTACTAAGGAAAAAAACCACAGTTGAGACATTTGGACAGGAACTTATTTAATCTGTTTCTCTCAAGTCAGAGGTTGCAGTATTTATAGTTTTGAATGGCACATACATGATCTTTAAATCATACAGAGGGTAAATCTTGTTTCTCTTTGCTTTGTTTCTGAAGCATGGGTGAAGCTAGTTTATAGGTTATTATGTGTAGGAGCAGAAAAATAAAATTGGAAAAGAGACATTAGAAAGAAAATTTCAGACATATTAGTTCAAAATCATAGAAATAAAGTGCCTATATTTTACCAAAATGCCATAATCTGTGTTGTACATTGTATTTGTGCTTAATTTTTCTACTCAATTTAAAATTATCGTGGTATTTTTATTAGGGATCATATTTTTGTATGTAATCTTAAAAAGCTGAGCTCATTGAAATAGAGATGAAAATGTTGTTGGCCAGGGACTGGAAGTGGGGGGAGTGGGTAGATGTTGGTCAAACAGTATCAATTTCCAACTATAAGATTAATAAATTTTAGAGATCTAAGATATAGCATGTTAATATAGTTAACAAAACTATAATATATACTTGAAAGTTGCTAAAAGAGTAGATCATGACTGTTGCCACCACCACCACCACCACCACACATACACACACACACACACACACACACACACAGGTAATTATGTGAGGGTATAGAGATATTAACTTACTTTATTGTGGTATTCACTTTACAATATATATGAGTAGCAAATCATCACATTATACACTTTAAATGTACATATGTTATATGCCAATAATAATAAAGGTGGAAAAAAGGATATTTTTTGACTTAACAACTCTTCCATATCTATTGTTCTATAGTAGTTCTGTCTGATAAAAATATAATGTAAACCATATATGTAATTTTAAATTTTCTAGTAGCCACATTGAAAAAGTAAAAATAAGTGGGTAAAATTAATTTAAAAAATATATTTACTTTAACTCAATATTAAATGAATCTCATAATTTCAAAATGTAATCAATATAAAAATTATCAATGAGATATTATACTTTTCTTCATATTAAGTCTTTGAATCTAGGGTGTATTTTATACTTATAGACCTTCAGTTTGGACTAGCTGCATTTCAAGTAGCCATATGTGGCTTGTAGCCATCATATTGGACAGAACAATTTTTGAGTAAGCCCTATCTGAAGTTATCTAAAACGGGACAACCTGAATTAATTTTCTTGGAAAAAAACAAGTCTATGAAGTAAGAATTATCTTCTAGTTTTAAATACTGGACTAATACTTCTGGAGTTCAAGATAGCATAGCTGTATTTGAGTCTCAATGCAGCTGCATCATATAAAATGAAGACATTTTAATCCAAATAGGAAACAGAGAAATTGATGAAGTGAGAAAACACACAGCCCAAATGTGCTTGAATGAGTGGCTTCCTGCAGACCTTGAAAGAAATTTCAGCCCTGTAAATACCAGGATGAGTTTCTGGCATCTTCTGAGTGATTAATACTTAATGTAATGTGCTGAGTTTTTCCTTTTCCTAGAGGAAGCTCCTATTTTGAGCACCTTTCAACCTAAAACAGCAACAACAACAACAACAAAGCCCCAAAACAACAACAAAAAAAACCCACACTATTATAACTGCTTCTGCAAGTCTACAATCTATGGTTTGGTGCTCTGGAAAATTTTAAACCACTGACCAACTGGTAAACAGGGAGAAAGAAATATTGGCTGCATGGCCAGATAAGAAGAAAGACACATATTTTTGTTTTAGTTGAGTATATCCTTTTTGGAGGACAGACACCAGTATTGCCACTCAGAAGTTCAGCCATGTGCTGCGAGTTCCACCCTCTTTTTGGGTCACTGTCCCTCCTTGGGTCATGAGACTCCTTATCTCTGAGTGATCTGGAATACTCAACTGCTTCACATTCTATTTCAAGCTCTACACTTTGCTCTAGCAATTTCTTCTACAAATATACTGACTCGTTAATTTAATAAGTACTTATTAAAAACCTATTCTAAATACTAAAAATATAAGAGTGGAAAATGGGGGGAAAACAGGAAAAAAAAATCTCCGTCCTCACAGGGGACAAAAAAAAATGAGGAAATAAATAGTAGATCAATAGTGATTAGTGCTGTACGAGAATGTAAGACAAGGAAGGGGGATGGGAAGCCTCATGATTTGTGGGTGACTATGCAGCAGAGGAGATGGGGTACAATTTTTGATAGGATGGTTAGGGAAGGTCTCATCGAGGTGACATTTGGGCAAAGGCCTGAAGAAGACAAGGAGGGAGAAACAACAAATATAAATGTGGTGAGACAGCAACAATACTGATGTGTTGAAGAACAGCACATGGGTACACTGGGACTCCAAAGTGTCTTTATACACCTTAACAACCTCTCTGTTTATCTCACCCACCCCATATATAAAGAGGCATTTCAGACTTATTAATAAAAATCGCTATCCTGGATAGTCAAATTTACCAAACTCAGACCCAAGTCAAGATGAAAGAGACAGGAAGATAGTATGAGTTTTGAGGGTTCCCTTATGGGCTTTGGCCATTTGTAAATTGAGGGATATTAACTAAAGCATCATTTCCAGTTGTTGCCATATTGTTTATCTTTTCTCTCCCCTCCCTGTCCTCCTACTTTCTCTCATCTAAACACAGCTGAAGAGATGACCTGGCTCATTGATCAAGCCCTCTAAGTACTTCTTTCCTCCCCTAACACTGCCTTTTACCATACATGATCTCTTTGGGGGCTCTGCCTTTAATCATCCACTTTCTGTTAAGTGCTGCTGATGACCTTTACATCATCAGCAGGATCTTTGTCAGTGAGGAAAAGAGGAAATTAAATCAATCAAATAATAGTCAAATCATCCTAACTGGAGGTAAACTGAAAATTGGCCAAGGAGAGTCAGAAACATGCAGGAAGAATTAGATTTAAGTTTAAATATGTGCCTATAAAAGAAAAATATGAATAGTTAATAACACCTGGCTAAGATTTAGCTAAGGCTAAATGAGAAAGAATTAATTTAAAGAAGGCCAAGAAAAGTCAGACCTGGAGAGCATAGGTTCTCTTTCATAAATTAGTGAGTCACAATAATTTAGGCAATACATGAATAATTGTGGGGTAAGATTAACTAGGTGTTTTAAGGTTGTTGAAAATCTTAAATTGCACCAATTTAGCAGAGCAGGTTCAGCATGTTCTAATATAACAATTAGCTCCCAGTAAAAAAAAGAAAGGTTAAATATTCCTGTTCATGTGTGGGTCTCTACTATGTAAGATCTTCTCTAACATTTGTTGAAACCAGGTTAGAACCCAAGAATGCCTGGGACTGGGTGGGGGGAGGGCTTTAGGTTGATTTTTTAACTTTCTTTAAAACAAAAGCTTGTTTTAAAATGAAAACCAATCTTACAGAAATAAGAAACAGGGAATGTTAAAGCTGGAAAAGGCTCTAGTCAAAACTTTTCATTTTACAGATGAAAAGTCAGTTTCTTCATCTGTAAAATGAAGGGGTTGGGAGAAATGTGATCAAATATCTTCCACTTCCAAGAATGCATACAATCTAGAAAAGCTAAATGGTACCCAAAGTTGCACAGCTAGTGCCAGACTTGGAAAGTAGATTTGGTTCCCAGGATTCTCTTTATGGCTGTGAGTCAATTCTGTATTTTAAAAAGTTTAGTCAACCCAATTGTTTGACACAATGCAGATAAATATCCATCTCACCAAGTTGGATTTATTTTTCTATTTCAATCAGTTTCCCTGCATCGTGTAAACATATCCTCAGGGATATCACCAGCCAAGAAGGGGCAAAGCTTTAACATGATACAATTGTGCTTGGAGCTGGCTGAATCACTCAATAGAATGCAACAAACTTGGTCTTTGGCATTGGGACCAGTAAACAATGGATGCAATGTTTTTCAACATGCAGATTTGTGCAAAGGTGACATGAAATGGGACCTGACCATTAAAAACAAAATGTCCATATATGGGCAGAAAAGAACAACCTTAAGTAACTAGAAATCACTGGTGGATTGAAAATATTTCATCTTAAGTTCATGCTTCTCATCGCTACCAAGGAACTTCTATATTTCCCTGGGGCTGTGAGAGTGCAGCATGAGATCTTCCAGCAATGACCTTGTGCCTGGGTCATCTCTAACCCCGAAGATGGAACAGTCTGTCCCTCTACACTACTCTGGTGCTCCGGTCCTCTAATATACACCACATGTTCCTCATCTGAGACCTACTTTTATTTCATCTTCTTCCAGGAAATAAGTCAACATCATGTATTAAAAAATTATTTTTCCTCCCCCATAGCATAAACAAAATAAAACAGATAAAAAAACTTGGAAAAATATTTGTAACTTATATTACAGACAAAAGGTTAATATCTCAATACGTTAAAGGTTTCTAACACTTGAAAAATAAAAATTAACAACCGTACTTGAGCAAAGCCATCTTATAAATGGTTCATTTTCAGGAAAAAAAATGCATATGTCCCTTAAACACATGAACAAATATTTAACCTTACTCATAAGAGAAGTACTAAGTCAAATCAGAGGGAGACACAAATCATCACCTCCTATATAAGTAAAAATCCAAAACTGTGATAGAATTCTGCATTGTCAAAGCTGTGAAGAGTAGGGACTGTCATATGTTGGTGGTGTGAATGCAAAATGGTACAAACTTTATGGAGAGGAATTTGGCATCTAGGAAAATTACATCTAGGGAAAATGCATTTACCTTTTAACCTGTTTCTATAAATCTATCCCAAAGAAACACTGGCAAAACGTGGAAAGATATTTATTTTAGTGTTATTAGTTACAACACCATTCATAATTGCAAAGGGAAGAAAAAAACTAAATGTCCATCAACAGACAACTGGTTAAATAATCCATGGAGTACTCTGCAGTTATAAAAAAAGAATGAGAGATCTTTACATATTGCTATGGAGTACTCTCCAAAATACTGTTAAAGAACAGTAAGGTGAAGAGCCATGTCTATAGTAGCATATAGCAGAGTTTGTATATGTTTGCGTATTTACTTAGATAAAAAACAGAAGGGTAAATGAAAGACCAACCAAAATGGTTGGAATGTTAGGGTAGAAGGGACAGGAATAGAAGCTAGATGTCTCTTGTTTTGGCTCTATGGTTTTCATTTTGGAATTCTATATCTCTTTAATTTTAAAACAAAAGTTAAAAACAAAATGAAACAATTGAACATTATTGTATATTCACAAGGTACAATCCATAGAGGCATGATTTCAAGAGCTCTTAAAACAGTAATTTTTAACTGTTCATCCCTAGTCAGATATATCCAAAGGTTAAAAAGAACTACGATGAAATCTTAAGCAGTTTTCAATAATCATATTTTTAAATAATAATATGCATATTATAATTTTTTAAATATTTATTTTAAGGAAATAAGAAATTATATATGTAACAGGAGGAAGAAAAGTGGGTAGAAGAAAAAATAAAATAAAAATTTAAGGCTGTTAAGTAAAATTTCTGTTATCCTAAATTTGAGCTGAAAATATGAACATAAATTTGTGATATTATTTCTCCTTCAAAACAAATAAAAATATCTAGAAACAATGATCAATCCAATAGCAATGAAAACCCCTACTGCCCAAATTTTGGTCTCTACATTAATTTCCTTCTTATAAATGGCTGGTTCCAAGTCAGGGTACAGGATACACACAAAATAAGGTTGGAACATCTAGTCCTACCCAAGGACAAGAAACCTATGAAAGACCACTGGCGTCATGACAAAAGAATAAAGGAAAAACTTCAAGAAGCTCTCAGTTGTCAAGTTGGTGTATTCTGAACATCAAAAAGACTAATGATGGCAGTAGATCAAAACATATCAACCATGTTAAAATCCATGTGTTGACATAATACTTTAAAAAAGAAAAAGCTCCTTGATCTTATGTGGAGGATGGTAAGGAAACAATTCATTATTTTAACAATCAGTAAATAAAGAGAAAGAATCAATTGTTTATCCTACTTTTTTGTTCAAATGATATCATGGGGTACTTAAATAGTTGATCTGGAAAGCTGCTTAATTATAGGAGAGTACCAGCTAATAAATACAAAAGGTAGGATAGAATTAGCATACCACTAGCTTGTAACCCCTAATTAATACTGGACTAACTAAGCAGTAACCATCAATACATACTAAAATCATTAGCTAAAATGGGGAATTCTAAAAGGTAATGTTTCCCAAACTTTGATGTGCGTATGAATTACTTTAGGATATTGTTAATTCTAGAATCCAATTTGGTAGATCTGGGGTTGAGCCTGAGATTCTGCATTTACAATAAGGAAACACATGGTGTCAATACCACTGGTCAGAGGGCTAGTCTAAGAAAGACAAAACAGCCCCTGACATTCTTAGAATGTCCTAGTATTATCCTCTGAGCCTTGGTGTTCTCTGGGGCCCACAGACAATTTTACATAACAATATCAGACAAGGTCACTCTATGACCATGATGGGTCAAGACAAAAACAGGAGTGTCTGCGTGGCTCAGTTAAGAGTCCAGCTCTTGATTTTGGCTCAGGTCATGATCTTAGGGTTGTAGGATTGAGCCCCGAGTCTGGCTCACAAGCTGGGTATGGACCCTCCTTAAAATTCTCTCTCTCCCTCTCCCTTTGCCCCTCTCCTCCAAGCACTTTCTCTTTCTTTCAAGTAAATAAATAAATCTTAAAAAAAAAAAAAAAGAACAAAAAAGACTACTGCATGATCATGTCTTAACAGAAATAATGAACACTGTCCAAACTACAAAATTAACTAAACATCCCCTTCTAAGAGGCCACTACTTCTTTACCAATTTTAACTTTAGGCTCAATCCAGTCTTCCCTCATTCTACATAAGACTTAGGAAAATGCCCAATCACTGATGTTTCCTGACAGCATCTTATCCAGAGCAAAGCTCTAATTCCTTAAACCCTCCCTAAAATCACCAAACAGAAGCTCAAGCCTACAATGAATCCTTTCTAACACTCTCTGAAATGTTCCATGTTTCCTCTGGTGTGCATTTTCTCTCATTATAACAATGTAATAAACACATCTTGCTTAGCTACAGGTGTGTTCTGGTGGTTTTTGTGGGAGAAACTGTACAATAGTGTGATGAGTCAGGTTGACAGCTGAGTCACTAATCATTATGTGATGTTTTGCTATAGAAACTGGCAGCACCACCTATAAAGCAATCTTGCCCAAAAAGATGAACATAAATCTCATTAAGCCTCTAGAGTTAACCATCACTTTTACAAGAAATATGTGGTACAGGGGCACATTTTAAGAAGCCATATTCAGCTCAACAAGACAAATTGCCTATTTTTTCCCCAAACAAATAACTGACAAAAATAGAAGATGGAGGAGGAATATATAAATTAAGAGACTCAATAGTCATATTAATCAATTGTAATGTGCAGCCCTTATTTGACCCTAATTTGTACAAACTATTACACAAACTAATGATGATAATGATAAAAAGACATTTGAAGATATTTGAACAGAGACTAGCTCTTTGATAATATTAAAGAATAATTGCAAATATTTTTAGGTTTCATAATGGCAATGTTCATTTTTCAAAATATTTACAAATAAAATAATATAATGTCTGAGATTTGCTCTAACATAATCCAGTCATGATAAAAGGAGTGTAGGGGGTATAAACAAAAATATTGGGATATTGGTAATTGCTGAAGGGTATATGACAATTCTTTTTATTATTCTCCCTACTCTTAATGTGTTTGAAAAGCTCCATAGTAAATATCTTTTTTTTTTTAAAGATTTAATTTATTTATTTGAGAGAGAGAGAGCACTGAGCAGGGGCGAGGGGTAGAGGGAGAGAGAGGAGCAGACTCCCTGCTGAGCAGGGAGCCCAATGAAGGAATCGAACCCAGGACCCTGGGATCATGACCTGAGCCAAAAGCAGATGCGTAACTGACTGACTCACCCAGGCTCCCATAAACAATCTTTTTTAAAATATTTTTTACCATTTAATTCAGTAGTTCATTTTTGATAGACGACAAGTTAGAGAAAAAAATAAGGCCTATAATCAAAATGGGTATACATTCTAGAGAAACAAGCTGTAATGAATTTTAAATTCTGAAATTCCCACTACTAAACCTGTTTTCAGATCCATTTTTTGAAAGCTATTGGGATATTCACCTATTTCTTTTCTTCTCATCTTTCTTTCTTTCTTCTTTCTTTTCTTTCTTTCTTCTTTCTTTTCTTTCTTTCTTTTCTTTTCTTTCTTTCTTTCTTTATTTCTTTCTTCCCTTCTTTCTTTCTTTCATCACTAACACATGTGTCAACTCCAAGTGAAGGGGAATATGGAATTATGATGTACACTCAGGTGTCTTTAGAGAAACATTTAATTTAAATGTTAGATTCTTAAAAAGAAAAAAAAAACCATACTATTTGAGCAATTACCTGGATCTGTAGCAGACATCAGTGAACCAAAAAACAAACAGTCAGTGAAATGGAAGTCTCCATTTTTCAACTGGCCAGCATATACCATAGCTTTCACAAAGCCATACATAATTAACCTGTTGAAGAAAAGAATAAGATCTTCAAACATCAAGTTGAATCCTGCACAAACCCATGCTATCATAGCTAACATTCTAATGTGCATCCTGAATAAGCACCATGCACAAATTACCACCACTCTACCAATTCATGGCCATGCTAGCTCTCAGTACATTGTCTAAACCTCTTGACCATGAAAGACATTTTAACCACATATCTCAATTCATTCACCTGGCAAAAGGTAACAGAATATTTTATAGCATATTTTAATGAAAACAAATAAATTTCAAGTATACAAAAAATAATCTGTCAAATATGTCATAGTAAATTATGCCCACAAATATAGCAGCTGGGTTAACATCTGTAAATGGATTGCTTTTCAATTTTCATAGTTTTGTGTGGTGGTGTCTGAAAAGTGTTCAAATTTCAAGTCTGTCACTGCAATGAGAGGATATTGGTCACACACAGCACACCCAGTCAACCAGTTACTTTACAATAGACAGGTCTCTGCTACTGCTAGTGTCAAGACACTTCCACAGTGGGTACAGAATCACTGTTAGGAAAGAGCTCCTGTAACTTCAATATGCTGTTGAAAATGAATCTGGAAAGGTTTATGTTTTGATCTTGCAAGGATAGCTATTCTTTCATGAGATTATAAAAGGTTTATAAGCTTACCAAACTCACACCATGGAAAACAACTTGTCTGTCTTGGTCATCACTTGCCACCCTATAGCTATTAAATTGTATGTATGTATGTATGTACATATTTAACTGACTGATTTTTCAAAATCCTAGTAGAGGAAATACAGAGACTTGTGAACTGGACCATAGTAAAATCACTATAAGTGACTCTAAAGAGTCTTTAGAAATTGTAGATTCTCAGACCAATAGATGTTTAAATATTCACACACTTTGAAAGTTAATTTCTTAAAAAATGTTCTAAGGTTGTGAGCATGGCTAAAAAGGCTAGAAAAAAGATATTAGAAATTTAAATGTCAATGAAAATGCAGATGTTTCAGATTTTGTTAAAAAATTTCCTCCCTGAGAAATATTTCAGACATATCTGCATTTAAACCTAGGTTCTACCACTCACCAGCTATAATGGTTTTAGGATGTTACTAAAACTTTCTGAGCCTCAATACTCTTATTAATGAAATAGTGATAACAATAATAGCCCACAGAATTGTTTTAAGGATTACCTGAGATAATGTACATTTGGTTTCTGGCACACAGTACATTCTCAATGCTAATAATAATTATCACTGCTAATAATATTTATCAAAATAGGTAATATTTACTTACTGTTCATATTTCTTCACACGCCTTAACTCATTTAATCCACACATTAATCTTATAAGGAAGGTACTATTTGCATTTTATAGATGAGAAAACTGAACACAGTGTCATCAGGTAACTTGCTCCAGATGACACAGCTATTAAATTACAAAACCCAGATTTTAAATGTGGGGTATTGGCTCCTGAGCCTGGGCTTTTAACCACCACATAATATTGCCTAGATGAATAGTTTGTATTTTACATTACATATTATCCCATATAATATATTCACAGCTATCCTATTTAGTGGTGGTTCTAGGTTTTACAAAGATGCAACAATGGAGTAACCTTAAGAACTTGGAAATAATACTACCCTCTGAATTATAGTTATTAAGACATAATGGTTGAGCAGAGAGGGCCAATATTACTGTGAAGAATGTGAACTATAGTGGGGAGGCTGAATCTTAATTCGGCTGAAAGTATTAACATATTTGAGAAAGGCTATGTCATGGGACACAGCAGTGGCTTTTGAGAAGAGGCTAGTCCAAGAGGTCCCAATCATGGCAGCTTACTCACACTCTTGCTGGGGGGGTATTCTGGCAGTCTCTTGACAGGCGTAGGGTAGTTTCATTCAGTTTATTTGTTCATTCAACAGACATTTATTATTTAACCCCTACTGTGTGTCAGGCTCCGTGCTAGGTACTTAAGATAAATCAGTGAACAGAACAAAGATACCTGCCCTTATGAAACATACATTTTACCTGATTGAAAGCAATAAAAATTATCATAAAATTGAAATATATCTGTTAACGATATCACTCTCTGACTTGGAATCTGCAAGTGGGATCAACACTGGGGCAGTCTGGACCGTTACAACATTCACGGAAATGCTCTCCAATTGTCATCTCTTCAGCCTCTTTGGGTTGAGCTACCCTTCAAATCTTGAGCATCAACAGGCTCTGGAATCAATATAAACTTTAGGACCTGTGACTTTATTTCTGAATTTTATACCCATTAGTTAATTTTACAGTCTGGGAATCTAGGCTTAGAATTAAAATGACTTCTCATATTGCACAGAAGCCATTAGATTGGGTAAAATAAAAAAATATATACATATATACTACCCAGGCTTAGGAATATTTTATAGGAACTGGAAGTCTCAGAAACTATTGATGGAAATTAAATTAAAGTCTTAAGTGAAGTATCAATTTTTTAATGTTCTATAGCTTATGAAATGGTTGCCTACAAATTTATGCCAAAAATTAATCAAATATGTACCAAAAGGTGTGTATTCAAATTATATCAGATTTCTGTTGTTTATAAGAATGAAAAATTCAAAGAAATCTAAATATCTAGTGAATAAATTACAAAACACATATATATGAGCTAATATGCAATTGATACTACTATATACAAGACTTTATATTAGACACAGAAAAGTAAATTGACAAAGCAAATTATAAAGTGGTAATAAACAAAAATTTCTAATTTTATTAAAATGGAACATACTTAGGCATACATACAAACAGGAAAGACCACAAATTTATAGTCTAGAATGTTAATAGTGGTTAAATAATGGAATTAAATGTGACTACTTTTCTTTTTGCTTTTCTACATTTTCCCAGTTTTTTAAAAAATAGTAATAATAAGAAACAAATAATAACATATATTAGCAAATGCTATTATGTGACACAATAGGTATTTATTGTGTCACTTAATCTTCAAAATTCTATAAATTAGGTGCTACAATTATTCCTTTTTACAAATGAGAAAACTAGGACTCACAGACATTAAATAACTTGATTAAGTTCACAGAAGTTAGCTTGTGAGAGAGCTGGATTTGAACCCAGGGAGCTGGATGCTAAAACCTACATCTTTAACCACCAACTCTATAAAACTTTTGAACTGCTTTGAAATCAGGAGAAGCACACATGAATGTACACACACACACACACACACACACACACACCTATACCACAATTTGTTTATTTACTTCAAATCAGCTCTTGGACATAAAATAACTATAATTCCAATAGCTTACTTGAGAGAATACCCAAAAAAGGAGAAAAAAAATGTCCAGTTCAGTAAACGCTCAATGCTAATAACAATGGTCATCATCACTAGTAATTATAATAATCCAATAATTAGGTGGAGATACGACATGACACCCCTTCTTTATAAATGGTAGCTATTTTTGCTACACTATTATTAATAAAAACTAGTTATAACAATATTAATTGGGCAGCTAAAAAAAGGAAACCATTAGCAGCCACTGTGTTCTCACAGAGTGGTACATTCTATCAGCACTTCACAGAAAATATTTCAGATGGCTCAGGATACAGGAGAGATGTGGTTTTATGGGGACAGGGAATCTAGTGAAGTGCAATGCTGGGAAGATGATGGACCCGAATAAGATGTCCTCCAGGGGTCAGTCTGTGGTTAGTGACAGCACAGGTTAGAGGGATCAGCAGAAGTAGAACTGCCTCATAAAAACCAGAACTGTTGATAATATCGATTTTGACAAATATCCACTTAGTGCTATTCTTTGAAAAGAAAGTGCTTGTGCTATGGAGGATACAAAAGTGGAAATCCATAACCTGTTCTCAGAGTAGAGTATTACAGAATGGCAGTCAGTTCACTGATGCTAACAGAAAGCACTGGGTAAAAAAGAAAATGGGGAAATACCTAACACAATACTCTACACACTCACTTTACTAAGTGTTTATGACATGTGAACTGATTTTAAATTTCATGAGCTTATTTTACACCATTAAATCTCCACACCTAAAGACTTGTTGTGAAAAAAGTTCAATATAGTTGATAGTCTCCTATGGTGTGTCTCCCGCTATTTTTTTTCTTCCTTCCCCTATGTTCATCTGTTTTGTTTCTTAAATTCCACATATGAGTGAAATCATATGGCATTTGTCTTTCTCTGACTGACTTATTTCGCTTAGCATAATACACTCTAGCTCCATCCATATCATTGCAAATGGCAAGATATCATTCTTTTTAATGGCTGAATAATATTCCATTTGTGTGTGTGTATGTGTATATGCATATATATATATATCACATATATATATCACATATATATATCACATATATATATATATATATATCACATCTTTATTCATTCATCAGTCAATGGGCATTTGGGCTCTTTCATAATTTGGCTATTGCTGATAATGTTGCTATAAACATTGGGGTGCATGTGTCCCTCTGAATCAGTATTTTTGTACCCTTTGGGTAAATAACTAGGAGTGTAATTACTAGGTCATAGGGTAGTTTTATTTTTAACTTTTTGAGGAACCTCCATACTGTTTTCCAGAGTGGCTTCACCAGTTTGCGTTCCCACCAATAATGTAAGAGGATTCCCTTTTCTCTGCATGCTTGCCAACATCTGTTGTTTCCTGTGTTGTTAATTTTAGCCACTCT
The DNA here is from genome assembly GCF_002007445.2 of Ailuropoda melanoleuca. Taxonomy (NCBI): domain Eukaryota; kingdom Metazoa; phylum Chordata; class Mammalia; order Carnivora; family Ursidae; genus Ailuropoda; species Ailuropoda melanoleuca. The sequence goes on from NC_048233.1 coordinate 38,428,406, forward strand.
GGCTGGTGTGAGGGGATATCTCATCATAGTTTTTACTTGTATATCCCTGATGATGAGTGATGTTGAGGATCTTTTCATGTGTCTGTTAGCCATCTGGATGTCTTCTTCAGAAGAATGTCTACTCATGTCTTCTGCCCATTTCTTAACTGGATTATTTGTTTTTTGGGTGTTGAAGTTGATAAGTTCTTTGTAGATTTTGGATACTAACCCTGAATCATATATGTCATTTGCAAATATCTTCTTCCCTTTCCATAGGTTGCCTTTTAGTTTTGTTGATTGTTTCCTTCATAGAAAGCAGAAGCTTTTCATCTTAATGAAGTCCCAACAGTTCATTTTTCTTTTTGTTTCCCTTACCTCCAGCGACATGTCTAGTAAGGAGTTACTACAGCTGATGTCAAAGAGGTTGCTGCCTGTGTCGTCCTCAAGAATTTTGATGATTTCCAATTTCACATTTAGGTCTTTCATCCATTTTAAATTTATTTTGTGTATGGTATAGAAAAATGGTCCAGTTTCATTCATTTGTATGTTGCTGTCCGGTTTTCTGAACAGCATTTATTGAAGAAACTGTATTTTTTCCATTGGGTATTGCTTCCTGCTTTGTGAAAGATTAGTTGACCATATAGTTGAGGTTTGCTGGAAGGGAGGTGGGCAAGGGATGGGCTAAATGGGTGATGGGTATTAAGGAGGGCACTTGTGATGAGCCCTGGGTGTTATATGTAAGTGATGAATCCCCAAATTCTACTCCCACAACCTATATTACACTATATGATAACTAACTAGAATTTAAATAAAAACTTGAAAAAAAGAAAAAAGAAGATAGAGAGAGGCAAACCTCGAAGCCAACTCTCAACTACAGAGAACAAGCTAATGGTTAGCAGAGGAGAGGTGGGGTCATGGGTTAAATAGGTGATAGATACGAAAGAAGGCACTTGTGATAAGCATAGGATGTTGTATTGAAGTACTGAATCACCATATTGTACACCTGAAACTAATATTTCACTGTATGTCTAACTAGAATTTCAACAACAAAAAAAAATCACAAAAAGGAAAAAAAGAAAAAGGTTCCAGAATGCTCAATTGTTTGGGTGATTTTTAAGTATGCCATCTTAATCCCTATCAGTATTTTTAAGAAAGAATATATCTTCTTCCTTTAAAAAAATAGTCTTGATCAAGCAATGAACAGACTTACTAGAAAAGGCAGTTTTTTTGAATTGCTAGGAAAAAGTTAGGGGAGTTATTAGTTTGGAGATACAGCTCTGTGGACCAGTCCCTTTAACTGTTGGAAGAGCCACATCCTTACCTGTGAAATCATCTGAAATAGGCCACTATGTGAAGCTCACCCTGCAGTGGGAAAATCCAGAACCAACAGGCTCTGGAAGCAATATGAGAGTTATAATCTACATCTAGATTTCTGATTTCTATACCCAAACATTTTCTTTTAGATAAATATCTTTCCCTATTTATTTGTTCACATTTTATGGATAGTTTATATCTCACGTTTTCTTTCTTTATTTTTTTCTGAAGCATGCATTCAAGAGCAATACCTCACTGGAGAATTCATAATTTTTTTTTTAAATTTTGAGCTTTATTGAAATATAGCTGACACATAACAGTGTATAAGTTTAAGACATACAATATCATGATTTAATACATGTATATATTGCAAAATGATTACCAAAAAAGTTCAATAACTATCTATCACCTCACAGTTATATATATATTTTTATAATTTTTATTTTGTTATATTAGTTCACAGTTATATTTTTGTATATGATGAGAACTTTTAAGATCTACTCTATCAGAAACTTTCTTTTTTTTTTTAATATTTTTTATTTTGTTATATTAGTCACCATACAGTACACCCCAGTTTTTGATGCAATGTTCCATGATTCATTATTTGCATATAACACCCAGTGCACCATGCAATATGTGCCCTCCTTAATACCCATCACAGCCTATCCCATTCCCCCACTCCCTCCCCTCTGAAGCCCTGTTTGTTTCCCAGAGTCCATAGTCTCTCATGGTTCATTCCCCCTTCTGTTTGCCCCCGCTTCATTCTTCCCTTCCTTCTCCTACTGATCTTCCTATTTCTTATGTTCCATAAATGAGTGAAACCATATGATAATTGTTCAGCAACTTTCAAATATTCAGTACAGTATTATCAACTATAGTCATCATGCTGTGCACTACATTCGTAGAACTTACTCATCTTATAACTGGAAGTTTATGCCTTTTGATCATCTTCATTTACATCTCCCACCCCCCTCCCTGCCCCTAGCAACCACCAACCTGTTCTCTGTTTCTATGAGAGTATTAATAATTTTTTTTAAAGATTTTATTTATTTATTTGACAGAGATAGAGACAGCCAGCGAGAGAGGGAACACAAGCAGGGGGAGTGGGAGAGGAAGAAGCAGGCTCATAGGGGAAGAGTCTGACATGGGGCTCGATCCCACAACGCCGGGATCACGCCCTGAGCCGAAGGCAGACGCTTAACCGCTGTGCCACCCAGGTGCCCCTAAATATTTCTTAATGCTGGTCTGGATGGGGTTGAGAAGGTCTTCTAGCCAAATTCATTTCTTCATTCACTCATGCATTCATTAATTTGTTCATTGACTCATTTATTAAACAAAAAATTACCAAAAGATATAATTCCTCCTCTGAGGGAGCTTTTATTTTATTGGGGGGAACCACACATTTACTAGCTAATTCATAATTTTTTTAAAGATTTTATTTATTTATTTGACAGAGATAGAGACAGCCAGTGAGAGAGGGAACACAAGCAGGGGGAGTGGGAGAGGAAGAAGCAGGCTCATAGCGGAGGAGGCTGATGTGGGGCTCGATCCCATAATGCCGAGATCACGCCCTGAGCAGAAGGCAGACGCTTAACCGCTGTGCCACCCAGGCGCCCCTAATTTATAATTTATTATTTTATTAGTATTGTGTCTAAGTCCTATGGAGAGAAATATAGACTGCACATGTGCACACTTCTCCAGTTGAGGAATACTAAAGGGGGACTTTATTTTACGGAAGAGATCACAAGTTCAACTTTAGAAATGTTGAGATTGAGCAGCTGGTGAGAATGTTTGGTATACAGATTTGGATCTCAATGAGGGATTGGATCAGGACACAGATTTGAGAGCAGACACTGTGTGGTGTATGTTATTGCAGCCTTGGGTATGCATGAAAGTCTGAAGAGAACATAAAGTGGAAGAGGGCCCATGATGGAGACCTGGATCCAGCATTTGAAGATGAGGTAAAGATGGTGAAGCAGTGGAGGATACCAAGAATCAGTCAGAGGGGGCGCCTGGGTGGCACAGCGGTTAAGCGTCTGCCTTCGGCTCAGGGCGTGATCCCGGCGTTATGGGATCGAGCCCCACGTCAGGCTCCTCTGCTATGAGCCTGCTTCTTCCTCTCCCACTCCCCCTGCTTGTGTTCCCTCTCTCGCTAGCTGTCTCTATCTCTGTCAAATAAATAAATAAAATCTTTAAAAAAAAAAGAATCAGTCAGAGATTTGAATGGAAATCTAGTAGAACGTCATAGGAGTCAAGAGAAGCAAGTGTTTCAAGAAGAAGGGCATTGATAAATAGGGTTGAATGTTGCCAACAGGGCCATTTTATTTATTGTCATGAGGATTGTGGGAGCTAAAGTGAGATTAGAATGGGCTGAAAAGCCTATGAAATAATGAGGAAATTAAGACAGGCAACATAGCAACTCCTCTGAGAAGTTCGGCTGTGAGAGAAGCCAGGTCTGTCTCCAAACAGAGAAGGGAGATTGGGGTGACACTTCAGTTGATCATAAAGTTTTGAGGAAGAAGTTGTGAAGAAGCTCACATCTCAATGAGGACTCATAAACAGGGAACACAAAACAGTAATTCTGCTTTGTCAAGATTTTTGGCTTTAGGTGGTGAGTCTGACTTTGGGTGGAATTATATGGGGTTTAGATAGTCTGTAGGACAACAGGCTCTTACAGGTGTCAAAGAAATGATTCTCCCCTTTTGTCACTGTTTTGTCACTTTACTAAGTCCTATGAAAATTGCAAAGATAAGTCAGGCATGACTTCTACCCTCAGGAAGAAGAGATAGGTCACCCACATAAGCAGAAAGCATGATAGAAAGTGCTAAGTGTCCTGGAAGAAGTGCAGATCAAGTGCACTGAGTCACAGAGAAGAAACTGTCTTTACCTGGGAACTCAGGACAGGGTTTGAGAGGAAGGTGGCATATCTGCTGAACCTGAAATACACATTCAAGTAAGGAAACTGCCAGCAGTGTTTTGTCAATATGTGGGATGTCACAACTAGTGCTTTTTTTTTTTCTTCCTAGAATGCAAAACCTTTCCCACTGAAAGTGGTTTGTTCCTCAGTCAGTGCAAAATCCAATGGACAAACAAATGAAACCCTTCCTTTGGCAATCCAGGGAACCAACTGCCATCTGCCATTCACTGTAGAGATGAGGGGAAAAGGCCTTCCTGACTAAGCTGTGACTCCACTCCTGGGTTTCACTTCAGTACCCAGTACAGGCTGCTCTGCCTCATGAAACCTGAGGCTCTGTTGTAACTGAAGCAGGTACTCAGATCCCACAATGACCCCCTTGTCCCATTCTATTTTTCCCACCAATCTTAAGACTTTGTTCCCTCTGTTTCATTGAAGGTTGGGGAAAAGAAGAGGATGAAAAAGTCACTTGGGTGACTTGTGGGCATGTCATAAGTACCTGCCCTTAATCCTCTCTTCTTTGAAAGGATTAGAGGGAGACAGACCTTAGAGGAAGGGGAAGGTTGCATTCAATTTTTCCTTCCCTAAGCGGAAAGAAGAAGCTGATTAGGTAATGGGATGGGGGTAGGAGAGCAATGAGGGGAAAATTCATTGTCAGGGGCATAAGTGTGTGTGCGTTGAGGTTGGGAAATGCTATGCCAGGACATTTGACTGCTCAAAAATTTTGTTTGCAACAGCCCTCACCAGAACAACCAAATTCCTACAGTTGCCATCCCATTGAAACTTGATTTTTCTCAAGTCTCCTATCTGCCATTGAGTAGTAGGCTCTCTGGCCCTGAGATTCTAAGACTGTGATAGGAATAAAAGTAAGAGAAGGAAAGAGGAAACAAACAACTGAACATTTGTTGAGTACCTGTCCTGTGCCAAGGATCATTTTAGTACATTTTATATATTTTTTAATACACACACACACACATACACACACACACACACCAGTTGGGCAGCCATGATGATTCTTATTTTATAAACAAGAAAAACCCAACAAATCATAAAAATGAAATTTAAATACATGTTCCTTTCTACTTTTTACTATTGGACACTAAGTAGAAAATTTAAGATATTTTTGCCTTGGCTTCACAAATTTAAGAAGCCAATTACTATATTCTTTGTTCCTGGTAGAATGCCTTTAACATGATATTATATTGGGAGGGACTAGCTCTTTAAGGGTTAGGAGTGGCCCAGGACACTTTCCTTTCAGGCATTTAATTAGACTGTAAAAGGGTAAGGAAAGCACCATGCCTTCCATGATTTTTCCTTTAAGTCAGTTCTAGATCTGGCTTTCTGTGAGCCTGAAATGGCCACCATATTTTTTCAATAATGGAAAGGCTTCAGAGAGGAGGTTGTGATGCAATACACTGTTCTTTATCCATGGCTGGGGTTTAAGGCTCTGGGACTGTGGGTCATTGGAACAAAATTAAGTGAGTACATTTCCCAAATACTCCACTGCCCATCTGCCTCTTAACTTGCCACGTTACTGGGCCTTCCCTGGAGGCCTCACTCACCTGTGCACTTTTGTGACAATTCCTGTTTCTGTAGCAACTTATGCAATTGCCTGCAGAGATACAATTTCGCTTCTGTAAAGTACTTCAAGGTTCTTGAGAAAATGTGATGTAAGTCCCAAGCATGAATATGGGATGGGCATAAATTGCAATGCTGACATGTAGTAAGAGGCAGAGATCTACTAAAAGATGAACTAAACATAGGTAAGAACTTAATCAGGGATGCTTGTTGTCTGTCTACTCATATCCACTATCTGGGAGATGCTGGCTCATTCAGGTGTGAAAGGGGATCACTTCTGAGAAGACTGAAAGGAACAATGAAGGAAGTGCAGAACTTAGCCACACTGACTCAATGACAGCCTGCACCAACATCCTGGGATGTGTGGCCCCTAAAATTGTCTGAGTAACTTAAATTCCTCACTTCTCTCCTACTCCCTCATTTCTACTCTATTCTCTACTTATCTGCCTTCTTTTCCTTTCAGAAAACCATGCTTAGTGCTCACTGGATATAATCTCCGCTCTCTTGCCTTCATCCTTCTATCAGCTTGTATCCCCGTCATCCATCCTCTGATGTGGTTTATAAAGCCTCTCCTTTATTTCATTGAGGTCTTAAATTCCAGCCATATATTCTTTTTTGCCCATCTTACCCAAATAATTCGAAGACAGCATATCTGGGCTGTTCTGTCTTTTGTCCTCTCTGTTCCATCTCCATTCTATGCACACTTTAGCCAGCCTTGCTAGATCCCAAGAGTTACAAAGATGAATCAGATGTGGCTTCTGTCCTCTAGGAGCTCACAGCTTAGGAGAAAGGATAAGCCATGTGTATAAATGACTACACTACTATGTGAAAACTGTAGTATCAGTAAAAAAGCTAAAGGCAACGTGATATGAATTTCAAAGGGGGAAGGGAGAACATGGTCTGGGGGAAGAAGGTATTGGAGATGAATCTTTCTTGAAAAGCAGATGGGATCAGACCTGACTTGTGGTTGGAGGAGGTGAAATAGGGAGAGTCACCACAAGAAAAGGTAAAATGGGCCAACAAAACAAGTGGGTGGTATCATATCAGGTACAGACAGTGAAAACTGGGTAACTCATTGTGATGAATTCTTCCACTATGTATTGTTAGATAGTCTAATTCAATGGTTCTCAAATTTTGCTGCATATTAGAATCACACAGGGAGCTTTGAAAATCATGATGCCCAGGCTACGTCCCAGACCAAGTATATCAGAGTCCCTGTAGATGGAACCCATGCATAATTTTTTTAAAAAAGTTCTTCCACTCTTCTGATATGTAGCCAGGATCTAGAATGAGTGTTCTAAATCACATCTTGTCCCTAAGGTCCAGACCAATCCCCTGGGGAACAGCAGATCTGGAGTAAGGCCTGAGATTCTGCACTTTTAATGAGCTCCCAGGTGATGCCGTTGCTGCTGGTCCCAGGCCACACTTTGAGTAGGAGACTCTAAATGAGGACCCCATTGACTAAATAAAATGGCTCAGCCATTGGTGTACATTCTGGTTCTGATGGTAAACTCCTTATATGGCAGCACTTTGAATTCATAAATGGAGCTTGCCTGACATGCAGTTAGGTTACAGGTCCACTTACAGAAAGCACCTAATACCTATTGCTTAGTGACCTGGTTTCCCCGCTATTTATGTATGGAAGATGAAGACTAATGAATAGCATGTGAGGATTCAAGGTGCTACTACTTCTTGGCTCCAATTTGGAACTCATTGTAGAAGAAAATGAAAATGGGGTGGGGGCCAGGGAGTGAAAGGATGTCTTACCTACTACAATATAAAATGTAACAGACCTTTGTTACCTGAGATCTGCAGCTCCACAGAGACTTTTTTCCTAGGTACAGAGACCCCCCCACATCTTTCCCTGCCAGAGGGAAAGAGCTGGATGATTGTTTTGGTCTCATCTGAGGCTAGTAACTGCAAAGTCCTTCCTACCAAGTTTTCAAAAGTCATGAGAGAATCCTCAAGCTTTTCTTTTTAAATATATAAAAATATCCTAGCAGAAACTGCATGTTTGTTAAAAGCAGTTTTATGCTGGTTAAATAAAACAATAGGTTTCTTTGCTTTGGGATGAACTATAACAACTAAGAAGATTTGATGGCAGTACAAATGCATATGTGTGTGTGTGTGTGTGTACACATATATACATACAATTTTTTATTAGTAACAAGAAGCTTGCACAAAATGTCTCAAAGAATGAAATTCATCTATGCTAAAGCAGAAAGAATGGTGCTTGCTGCCCTGTACATGTGGGCCCTTGGCTACTACTTTTCACTTTAAAGACACATGTATGACTGTTACCTCATTTGCTCTCATTCTTCTAGAAGGTGGATAAAATCAAAGTCATTATTCTTTCACAGATGAAGAACTACCACAAGATGCTTAGAGGCTTACCTACCACCTTATAGCCTTTATTCTGCCATTTTTCCTCAAGTGTGAAACTGATACACAGATTAGAATAAGTTGTTTAGATCAGGGGAAAAAACTTTAAAAATATTTAACCCAGCATACCTATTTAAAAATATAGAAACCATGACCCATTAGGTTAATGACTTGATCAAAATTATACTGAGCCTGGCTGGTAGCAAGCCAGGACTGGACTGCCAGTTTTCTCTTAAAGAGATGTGGCATAATTGGCAGTTTTGGCAGATTTTCTGCTGCCTGGAATTTTAGCAAAGGGAATAAAACCTGTGATTTGAATATATCTTGATAATTTATTCCCAGAAAATTTCCCATCCCTTTTTCATATTCCCTAAAGCATGTTTATATTCTTCAGTTCTACCATTTGGAATCCTAAAGCCAACTGCTAGTTGCAATAAAATATAAATGACAAGAAAATGCAACTCTGGATTTTCCCTAATCAGATCAATTTTTCAGCAAGTAGGAAGCTCATAAAAAAAGGTAGATGTTTAAAATATATTTAGTTCAAATTAAGACATTATACTATTTACTGTTTGATTGATGGTTTAAGATATATTATCATTATTGGGGACAAGATAGAATGAACAACTTATCTTATGAGTGATGAAAATCAAATACTAATTCTTTGGCCCAATTCTTCTTTTTCAACCATATCAATATATTTTCAAAAACTTTTTGATCTAGAATGGAGAGTTTCAAATGGCCCATTTTGCTTAGGATGGATGTAATACAACTTATTACTTGAATAAAAATCTTAAAAAAAAAAAACAGTCCAAGAGTCAGACACCCAACTGGTTGAGCCACCCAGGTGCCCCAAATGGAAGTATATTTGTGCAGACCTTGAGACATACTAATTCCACTATATTCAACATTGCACAGATCTCAGCTAAAATAGTTTCTTTTTTTTTTAAGATTTTATTTATGTATTTGAGAGAGACAGCCAGCAAGAGAGGGAACACAAGTAGGGGGAGTGGGAGAGGAAAAAGCTGGCTCCTAGTGGAGGAGCCCGATGTGGGGCTCGATCCCAGAACTCCAGGATCATGCCCTGAGCCAAAGGCAGACACTTAACTACTGCACCACCCAGGCGCCCCTCAGCTAAAATAGTTTCTTATTCAAAACAGCCATTTGGAAAATGCCTTCTATGAAACTAAGGGATTAGAAACAGGTTAGATGGGCAAGAGGTATAGAGCTGGGTTTGGTATCTGACAGAAAGCCAACAAGCAACATGACACCCAGAGTTTAGAACTGCAAAGTAGTCATAAGGAAGAGAGAAAGAGGATTTAATCTGTGTTCCTCCAGAAAGCCAGGGGAAAAAGAGAGGGTGGTGGACATTACAAAAAGTCATGTCAGCCTCTTGAAAGATGGTCCAAAGAATCAGTTGGAAATGTACAACTGGAGGTTGTTAGTTCTCTTCCTTAGAGGAATTTAAGCATCCCTTACATGTTCTATAAAAAGGATGCTGGTTTATTCTATTAAAAAGATACAGGTGTCCTGATGGAGTGAATTGGGGAGAATGAAGCTAAATGATTTTAAGGTGATTTCAAACTCTAAAATTGTATGATTTTATAAAAATCTGAAGGAAAAAAATAAAAGCAAAGACCAAGAGAGAAGATGAGAAACTTTGTAATTGACAATATTTTCTAGAATTTAGTCAGTTATCAAAGTAAAAATAAAGACAAGTTTGACAGGACCTAAAATCTGACTCCAGGAACTGATTTTATTAACTAGCACTCCTTTTCTAACTTGACAGTAGCTTCTTCACAAATTCTTGGTTTGGGATTAGAGTGAGAACAGATGAAGTTATCCCTGTCTGTGTCAAATACCTCAACCTTCTCAGAAGATAGGAGGAGGCATTCACAAAACTCATTTAACTCCTCAAGACTGGAGAACAACTCATTTTGCTTCCCCAGATAACACTAAACATGATGTCTAGCAGCCTCTCTACGATATCTACCGTATCTAATACTAAGTTTCCTATTCTGGCTTCTAGGAGACCCATAGTACTTCAAACTCACTAGCTCTGAGCCTGAACCAGAACCCAGATGTTACTCCAGTGTATCTTTTCTTAGCTAAGGCACCAATTCCCACCTAGAAAACTTGATGTCATTTTGAACCCATCTGTACCTGGATGTGCTCTTATCCATATGCAATCCATCACTAAACTGCCATTTTACCTCTTGAATTGGTTTCAAATACACCTACTATCTAGTCCTGGCTAACACTACATCTCTTCTGAATATTTCTGTCTGCTGAAATGGTGTCCCTGCATCCTCTCACTTCCTGCCAATGTGTAGCCAGAATCATATAAAAACACAAATCTGACCATTTATCTCCATGCTCAAAACCTTTTCATGACTTCCCAATTGCTCTTAGATTAAATGGCAAGATATTTCTGGGTAGTTATTTTTTTCTAGATCCATTCTGCATCCTTTTAACCCTGCTCTGTGCCCCCATGATGCTGACTTGCATGGGCTCCTTTGATGGGCTCCCTTATTCTCTAGCTTTTGGCTAGATTTGACCAATGCAGGTGAAAGAACACTGGTAGGAGATCAGAATGGGTGATAAGAGTAAGGTTGGGATATTTATTTTTTATTACTTCAGTTCCCTCCCTTCAGGGCCTGTATGAGCTCTCATTGCCCTTCAGTCAAAGGTCACAGCTCCATTCAGTTGGTCCTGTCCACAGAGATCTCTTTTCAGGTTCTACTACCACTTCATTCCTTTCCCCTTCAGACAATGGTGTCCCACTATTACCAATCTTGGGAAAATGGACCACCCCTTATGGTTTTTCTTTTCCCTGCCCACATCTTTTAAATAGTCCTCAAACATCACTCATTCAAGGAAACTATTCTGGACCCTCCTGCAAAAGTCAGATCTGCTCAATAGAAGCTTTTATAATGGCTATATTTCCTCATCACCACAGAATTAATTAATTAACTGTGTAATTGTTTGTTTAATGTCTGTTTTTCCTGCTTGGATGAGGGCAGCGTCCATTTCAGTCTTAGCTATCCTCAAATCTCTATAGAGCACTTAAACATAAGTGCTCAGTAGCTGAGGGATGGTGAGAGTGCAGGTGAGACGAGTTAGGAAGACCACCGCAGGAATGAGAGAGCCCTGGTCAGAGTGACCAGAATCATCACAAGCCAAGGACTCTCACACTGCAACTTGGCCTTGCAGTGTGGGACCATACACTGGTCCTGTCACTGGCATAGAAAAGTGGGGGAAGGCACGACATCAAAAAATTGTTTGGCAGGATACATCTTAGAAGGATATTATTTGTCGAAGAGGGTATCTTAAATTAAATGCACTTTCAAAATGTGAGAGGTTTATACCCAAAAGAGTAAGTCATTTTCTTTCTTACCATACACCAAGTCACCATAGTCCATAGCAACTTGGCTGGATTTCACATTAGTGTTACCTTGAGCTATTTTCAAAGAGGAATGGTATTTTTTCTTCAAGATGCAGCTGTCAATATTTTTTAGAAAAGACACATACTTGGGGTGCCTGGGTGGCTCAGTCAATTAAGCATCTGACTCTTGATTTTGGCTCAGGTCATGATCTCAGGGCTGTGAGATCGAGCCCCACATTGGGCTCCACACTGGGCATGAGCCTACTTAAGATTCTCTCTCTCCTACCTCCCTCTATCCCCCTAAAAAAAGACACATACTTAATTTCTTATTAAGTAGTATCTGTTAATTATCTGTTCACATCAAGAAGGAGATTAAAGTGTCTTATCCCAGACTCCTGACAAGTAGAAAAGAGTGGCCACCATTGGCTTGGGAGCTGGTGCAGAACTTAGCCAAGTCTCTCCTATTATGAAGTTATAAGAATCAAGAGGAGGAAGAACCCTCAGAAAAAGCATCCTAAGGGAGTACGAAGTCAAAATTAGGAAATCAGTTCGTAATGGGGAAAGCCAGTTCAAATGGTAATGGACAAGGCTGGAGCAAAACAAAACAAAGAGATCAAACAAAAAAATAAGCAAGATGATGATGAAGGGGGAGATGGTGAGTAAAGGAATGTGTAGCAGGCAGAAGAAAAGAAAGGAGAGCTAATTCTGGAGTGAAAATCTAGGAAATTACTAAAGCCCTTTATGTGGTTCTTTTGCTGTTGGCTTAGATGTCTGAGAGGTCTATGTTGGGCAACAGCAATGTGTTCATTGAGCACAACTGGTAAGACCAAGAATGTGCAAAGAGGAGCAAGTAAGAGTAGAGGGAGAGAAGACTGCAAATGAATCACTGGCTTCAGCTGCTTCATAACCTACAGGCCCTAGAGATAAAGCCTCCTTTGATGTCTCCTAGGGTAGGCATACCATGGCGAAGCTCCCCTCTAGAGCATCAGGGATGTCCTTACACTACACATGACCTTATACAGATATCAGCGCTTCTCTAATTCTGACGTGCAGAACAATCACTGAGGGATCTTGTTAAAATGGAGTAGGTCTGGGGTGGGGCCTATATTCGAATTCTAATACATCCCCCTGTGATATGGATACTGTCGCTGGTCAATGGACCACACTTTAAGTAGCAAGGTCCTAAACTACATACATGGTAGTCATTATTTTCTAATGAATGGCACTATCTGAGCATGGCTTCTCTCTTTTATTCCTCACCTACCACAGAGGTTGTAATCTGCTGCTGGGAAGCAATTGTGTGCTTTTAAAATTGTTAGGATAGCTGGCTAACAGTAAAAGATTACACATAAAAATTCAGACTGTGAGCTTCTCTTGTAAAATAAGATCTAGCAATGTTAGACCATTGTTCCCTATAGAAACGATCCATTGGAGCTGAGTGGTGGCTGTCTGCTTCAGATGAAGTGTGCACTTTCTTTCTATCTTGCCACAGTCTAAACTACTCTTACACCCAGGTGGCTTCAATCTTTGACACCCCCTGCATTATTCCTCTTTGCATTTGTGTTTGTGGATTCTGATATACTAGTTCTTACCAAGATGCACCACATTTATTAGGAGAGCATCTTGCTTCCAGTAAAGTCTTTTCAGTTATCAACACAACTTTTGAAGAGCTATGTCACTTGCATTGTGGATGGAAACAGTCCTCAAAGAACGCATTTTCTGTTGCAAGTTGGCCTTACGTATTTGCAGATAAGGAAAGAAAAAATAAACAGTTGAATATACAATGGCAGGGTTAGTAGGTCTATACTTCACAATGTGGATGCAACATTCTCAAGTGGTAAGAATTAAGCAGGTAATCATGTTCAATGATGACTAAATGATCCAGATAGTGATGGAAATTTCAAGCCACAGAAACTGAAGATAAAATAGGTTATGCTGTGTTAAACAGGAGAGAAACATATGACTCAAGCTAAGGGAAAAAAAAAAAAGATAGTGCAACCCATCTAAGCCATTTCTTGGGAATTGGCAAGCTCACAAGCCTCTGACTTGAAAACATTAAGAACAAAAACCAAACATTCAGAAAAAGCACCAGAAAGCTGAAATAACTCTTTTTTTTTTTTTCATGCAATCTTTGGATACGCAAGCTCGCCTACTGGTTTGATTTGCACTGTTTACTTACATTTTTTCTATTCTTACATATTTCTCTCCCCCACTCATAAGATTTCAAGAAGAAACTCAGGGGGAAATGTTTCCCTTGCAAAATTTTTTCATATTTTTATTGAAATAGTATCCAGAACACCAACAAAGTCCTCGCAGAGTGAACATTCTTGTTCTTGCTATGGAACCAAGGTTTGAATGAAAAGTGCAGGCAGCAATGCGCCAGCACAACTGGATCAGTCTCAGTCACATCCCTGCTCTACCAGCACCTCTTACCTGGAGCTGAATCCCTTATGGAGTGAAATGCTCCAATCCTAACACCTTCTCTGCCCATTTCCACACAGCACCTGAACAGGCAGGCTCTGTAGCTGCCTTCGATCTCTTCATAGCATCTCTACAGGTACAGGCCCAGATCTGCAGCAGCTCACCTGGATCAGCCTACCCAGATGCAATCTCATGGATTGAAAATTTCTTTTCCTCAATCCTTTTATCAAAAATTATTAATTATGAATTCCATTCCTTTAGGACTCTGCTTTCTGAGTTTCAAAGTGACAGCTGAATATAGAGAAAGAGCATTTACAGTCAGAAATTCTGGGTTCAACTGCAAGCACTGTTATTTAGTAGCTGTTTAATAGGATAACTTAGCCTCTGAGAATTTCGGTCTCCTCCTCTGTGCAATGAGGATAGCAATACTAACCTGGAGGGCTGTTAGGCTAACACATAGTAGGTAGTTCAAAAAATGGCTGTTGAGTCTTAATCAGATTTTTACAATTCATACTAAAGTGTTCATGGACATTAATTTCTTAACGTGTTCTTTCAGTTCACATTTGCTTCTTTATAAAACATAACTCACAATTAGTGAGAGGCTCTAACTATGGGAATTTGTATTCCAGGGCAGATGAAGAGCTCAGACTTTCCTCACGCAGACAGATGACTTACCATTTTCTACTCTACAAGATCTCTGGGGCAAGACTTGTAGCTCCCTAAAGGCGCCTCCATTCCTATGGGGAGACATCTGGGCTGCAGCAGCCCATGGGCACCAAATGCACAGGCATGATGCTTAATGATAAAGTACATTGTAAACATAAACCATTTTCACATAAGAAAAATATCTCCTTTTCTTGTGTCTTTAATAAAAATACAGATGAAGCCATGCAGTCACAACATACTCTTTAGCTTTCAAATAAGCCCTTTCAGGAATAGGAATTAGTTTTTTTAAAAAAAATAGAGCTTTGGATCTTCAACTTTTAATTACCTTGACTTCAATTAATCTAGTTGTTTGTTTATTTGAGTATTTCTTTTTTCAAACAGGGAGATTGTAACAGTCTTAACAATGTGGAAGATGGTGGTCTGGAAAAAGTCCATATTTTTATCTGAAAATAAAATACATGCAAATGTGTGTGATGTTCCTTGTTCAAAAATACATAGGGCTAATAAAATCACACCTTGTTACCTGCTGTTGTCTTCAAGTGGAATACCTTTTGCCTCTACCACTCCCACCTTTTGATATCCATCTGAAATGGTCCTACTCATCCTTCAAGTCTCAATTCAGGGTCTGGTATCTTTGGGAAGCCATCTCAACCTGCTCACTGTTTACCCTGGATCTTCCAAGATAGTAGTATGTATTTCCTCCTTCCTTCTCCTGTCCATGATTCCATTGTAGATATAGCTTGTCATGTTATCTTGTAACATTTGTTTACTTGCTATAATTAAGTTGTGGGTACCCTAGGACAGGTACCATATGTTATTCTTCTTATCTTCAATATCTAGCTCAGTGCCTGGAATTTAAGAGGTGCTGAACAATTACTTGTTGAAAATATGTGATAAACGAAAAAAAAAAAAGCAATACTATGGTAGTAGTGTTAAACTATGCTCAGTCCCATCCCTGTGTAGACCCTCTTCTCATTCTGGAATATCACTATCCATTTTTCACTCATCAACACATATGTATGTAGGTTGAACATGATAATATTTTTGCAGGCCAATTTTTCAATCAGAGAATCAGAGGCCCTCCCACATGAACACTCCTTGAAGATTCCTCCTAAAAAACTGCTTCTACTATTGCTCCTACTATTGAGTATATGCCCAATAATTATTCAATTAAATAACTAATCTACTTTTTCTCTAATACTTGGCTGTAATTCCTAACCCGAATAGCTGGCAGCATTTTTCAAAAAGCTTCCAAATGAATGCTCTAAATTAAGCACAATTGATATTTGTAAAGATTATCACACACACACACACACATGTGTGCACAAATATACCACGCTTGAGTTCTTTACTGGAATTTTGAGGCAAATATTCCAAGAGTTCTATCCATATAGCTCTATGTATAACAAGTAATTTGAAAAAAAAAAAAGACAGATTTCTACCTAGGGCCAGAGTTTTTCTTTACTGTTCTTCTCCTGGTAATGAAAGTCAGGACTCACTGTGAAGCTGGAGGCCACCTGAGGAGGACACATTTGGACCTCACTTGCTGAGAAAAGAACAAATGAGCAGGTGCAGAGTTCTATTTTTTTATTCAACCCAGATGTAAAGAGATGTCAGGAAAGCAGGCTCTCCTGCCAGTAAAATCCTCCTCAAAATGCTTCCCAGGCCTACAGGTGTCCTGACACACCCTTTATAACTGCAAAGAGCCAAGATTTCTTTCCACTTCCACCTTCTGTGGCTTCCAATAGTCACTCAGCTTCCCACTACTTTCTACCCTCCATCCACCTGTCCCTCAGGAACATAAATAGTGTTCAACAGAAAAATAGGCAAAGTGTTGAAAATACCTTCTTAGATTCTTATGTTCAAGTTTCTTTTCTAGGTCCAGTTCAGAAAGGCAAAAGAATGAGTCAATGAAAATGTTAGCTCTCTAGGTACAGGAAAGGCCAATTTAATATTTTAAAGCTATAACCCATGTATAGTTCAGTCCTTCAGTATTTTCCTTAAGCCTTAGTTAAAAGCACAAAGTCCAGGTAATCAGATAAAATTTTTGTACCCTAAAAAGTATCCCAACAATACCTTTTAAAATGCCCCCTTAGGCACCTTTGGTTAAGTGTCTGCCTTCAGCTCGGATCATGATCCCAGGGTCCAAATATCAAGTGGTACATCAGGCTCCCTGCTCAGTGGGGAGTCTGCTTCTCCCTCTGCCTCTCCTCATCCCTGCTTGTTCTCTTTTTTTTCTCTCTCTCTCTCACTCTCTCTCTCTCAGATAAATAAATAAAATCTTAATAAAATAAAATTAAATAAATAAAATGCCCCTTATATCTCCTACCTACTGGAATCACATGTGACATCCTCAGAGCATGTGGGAGAGAGTTCTATGAAAAGACCAAGTCAGAAATCTGTCCTGTGGGCAGACAGAAGGAGGAGAAATGCTGGGGACTTCCATTTCTTAGTCCTTTTTGTGGTATGGGAAAAAGAAACACTTAGATGTGATAAGTTTCCACTCTCTAAATCTGGAGATGCCTTGAAGGTTCAGGGAGGGAACCTCCGGAAAAGAGGTAATTAATAAAAGGAGAGTGGAGGGGAAGAGCTAGAGGTATGCCACAACAATCCATTCTGGCTACGAGGGGAACAATTTCATGGACTGAGGAGGTGGGTTACTTCCCCATAAGAGCATCCCTCTAACTTCCTTCCAGAATTCAAATAAAAACTTGATGGATGCCTGAGTGGATCAGTTGGTTAAGCATCCAATTCTTCATTTCAGCTCAGGCCATTATCTCAAGGTCTTGAGATAGAGCCCGGAGTCAGGCTCCATGCTGGGTGGAGATTCTCTTTCTCCCTATGCCCCTCCCGCCACCAAAATAAAAATAAAACTAAGAATAAAATAAAAATGAGTTCCTGTATAATCCTTATCCCATATCATCAGTTCTAGCTAGTGCTAATGCTGCCTATTCTTTCTGTACAACTTTCAAATTGTAATTTTTTCCCTCAATCTTCTGAGTATAGTTTGATGATTATTCTCCACTTCAGTCTTCTCTAAGTCATCCCAACAGGGTGATTGAGCTTTGGTACCCCCTACAGATAAAATTCCAACAGTATATAAATCTCCTCTGAGTTTTAGCATCTACCTTCTTTGTATGATAAAAATAATCTGTCTTTCTGGGTATGTGATTGATGGAACAAAGACTGTTTTTAGAAATCAACAGACCAATAAGCAGGAAAAAAACAAAACAAAACTGTGTTCCTGAAAAGCAAGTTCAGGACAAATATTTGATCAATTTCTACACATGTAGATTTAGATGCTAAACTCTAAAACCAGGTGTTTTAGGTAGAGGGTACCCAAATCTGCCGTTGCCTCAAGTTTGAGTCCATGAGGAGGCGAGGATGGTGATGGATGGGACCTGTACATCTGGTATACAGGTGTCTGGGGATTTGAAATGATTTTCATATTTTTCATGTTAATCCAAAGGCTGAAATATTTTCTAGTGAGGAGGCTAGGCTAACAGGTTAGTTGCACTATGGAAATGTATATTTTAATGACATTTTCAGCACTGTCAGAGTGCTGACTCTACTGAATTCAACACACGGGAAATGTATTTCCTGATAAGTTGACATTTCTTAACTATGCACCTTTTATAACATAAAGAATTTGAAGAAGAGGGGTCAGTAGATTAGTTATCCAGAGAAGGCAAGCAATCAAATACCTCACCACTCCAATCACCAGTCCAAGTGTGTACCTGTTCTAGGGCCATCTGTAACACCTAGGAGTGTGCTAGAAATGCAGAATCTCAGACCCCACCTCAGACTTACTGATTCAGAATTTGAATTTTAACAAGATTCTCAAGTGAATAGAGTTTCAGAAGTTAACTTTAAGAAGCACTGCCTATTGAATAAAAATAAAGGACCCCAATGGTCAGAGATGCCAGAACAATGTTTAGATAATTGCCCAGTTATTCATTTGACTTCTAGTGATAGAATTTTTGCCATTGCTGGAATTGAAGCCCATTGTAGAGATCTGTTTTTCCATGTCTTCACTCCCTATCTCATTCCATGCCTAGATGACTTGAAACTTTCTGGAAATTTAACTTTGTGGAAAGCCACCTTTGGATGAAGGAGACTGGCCAACAGGAAAGATAATGGACAGTTGAGGACAGTCTCTTGTATCTAATTCCTGGCCAGAAAACAGCAATTAACAAATTTTTCAAAACTGAACTAAAAAATAGCTCCTTCAAATTATTTCAAATTATGTAAACAGACTAAAATAAAACTACATTGATTGCTTCTGATGAGAAGAGCCTAATATACAAAGAGTTTAAAAAATTAACTTTTATGAAAATGTATTTGGTGACTGAAGTCAGACCCTTTACCTACCACAGAATAATTAAAGACTACCACACCAATGGCATTCCCAGGGACTAGAGCATTCACTCCTCACAAGTAAAATATAGAGGTACAATGAAAAAAAGGCCTTTAGAGGTCAGATGGTTCAAATTCCTTGTGTTATCGGTGGGAAAACCAAGACAGTTAGAAATAGGTCATACAAAAAAGAGCCCAGGCCTTGCATTGCTGAATCCAGATCTCCTCCCACCCCAGGGAGATGGTGCCTGAACTCCCATATTTGACCTTCATACTTGAGCATATCACTATTTTGCTGTTAAATGTCTTCGGTGTTCATTTTTTCCCTCTCTTACTATTGTATAAAGGCTTTGAAGGCAGGAGATGTGGTTTGTCCTTTATTCTATGCCTAGTGACTAGGATAAAGTTTGGAACACAGTTACAATTAGTGATTAGCCTATGGTGAAGATGAGGGTGACTGACTGCACAAGGGCACCAAGGAAAATTTGGGGATGATGGAAATGCTCTCTGCATCAATTGAGATTGTTTAAATGGTGCATGTATTTGTTAAAACTCACCTAACCATACACTTAAAATGGGTGCCTTTTACTCTATGGGAATTATACTTAGAAAAAATTCATTTTAACAGGTCAATAAAATAATTACCATACATATTGCTAATTTTTGTCTTCTAACATAATCATTAGATTTATGCTTTCCCCTGAACATTCTGCACATAGTCTATGACACATCTCTTCAGTGGATAATATTTGCCCATGAATAAGCTATAATATAAATATGTTCAGATAAGAGGCACAGAGAGTTGCATGTACATTTTGTGGCCAGAGTTTTAAAAAGTATTGACCCAGTTAATTAAATAATGTCTTCATATACTGGAAAAAAAAAATCCACCTCCTTTCTAAAATGCCTGAGGGAAATACTCTGGGAGGATATGGTTGATTGGAAATATAGTAACGAGGATCGTAGTTATCTTTCTTTAATTCTCAAGGAATCCATCATTGCAAAAGCACACAGCATAAAGTTTAAAGGACTCATTCCAGTGCCTCTAAGATTGGGTTTACTGCTTTAGTGGGATTTCTTAATAATCACTTGAGGATTGAGATGAATCATAAAAGATTCTGAACATAAGAGATCCCCATCCCCATAAAAAATCATGAGTAATTGGAAAAAAACAAAATGAATAGTAAGAAAAGAAGCTGCCTCCCTAATTATAGGGTAAACAAATGATACAGGCCTAGAGTTTTAACATAACAAAGGAAAAACAAACTTTAATTAACACTGTCTGGCACATAGCAGATATTCAATAAATATTTGTTAACTGATAAGTAGCAATAAAAAGAAGTTTCTGAGTACTTTGAGAAAAGGATACAACTGTCAAAAATCTTACCATTATTTCTAACCAAGGTGCTCATGTATAAGATTACATTTCCAAATATAAACAGTGAACAATAAAGAAAATCTGCATTATTAAATACTTTCTCTATAAGTGCTACTCGGGTCATCAGTGGAACTGTTGTTATCTTTTAAAAACCAACTCAAATGACCTGAAGTGTTGTGCTGTTTAAATTATAAACACTTCAATTATAATTTAGAATTAAAATATATCCCTATCTACATGGCATTAGTCTATGAGGACCCCAAAAATTCCTGGCCATTCTTTAGGCTTGACACTTATTTCTCTCAGTATTATTAGATTACTCTTCAGTGAATCATATTCTATGTATCACTAAGGGAACTTCTGCCTCTACTTGCCAGAAGTGTATGGCTAGCAGGGTTCAACTTTGACAACAAAGTGCAACTTGGCTTCAAAGTTGTATATTAAAGAAAAAAAGACTGCTGAGAAAATAAAATAAAACATATTAACTTACTGAGTCCTTTCCCCTCATAGATGAAGAAACTGCTTTTGACAATGCTCATCTTGGGCTATTACTTTTACTTGCCACAATGAAGCCTGTTGATGCCTATTTTGTGCCAGGCACTGTCCTGAGTAGTCACCATGTCCCCATGCCTGCTAAATCAAAGTTATCACCATCCTTCCCTTCATTTGCAGCACAGATTTCATATCTTCTCCATGTTCTTCTATACCTCATACTGTCCCTTAAAGTTGTTTTTGGGCCTCCAGCTTGTCAGTAAGTGGAGCTATTGTTAAACAATTCACAAAAGACAACCACATTTCTAGGGACTATGGCTATTCTGGGCTAGGCACTCAGGGTAGAATGTGAACAAACAACATGGTGCTGCCCTCTTGTGAATTTACAGGCCAACAGAAGAGACAGACATTTAATGATCAAACACATGGTGACTGCTTATGGTAAGGATGCTATGAAAATGACAATATCAATGATGGATAACAAACTGGAGGGGGATGGAGGGAAATAGAAGGAAGAATCAAGTAAAGCATCATCTAAGCTGAAATCTGCAGAATAGGAATAAGAAAGTCATATGAAGATCTTGAAGAGGATCATTGCAGGCAGGAAGAGAAGCACGGACAAAGGTCTCAAAGCAAGATGTATAGCATCTTCTGGTTTCCAGAAGGAAGTAGAACAAAGTGGATGAAGGGGAGAGAGGGGTGAGGCAAGCTTGAAAAGGAAGGTGGAGCCATATCAAGTATTTGGATTTCATCTGAAATATAAGAGAAGCCACAGGAAGTTTTCAAGTAGGGGTGGGGAGGTATAGGGTCTGAGTTAATATTTTATTTATTTTTCTGAGTTATATTTTTAAAGACTTTGTGGCTGCCAAGTAGAAGTTTAGAGGTCACAAAGGAGGCTCTTACTTGTATCCAGGTGGAGAATAATTTGCTAGGACTTGGGGAATAGCAGTGAGGATAGAGAGGGGAGCAGATTAGAGTTATATTTAGAAGGGAAAAATAGCCTCACTGAAATAACTTCCGATTCATTGAATAAGGGTTTGGGGGATGGGAAAATCAAGGGTGACTCTCAAGGTCTAGCTTTAACAACTATTGGTTCCGATAACTGATATGGTGGAGATATTTTGCAGAGAGCTGGTAGTTAAACAGTTGGGAAATGCCTCTTGGTAAGTTAGGATTGACAATGTCTGATAATCCCCTTATAATATCAGGATATATGCTGTACCAACACTTAATTCCCTCTACCACAAGGCAGTTCCCTACCTCCACACTCTTGCACATGCTATTCCCTCTGCCTAGAATATCCTCCCTTCATTACCTGGCCAACTCCTTCTCATTTTTGAAAACTTAGGTTATGCATTATCTCTCTAAGGAAGCCTTCCTTGACCCCCAGCCTGAGATAAATTCCACTCCACTGAGCTTCCAAACTTACAAATTATTGTGTTGGCCTTGGAATTCAATAGACCTGGGTTTGAATTAAAACTCTGATATTTTAGCTGTGAGGTCTTGGAAAAGTTACTTGACCTCTCTATACTTCAGTTCCTCATTTGTAAAATCAGCCTAACAGTATCTCACAGGATGTTGCAAGGAATACATGATATAATGTAGATAGAGAACTGGCACCAAGGTCAGGGCTCTATAAATGTTAGCTCTCCTTACTCCTATTTGTCTATCTCCTCCACTGATTGAGGCCTCCTTGAGAGCTGAATCTGGGTCTTGTGTTTTTATCTGTGAATCCAAACAGTTCTGGGCACATGGGAGATATTCAACACATACAAAATAAATGAAATCCAGATTCCTCAGGATGGTATGTAATATTTTTATTGATCTGTAAACACTCTCCCATCCTGTTGCCTCAGACTCCACTCCCTCGACTCCTCTGTGCCAACCCTCTCAACTCACCTCCCTGTGACTTCTTGTCCCCAAGAAGATTTTCACCTTGGATGCCCTCTTGTTCTGGGGTTCCCAGTTTTTGTTGGTTCTTCTATCTGGAAGGTCTTCCCCAGCCTGAAAACTCCTACCATTACTTATCATTCAGAATCAACGGAAATATAATCTACTCTCTGTACCTGGCCAATCTCTCCTCATTGTTTCCATCAAAGATCTCACCTGCATATTTACTTTTATTATGATGTTTCCTATTGTATGATAGGTACTTATTATGCATGTATTTTCTCTTTTATCCTGTTGGCTCCTCAGGTATGGATGGAGGAGGTATGTCTGGTATTTATCTCTGTATCTCATTTTTCAAATTGTATCACATATAGCAGGTAGTTTGTTACATAAACTTTTGTGGAACTGAAGTGCACATGTCAAGGCCAAGTGGGGTGGAAAGAAGTACTTATATGATTCTGGCAATCATAACCAGAAAAGGGGTCATGAAGACTTGAAGGAACATGCTCACTTCTTGGACCCCCTTTGAAAGGGAAGTATTTTGGAGACTTTTGGCATGACTGTGAAACTCAAGAGCAAGGATTCGTCTTCTAACCCATCTCCCCTCCTCCCTCAAAACTACGTTCTTCCTCTTGCAGTATCTAAATAAATTGACTTCTTTTCTGTTATTATTTACCATTCTTTGGGCTTCCCTTATGATACAGACATTTCCCTATAGCCTGCCTTTCTTCAAGGATTTACCTTTAGGGATGAAACAATTGGGATTTCTTTACTGCTTCTTTTTGCTTCTACAGTTCCTACTCCTAAGCACATACTTTCTTTCTGCTGGGCAAATTCTCTGTATGTCTTTCTCTTCATTTGACCTGGAAATAAGAACTCATCACTCCCTACTCTTGACTACCAAGACATTTTGTTCATTCCTATATTCCTATTATATCATCATCTGTTAACAGTGTTGTGAGCACCGCAAGAGCAGGGGCTGTTTCCAATTCATCTTCATATCTTTAATGTTCATCTAAATGCCTGGAATATTGTAAGCCCATAATAAATGATAGATGGGTAGATGAATGGAGAGAGCAGAAGATAAGGCCTGATAGCCTAAGCCACCTCCCTTCCCCATGTCTATTAAGCTTTCTGAAGTCAGCATGACTTAAAAGAAATCTAACCAGTTAAGATGTTATAGGCTACAAATGACAAAAAGTCCTTAACTCATGTGGTAATTTTCAGCTTTGCCATTTTCACCTGATCAACATAGACTGGTTCCTTTGTGGTTGTAAAATGGCTGCAGCTCTCGCCAGAAATGCACCTGCCCCCTCTAATATCAAATATTCTTACTGTTAAGATGATGTGGAGTACAATGCACCATAATAAACATGAGAATCTTAAGATGTGACAAAGTCACCCTTTGTATTGTATATGTATATTTTTGATCCAGATTATGTCTTTGGTGCCCAAGTTATAATCCCCCCTCCATATCCACTACCATTTTCTGAGCAGATCCCACTATGTCTTTTGCCCAGATCATCTTTGAACCAATCATTCCTTTCTAAGTGGTAATATATCCCCATGATCTGTTTGTTTCTATCACTCTCCAACTGTCAAAGGATATGAGACATCACTTGAAATTGTGCTCCAGTGGCCCCTTTAAGCACTTCTCTTGCCTGCCATCTGTTCAGCTACAGCAATATGTCCAGGAATTGCTTTGATGTCTTTGTCTGGTTTGCTCTCGGTGCATGACCTGCCCAACAGAGTTTATTTACATGGCTTCTGTTCCTGAGGATTGGATCTGCTCCAAGAACCCTGTGTTGGTTACTGACTAGGAGCTGTCACTTGATGTTTATTGGAGCATGTGTCATTGATTCAGAAGATGAACTTGATGACAACGGAAGGCCCAGATCTCACACCTCGAAAGATAAGCACACTGTGCCATGAATTTAAAATATTTCACTTTGTCTAAAACTTGGTGGCAGTTTATGCCTCTGTCAAATATCCACGGTCCCTTAATTTAGCCTGCTAAGTCTTATTTTATATTTCCATCTGTAAACATTTTAGTTTGTGTTTAATCTGTGATCTGGTCATGGACAAAGTAGGGAGTCTATGACGAAAAGTGGAGCAACTCTTTATCGCTCTCTCCCCATGTGGCATAGATACCTCAACCAACATTAATAACACTTTTCTCATAAATGAGAGTGTGTGTTTATAGTGTTAACCTCAAAAAAAAAGAGCTTTATACAACATTGCCTTTAGCTGCATGTGTGAATGTCTCAGAGAGACCTATGGGAATTGTGAATGAGGATTTGAGGACAGCCTCTGAACACTTTGACTTTAACTTCTCATTAACAAAGCCATCGCTTAAATGTTTAATGTCCAATTTTACAATAGACAAATCCACGCTTCAATAGAGTCCATCTAAATACTTCATTAACCTCTTCCCCAGTGATACCTCCTGGGAATCCAAGGCACCACTGAGCTATCTTCTCTAAAGGAGATTTTCTTACTTACAGAAAATAATAGTGACCAACTTATGAACTCCAGAGAAAGGAAATTTGGATCAGAGAAACAAAAAGTGGTAAAATATAACATGATTTTCACCATAACAAGTTTAGCCAGAACACACGGCTGTCTTAGACTGAATATGCTGAGCAAAAACTAACACTTGGAATCATGAAACTATTTATATATATAGCTTATGGAAAAAGGAAATAAATACATAAAAACCTCAGATAGAATTATGTCTTATTTTTATTTCTTCTTCACATACTTTTAAAATTTTAAACATCTTCCAAGAAGGATGTGGACTTTAATATTAGAAATAAAACTATCAGTTACAAAAGTAAGAAGAATTCAATGTAAGTAACCAACTCATGAGCCTTAGGGAAACAAAACATCAGTAAGAGAAGATCCTATCCAAGCCCTTCCCACTTTGCACACTAAGGTGAGCACTTTGTGGCAGACTATAGCAGGAATTTTTGGATGCTCAACCTAAGCCCTTTCCTTCCCTTTTTCCTTACCAGCAAAACTCTGAGTTTGTTCAGGTAGCCTCCCTCAGGGCATTCTGGGTGAGGGAGGCCCCACGCCCAGCTCCAGGAGTGAAGCATGACAATTTAAGCCAACGAAACATCAGAAGAAATATGCTAGGGGATGGGTAGGTATTGTGTAAAATGTTTCTTAGCTCTTAAAAGGAGACTCAAGATAATCTCCTTTTGGCTTCTGGATGTCTGTGTGTGAGAAATAGCTGCCTGGAAATGTGTCAGTTATTGTCCAACCATGAGGAGGGGAGTTAACTTGATGGGAAGAGACTGGAGATGGCAAAGCAAAAAGATGAGAAGAAATTGGCCTGGATTTAAGTTGCTCAGTTAACCAGCTGTGAGACCTCCAGAGATTTGGTTATTTGAGATAGTAAATCCACTTATTGTTCAAGGCATTTTGAATTGTTTTTGTTTGTTTGTTTTTTACTTACAGCATCGCTACTGGTATACATACTTAGCATATGGTACAATCAATGATGACTGATTTGTTTGTTTGTTTCCCAAATTCCATGAGTACTTCCCTCATCCTGCTCTGCATCATGAACTTCTTAAGAGCACAGAACATTTGTTATTTATTTATGTTTGTATAGCTAATCCAGAGGTGTGAAAATGCAGATACTCAATGGACTTATACTGAACAAAAGTTAGTCAGCCATAAAAAGGAGTGAAGTTCTGACACGTGCTACATATAACAAAGATGAAACTTGAAAACATTATGTTAAGCAAAATAGCCAGACGCCAAAGAGACATAAAGAATAAATCAACACAGAACTATGATAAACACATACCTACACCTACCCAACTCAGAAATAAAATGTTATCAAGACAGTAGAAGACCCCTCTTCAGTCACATCTCTAATCTCTTTATTTCACCGGATAGAAGAGTTCTTCAACCCCTTTTTGTAATAATGTTCTTGAAACATAAATACTAGGAAATTATTCTACATTTGCTCATTAATTCACATATGCTTTCATTCAACTACTGCATCAAGAGTCTAGCGTGCACAAGCATCACGAGAACACCTTACCTAACCTCTACTCCTCATTCTATATTGTAGGCTCCAAATTTCCTACTTTGTATTCAGTTAACTAGCAAAGAGCTGATTGCCATCTTTATGATAATAACCCTCCATATTGCTGAACACCACTAATAAATGATTCTTCTTCTCATCTCTAATATCATGTACCTCAATCTCTATAATTATCCATCCAAAGCTCATTCTTCAACCTTCTAAATAATCTTGTGGTTCTTCTCTCTTTTCTAATGTTCTCATGTCCTCCTATGCATATTTGCTGCTACACTAATGAATAAAGTATCTATGGTTCCTTGATAATATCAACACAGCATTTATTGAGGACTTACGATGCCTGGTTACTTTACATGTAGTTACTTATCACTAGTCCCCATAAACACCTTGCTGCAGAGGAACGTGGATAAGTAAACTTTGTTATGGAGAGATCAGTAATGTGTTCAAAGTCACAGAGGTGACAGAGTTGGGAAATGAACTAAGGTCAAATAATATGGCCACGCACTTTCCTATACTCTCATTCTCTAGATGGCTAAAGAAAGTTCCAGGTGACGTATCTTATAGCTAAGTCATAATAAAGATGATCAGATTGTAAATTGTGTTGTTACCTGGACTTTGGTCTATGTGCACCATTTAATCTAGTTACAGCCCAATCAGATCCACTTGATAAATGACAATAATTTGCATACTCAGAATCAAACATTTGCTTTGAGTAGAAGGAAGAGTCTATTCACTAGGATACAGAATGCAATCCCTGACGAAATCTATGTTCATACATGTGAGAGCCACACTTCTTGTTCTGTTGGTAAAATAAAAGTGAAAGTAAACTCTCGTATTTCTCCCCATTCCCTAAATAGAAAGCAATCAATGGAATAGCTTTTGAGAAACAACTACCTAAGTGAAAATCGTAATAATGATTAAAGCTTCTTCAATAATGTGAAGCAGAAAAATAGACAATAGACCCCTAACGTCCTCAAATAAAAGGACACCTGCCTTTTGGGAAACTCTAGGAATTACTTAAGTAATATTTTGTTCAATCCTGGAATCCTAGTTTTAAAAAGATATGCTATTTGTAAAATTAGATTTGCATTAATGCTCCAGTGAGTCTGGGAAAGGAAAGTTGGAGATTAAGACTTTTCTTATTGTCTGTCCAGCAAAGCTCAGGGCAAGGTATGTTATGAATCAATGCTCAGCAACTAGTGCCTGGCTACATGAGCTAGGAAATGTTGACTGAAAGAAAGACGAAATGAATCTAAGGAAAGCTAAAGGGAAAGAAGAATACTGCAAAAACATTCAAACTATCAGCCTCTTTTTGGTCAGATTTCATGGTCAGTACATAAGTTTTTTTTTAATTCAAATTTCACTTTTTATTTTTTAAATTTAGTTTTATTTAAATTCAATTAATTAACGTATAGCGTATTATTAGTTTCAGAGGTAGAGTTCAGTGATTCATCAGTTGCATATAACACCCAGTGCTCATTACATCCTATGTCCTCCTTAATGCCCATCACCCAGTTACTCCCCCACCTCCCCTCCAGCAACCCTCAATTTGCTTCCTATAGTTAAGAGTCTCTATTGTTTGTCTCCCTCTCTGATTTCATCTTATTTTTCCCTCCCTTCCCCTATGATCCTCTTTACCACATCAGTTTTTGAATAACTAATTTGATTTCTCAGGTATAATGATTCAAGGAAAGAATAAACTGAGTGGAAGCCTCACAGATACCGCCAAAAATATAGTGTTAGTGTATAAGATTATGGGTTGTAGAGTAAGAGAGACATGAGTTGAAATCTCTGCTTTCCCATTTGCTACTTGTGTGACATTGAGCAAGTTACTTTAGCCTCCCCAAGCTTTAGTTTCTTCAATAATGATTTTAATGTGACACTTTCAGATTCTCCTTTCAACTTACTTGTTTTTTACCATGTGTTGTCATTTCTTTTTTTTGAAAATCATAAAGAGGCAGCCCACGGAATGGGAGAAGATATTTGCAAATGACACTACAGATAAAAGATTAGCATCCAAGATCTACAAAGAACTTCTCAAACTCAATACACAAGAAACAAATAATGAAATCAAAAAAAGGGCAGAAGATATAGACACTTTTCCAATGAAGACATACAAATGGCTAACAGACTCATGAAAAAATGTTCAAAATCATTACCCATCAGGGAAATTCAAATCAAAACCACCTTGAGATACCACCTTACACCAGTTAGAATGGCAAAAATTGAAAAGGCAGGAAACAACAAATGTTGGAGAGGATGTGGGTAAAGGGGATCTCTCTTACACTGTTGGTGGGAATACAAGTTGGTACAGCCATTTTGGAAATCAATGTGGAGGTCCCTTAAAAAGTTAAAACTTGAGCTACGCTATGATCCAGCAATTGCCTGACTGGGTATTTACCCCAAAGATACAGACATAGTGAAAAGAAGGGCCATATGCACCCCAATGTTCATAGCAGCATTGTCCACAATAGCTAAATTGTGGAAGGAGCCGAGATGCCCTTCAACAGATGACCGGATTAAGAAGATGTGGTCCATATATACAATGGAATATTACTTGGCCATCAGAAAGAACGATTACCCAACATTTGCAGCAACATGGACGGCACTGGAGGAGGTTATGCTAAGTGAAATAAGTCAAGCAGAGAAAGACAATCATCATATGGTTTCACTCATTTATGGAACATAAGAAATAGCAGGAAGATCGGTAGGAGAAGGAAGGGAAGAATGAAGCGGGGGGTAAACAGAAGGGGGAATGAACCATGAGAGACTATGGACTCTGGGAAGCAAACTGAGGGCTTCAGAGGTTAGGGCGGTGGGGGGATTGGCATAGGCCAGTGATGGGTATTAAGGAGGGCACATATTGCATGGTGCACTGGGTGTTATATGCAAGTAATGAATCATGGAATATTACATCAAAAACTAGGGATGTACTGTATGGTGACTAACATAACATAATAAAAATTATTGTAAAAAATCATAATGATAAGGGGCGCCTGGGTAGCGCAGTCGTTAAGCGTCTGCCTTCAGCTCAGGGCGTGATCCCAGCGTTCCAGGATCGAGTCCCACATCGGGCTCCTCTACTGGGAGCCTGCTTCTTCCACTCCCACTCCCCTGCTGTGTTCCCTCTCTCGCTGGCTGTCTCTCTGTCACATAAATAAATAAAATCTTTAAAAAAAATCGTAATGATAAAACCTCAAACATTTGTGCAAACAACTTCCCTTCTTATATTTTTAATAGGTAATGATCTTCCAAGAATCCATACTTTTGTATATGTTGTGTTCCTTTTCTGGAACCTTCCCTTTGGCTTGCTGAGTTCCTAAAAATTCTTTAAAATCCATGTGTCTCCATCCCTGAGAATTTTGCGCCTACCCCAACCCTCCACCTTGCCCTGGCACCAAATTTAGTTTCTCCCTGTCTCACATTCTTCCTTGTATCTGTATTATAAAGTTCATTATTATCATATTATGTATTATAATAATTCACCTATCTTATATCTATTTGTTTTTATGTCTGTTTCTCTTCTAGCCTGAGAGTTCCCTATAGGCAAAAACCATGTTCTATTTGCCATTATGCACTAGCATCATGTCAAGTGTTCATTTGTTCATTAAATAGAAGTGTTTATTTAGCATGTAGTACATGCCAGGCAGAATTCTCAGCATTTGGATTCCAAGGTAAACAAAAAAAAAATCCTGCCCTGTTAGAACTTATGTTCTAGTGAAAGAATATGTTCAATAAATGTTGAACAGACACAGAGCTCACCCTAAACAGGGGGCTCTGTGGAAGTTATTACTTACTACCTCTTTCAATTTTTACCTAAATTTCTGGAGTATTCTTAAGTCCCATAGTGAGAAGCTTGAAGACTGTGACATATTTTTTCTATTTGCTCTTAGTTCTCATGATATTCAAAATAAATATCTATGGTAGGTGACATCTGTAAAAGATAAACACACAATTCTGTGCTCCTGAACACTAAGGAGAGGGTAGTTAATTGGCTCACTAATCAGTTCTTGAGCAAAGGGCTAATACAATAACAGGCCAGTAATGAGACAACTCTTCTGAGCCAGGCTCCTGGCTAATCACATCTGGTTTGTACAGTATTAATCAGCTCTGAGTCAGTGAGTAGGGAACATTAAGAATGAAGTTACTTCCTAAATAAATTATTTTCCACTTACTCTGACAATCATAATTGGTGCATTTGAAAGAATTATTTTAATACACTAAGTAGAGCAAAGCTCAGATATTGAGTCATTCTACTAATATTCTTTGATTAAAATACCAAGTTACAAAAATTTTAATATTATTAAAGATTTATGGTAATAATAGCTCAATAGATTTCATGCCACATTAAAAATGTCAAAGCAGTATGTTGCATTTTAACATTTGTTCTGGAAGGATCATGCTTTCTAGGTCTTTTACATCATTTTATCATGAAATCAACATTATATGCCCCAGTATTTTAATTAGTCCTTTACCTGGAATTATCTCCCCGCGTTCACTGAAAAGTTAGTTCTTTTCATTTTCTTATTACTCTTTATGTTCTAGGTACATTTAATGTTCTTCCTGTTAGTCATTTGCCTTTTACAATTTTTACCAAGATGTTCCCATAAAATTGGAAGCATTTTTATTTTTGGAAGACAGCAGGTAGAATAATTAAGTTTGAATCACAGAAGTAAGGCTTGAATCAGAATTCACTCAATATCTAAAATAAGAACCATACTAAAAAGTTTTTTTAAAACTCCCATGGAATGGCAAAGCTAGCAAGGACTGTGCTGATGATACATATCAATCTCAAGTCAAACATGTGCAGAATGAAGGTCTATGTACTTGGCTTGTGTAGAAAACATATTTTGCTATGAGTTAATATTATAATTTATTCTAATATGTTGTCTTATGCTAATGTTTTATATGCACTTATAGGAAACATGATTTCCTAGCATTTATGTTGGTATTTACTTAATTCTTCTAAATGTATAATAAAAATTTTACTATAGAAAATTTGAAAGTGTGGGGAAAATGTACAGCAAGACAGACTATTCATGGTCTCCTTCACCTGCCACAACTTTATCATCACCATCAACAACAGCAGCATAAAAAATGCTTACAGTAACTAAATAATTAAAATGTGTCCACATGCTCTGTTAATACTTTACATGTATTTCTTATTTAATCCTTACAAAAACCCTATGAAATAATATGCTGGATTTTTAAATCTATTTTTAAAGGATTAGCTTTTTATTCCCATTCTTTTTTGTGTTTTTCCCTTTATCACAGTGGTTGAAACACCAAGAACTACATGCCCTAGACTCCATTAGGTTCTGCATGCAATTTACATTTTGCCAGCTAGTAAAATGGTCTAGCATTGAATTTGGGAGACAAGAAGAAACCAGAATCCATTCTTCTTCCCCCTGCAGTAGCAGATACGTAGACGTTAGCAGAAATTAGTCTTTCAGTGATCTCTGAAACCTCTTCCAGCTGCATGTCATTGGGCTTAGACATAACTGAGGTAACAGCAAGATTTTCTACAGTCCTCAAAGTTGGATGGTCTCTGTAATTCCCCCACTCTCTGGAACACAGCTGCAAAACCTAATGACCACTCCCTTGACTTTCCTTTCCAGCCCTTCCAGGAGTTTTATAAGCTCTTAAATATTATTACATCCTTTCTTTGAAATACCTAGAGTGGATCTGCTTTCCCAACTGAACAATTAGTGTTAAGCTAAATAATAATACAACTCCTAGGATATTTTATACTACCAACAACCAATTCACCAATTCTCTAGACACCAACTAGGTGTCCAATTTAAATCAATTCTGATATTACCCACCTGAAGTTAACATCAGATCTCCAAAGGTAATGGGTTCAGTCCCACAAGACTGCCCCAATTCAGATGGCAATTGCAAGTCATGGGGTCGCTGTAGTTCTGACCAAACAGCTATAAATTGGGAGATCCCAAAACCCCCCCTTAGTTCAATAATTTGCTAGAATGGCACACAGAACACAGGAAAACTCTTTACTTACTCTTACCAATTTATTATAAAAGATACAACTTGAGAACAGCCAAATGGAAGAGATGTATAGAACAAAGTATGAGGCGGAGAGGGAGGCACAGAGTTTCCAAGTCCTCTCCAGGCACATTATCCTCTCAGCACCTTGATGTGTTCACCAACCTGGAAGCTCTTTAAGCCGCATCATTTAGGGTTTTTTGTGGAAGTTCTATTACATAGGCATGATCGATTTAATCATTGGCCATTGGTGACTAAACTTAATGTCTAGCCACTCTCTCCTCCCTGGAAGTTGGAGAGTAGGCTGAAGGTTCCAAACCTCTAATCATGTCTTGGACTTTCTGGTGACAAGCCCCTATCCTGAAGCTGTCTAGAAGCCCAAAAGAGTCACTTCATAAGAATAAACTCAGGTATATGATTGAAAGGAGCTTGTTATGAATAATGAAAGACACTCCTATCACTCCAAAAAGTCCAATGGTTTTAGAAGTTCTGTGTCAGGAACCCAAGACAGAGGCCAAATATATATTTCCCATTATACCACAACTGACATTTCACAGTGGAGAACAAAAAGAAATTAATAAATTCATTTAAGGTCACATGGTAGAAAGTATTAGGGCTTAGGTTTATGTCCATTGGGTCTGTATTCAGAGGCAGCACTTTTTTTTTTTTTTAAAGATTTTATTTATTTATTTGACAGAGAAAGAGAGACAGTCAGTGAGAGAGCAAACACAAGCAAGGGGAGTGGGAGAGGAAGAAGCAGGCTCCCAGGGGAGGAACCTGATGTGGGGCTCAATCCCAGAACGCTGGGATCACACCCTGAACCAAAGGCAGATGCTTAAGGACAGAGCCACCCAGGCGCCCCCCAGAGGCAGCACTTTTAGCCCTTATGATAAACTGTGTTATCACTTTGTCATGTTTTATGCCAGTATAACTTTCATGCATTTAAACCATTTGTGACCCATGCCATTTATAAAATGTTTCTATTTGCCATTTTTTACATGATGTCAAGATTTTCTTTGTCATTTACACGTTTGACTTGTAAGAACTACAGAACATTCCATTTCACTTAACATAATATATTTAAATAGTCCCTTAATATTGGACACTGGGGAGTATTCCAATATTTACTCTTAAATAATGCCAAAATGATCATCTCTGTTCCCAAACTTTTCCTACATTTCATATTGTACCATAAAGAGAGATTTTTGAAACTTGGGTTACTGGATCTCAGGCTATAAATTTCTTTAAGATTTTTATATTTATATAAGATACTCTTAAATGAGCAAATGAAAAATGAAACAAATTTGAGGTATGTTTTCAAACAAAACAGAGTAGAATATACTTGAAAAAAATTTCCTTCTTGTCCCAACTACTTACTCCTATCAACTACCATCCCTAAAACTAACAAAAAGTCCCTGATTTTAAAAAACCAAATTTGTTCAAAACCAAATAGTTCTTATTTAATATTTAATAAAAATAATGAGGCTCATGAGATACTATCAACTCTGAGAAACAAACTGAGGACTTCAGAGGGCAATGGGTGGGGGAATGGGATAGGCTGGTGATGGGTAGTAAGGAGGGCATGTATTGCATGGTGCACTGGGTGTTATACGCAACTAATGAATCATGGAACTTTACATCAAAAACCAGGAATGTACTGTATGGTGACTAACATAATATAATAAAAAATATCATTATAAAAAAAAGACCTAGGGATTGAGTAATAAAGGATTTGTTTTATGAGTAAAAAAAAAAAAATCTGAGGCTCTTTGCCATGAAAGGGAAAGAATTATAACAAAGATGATGATGTTGATAATTGTCACTTTTATTAAATTGACAGGTTGCTATTTCCTTACTAATCATACTTGGTCTTATGATCAATAACCACAATAAAATTAAGGAAACTCCGGGGTTCAAGTTTGATTTCACTTATATAACTAAAATTTCATTTGAGGATTTTACCTTCAAGCAATGATATTTTCTATAATAACATATCCAGGGTTAATCTTCCTCTTTGCTTTCCTTAAGCCATTGCCTGAACAACTAGACCAATGGTTTTCACAGTATGGTCCCTCCCTATTCCCAAAACTTCAATATCTCCTAGGAATTTCTTAGAAGTGCAAATTCTTGGGCCCCACGTAGACCTACTGAATTAGAAATTCTCGAGATGGGGCCCAGCAATCACTGTTTTAATAAATCCTCCCAAGATATTTTTTTTGTCTTTTTTAAAATAATCTTTATCCACATTCATGTCAAGGTATCTTGGTCCTATCATGTGTCATGTGAGATGCTATTTCTCTCAGTTGGGCTTCTATTTGGTGAGTTAGAATATTAGTGTTGGCAACAGGCCTGTCTTATTTAGGATTCTGACAAAGTCATCTTCTTCCACTTGGAGATCCTAGAGTTCCCTAGATTATGCCATTTAAGGAGTTGTCAACTCAGGGAGTAGCTGGCAAATTTTACAGAATGACTGCTACTTCAGGTGGTATAAAATTATATGAGACGAGATCAGAAAGAACAGCATTGCCACTTTAGACAAAAAATTAAGAGATAATGTACATCATATTATTATTATCCGTATACAAGATTACCATTTTGAACTATCAAGAATGTCATAGGTTTGGGATCTGAAGCTGAAATGGGATTCTCAACTGACTATGCATTAAAAGTAGATATGGGTATGATGTACCATGATGGGTCTTGTGCATAGATTAATTTAGTTTTTCCCAAACTTCAGCCATTCCCCTGTCATCATAAATTTTTATTAATATGACTCAGTTTTAAAATTAAATATATTTACTTCTATCCTAATCAGTAATAGTTATAAAATTATAGTTTTTTAGAAGCTAGTTATATGCTTTTTTCTAGTACAATTAAAATAAATGCATATCCATTAAATTACAGAAATCTATTTAAAAACCATCTTGCTTACCATTAATGATATCTTTGGTAAACACTAGATTAATTTATTTATTAAGCTATCGTACCCCCTCATTAAGGAGTCCTACGAAAGAATGAAGACTATGACAAGAGAATCTAACTATATTACAAATGTATAAAACAACCTCACTAAAGGGAGTACGGGAAAGGGCTGAAGTAAAACTAAAGGCAAAAGAACTGCACATAAATACTGTACTCTAGTTGATAAAATTGTTTTCCACAGGGATATGGGTTAAAAAATCTGATACTGCTGTACATGTACACTAGAACGAAATTATTAAGTAAATGATTTCTTCTTACTGGAGACAAAATTTATAGATCAGAAGGGGAGGAGGCTAGCTTGATCAATGTGGTAATGGATTAGATTTGGATACATTATTGGTAAGAACTCACGTCAAAGTTAATATAGTTACGGATGGTTACATACAGAGATACTTATAGATATATGTATATTCACAGCAAACATGCATTTATTTCTTGCTCCATCAGCTGAGAGTGCCTAAAAGAACTTACACCAGTAGCAATGAGTACACCTAGCACTCACACCTTGGTTTCTAGTAATCGAATCATTCTCCAATAAAAGGAACCTTGGAGAAATGGCTAATTCTAGCACTAATCAGGAAATATACAACATGAATCTGGAGCATCTTATGGTGGTAGCAAATAAGGAAGTGGCCCACCTCCCTAAAAACCTCCAATTGATGGGAATATGTCAATAAGGCACAGGAGCCAACTGAAAGAGTTCCCAATGGCCAAATTATTTCAAAATTTGAGCAACAAAATAAATAAAGTAGTACTGGATTATAAACGAAAGTCTAAAATAAACATCTATGAGTACATACTAAAGGAAATAAATAATTGAATAAATTAATAAATGGGGAGAAGAGACAAATCCCTCCATGTAGATGAATTTTTTAAAAAAAATTATAGATATACTCTACTGAAGGGAACATAACTTTCTGTCCCTTAAGTGTGGGCTGCACACAGTGAGTTCCTTCCAAAGAGCACAGTATGGAAGGGGGATGAGGACATCATAGTGCAGAAACCTGAAAAATAAACACTAACTTAGCGGTGATCGAAGTCAACATCAATAGTGATAAATCATGTTGATAGTTTGTGATGTGATGAAAATGGCACTTTACCTCTGATTTTTTTTCCTCAAACCTATAATTACAGTCTTAATCATGAGAAAAATATCAGACAAATTCCAGGAGAGGGATATTCTATAATATCTGACTAGTACTTAAAATTGTCAGTCATTAAAACAATGGAAGTCTGAGAAACTGTCATAATCAAGAGTTGCCTAAGGAGACGTGGTAACTAAATGTAATGTGATATCCTGGATGGGATCCTGAAACAGAAAAAGGACATTTTGTAAAAACTAAGGAAATCTAAAAAAAGTATGAACTTCAGTTAATAATAATATATCAATATTGGTTTATTAGTTGTAACAAATGTACCAAACTGATATAAGGTGTTAATTATAAGAGTAACTGCATGTATGGGGGTGGGAAGAGATGCAATATGACCTCTGTACTATTTGCTCAATTTTTCTGTCAATCTATAACTACTCTAAAATATAGTTTATTATTTTTTTAAAATTAAAATAAATTTATCATACCTCTCCAAGAGAACCTGCTGCTTATTTCCAGGAGGTTCTCTTTGGCTCATTCTAATACACCG
Source organism: Ailuropoda melanoleuca (assembly GCF_002007445.2). NCBI lineage: Eukaryota > Metazoa > Chordata > Mammalia > Carnivora > Ursidae > Ailuropoda > Ailuropoda melanoleuca. The sequence goes on from NC_048233.1 coordinate 38,465,844, forward strand.
CTGTGTAGTGTTGTGCCAATTTATGACAGTTTAGGGGGAGCTAAAACTCAGCCCCCATTCAGCTTATACAGCCTGCGATTCTGGTAATAGGCTGCACCACTGCAGAGAGGTGTCATAAGACTGGTTTCATAAAGTAGCATGCTTAATCTTTGGCATCTGGGGATGTTTTGCTGAGTGGGAGAGAAGGCATTCCAGCTAACTCTCCAGACATGGAATTCTTAGCCTAGATCTTTAATGCTATAGCATTTTGTTGTGGGTTGTGACTCTTTCAAATTACTGTAGTGTTTCTGAAATATGATTTCACAGCTAACTTTCTTCTTAACTTTAGCCATAGATACATTTTTCAAAAAAAGAAGGAAACAAAGAACAGAGGAAGAAAACATCATGATTGTGTATGCTAAAAAATGACACCATAGCTATCTGTTCTTAACGTCGTAAGAGTGGCAATGCTCCTGTAGGGGACAAACTTTTCTCTTCTTCCCTTCTAGGTTATTTGGCTGTTTTAATTATTATATTGACATAAGACAGATTAACAAAATGATAAAAACAAATTTAATTTCATACATACAGAAACCCCAAAGACATGTGGCTCTCTGACAGTCAGGTGATTGAGGTCTCTATGCCCTTCTGAGCTAAGAAGGGAATAGTGGTCTGGGGCTTCAAAAGGGAAGAAGACAATTCACAGGAAGGTGGAAAGATCAGGTGTTTGGTAAATTTTTTCTATGCCATGAAGATAAGTCTTTCTGATGTAAAAAGTTATTTCTGATGATAGCTCCATTCCTGCACCCTCCCCCACCCTCAATCTAAGTTATTTTAGGTGATCAAGGGACAGATGAAAAGCTCTTCTCAAGTATCTTGGACCTTGTTTGTCTTCAGCTTAAAATAATCCACATGCCAAATCCTCATTCTGGGGCAGCCTGCCCTGAACCCCATCACCCCCAAATAAGGCAAACAGATATGTGCAGCATTTATGAATATTAATTTAAAATAATAGACAAAGAAATAAAACTATGTGTTTACAATATTTAGAATAACAGAGTGCTTTAAAATTTCTTTAGGAGTCTATATTTGTATTTATGAAGTGAATGTAGGCCTACAAAATCAAAACTTAAAAAGTTAAGTTCAGTTAGAAAATAGATATGCCATATTTAACTATTTTCTGTTAAACAATAACACTTATTTCTCATATACTTATATAATGTTATTATACTCATCTTAATTATGTTCAAATTTTCTTGGTCTGCAATTTTAGCTTTATTCCTGTCTTCAGTTAGTACCAGCCTTATTTTTTTTTAAAAGATTTTTATTTATTTGTTTGAGAGAGAGAGAATACAAGCAGGGGGAGTAACAGGCAGAGGGCAAGGGAGAAGCAGACTCCCCACTGAGCAGAGAGCCCAATGCAGGGCTCAATCCCAGGACCCTGGGATCATAACCTGAGCCAGAGGCAGACGCTTAACCGACTGAGCCACCCAGGTGCCCACAGCATCCTTATTTTTATATCTTCTTACACTTCAACTATTTTATAGAGTTTAAAGAAGTCTTTCATGTTTTACATTTTCCCTGTAAGCTTTCTGAAATCGTTTTTGTGAAGAAAGCATATGTACGTATGTGTGAATGTATATGTGTTTGGGAAAGAGGATAGTACTAGCAAACAAGCAAGTAAATAAACAAAGACATTTTTAAAATCATATAGATATATGTGGCCTTGTACCTCTTACATGGCTATACTTGAATGAATAAATAAATACAATCAGGAAGAAAGCTCTTGTTAGATTTTATATGCATTAAACATATGTATTGAACATACATATTCATTGGGCTTATTGAATGTACTTCTCACTTGCAGGAAAGAAATGATTGATAAATGTGACCCCTGATTTTTATGAGGGGGGAAAAAGTGCTGCAGTTCCAAATAAAGCACGAACGTTTCTAAAGCAAGACGTAGTGAGGCCAGAAGGTCATGACTCACACATCCTATCAGAGGGTGAGGGTAAGGAGGACCAGCATTTATTAAGGGCCTTATGTGAGATGGGTGACCAACTCATTTAACTTTCAGAGCAAACCTATGACAGGTATTCATTCAGGAGGTAGTTACAGAGCAAGCACTATGCTAGGCACTGAGAATATAGCAGGGAACCAGCCAGCAAATCCCTGCCCACCAAGAGGCTTCCATTCTACTAGGAGAAAGAGACAGTCAATAAGTAAGCAAACAACTACAAAGGTTCTAGTAGGAAGTGATGTGATGGAGTGAGCCAGGAGTGAGACATCAGGAAGTGATAGTTGAGCTGGGGGTTTGGAAGAAGGTATCCAGTCCTGAGGAGGTGCAAAGGTGGAATATTCCAGTTAGATATAAAGGACCCCCCAACGGAAATGAACATTGTGTCTTCAAGAGAGGGAAGGAGGTAGGTCTAGAGAAACGTAAGCAGGGAAGAAGCAGAGAGGAGAGGAAGTCAGAGAGGAGCCAGACTCAGACTGTGGGCTATAGTGGAGAGTTTGTGTGTGTTTAAGTGTGATGGGAAGTACTTGGATAGTTTTCTGCAGAGAAGCGATGTCAAAGAAAAACCAGAGCTGCACAGTAGTTAAAGTGGTTAAAACAAATTTGAATCAGGAACTATCACAATAGGTGTAAAGAGACCTCAATATAGAACTGGACTCAAATCCAAACACAAAGATGAGGAAATGTATAGCCAAGGAGCAGGGTGAGGATGGAAAATTCCTAGAGGAGGACATCAGGGATGAGGGGGGATTCTGGCTAAATTAACTCAACAGATTTCTTGCTGAAGGCAGGTCAAGGTGATTAGATATTGAGGGTGGAGATTCTTAATAATCTGACTTAGGAGGATTCCTGCTCTTGAGGACAATACCTAAAGGCAGACCTAGTTGACAAAGTGCGGAAGCCTGACTCAACTTTGGCCAAGGAAAGAGTCTTTGTCAGTGACAGATCTGACTGTCTTGTTAAAAAGATTTCTTTAGCTGCTGGGTGGGAAATGCACTGGGTGTGGGGGTAAGCAAGAGTAGAGATTCTGAAGTTACTGCAGGGGAGCAGGTAACAGGCAGCTGAAGTTCCATGAACTTAAAGAATGTGCCACCAGTAGTGACAGATTTAATTCTAGGCCTGGATAGGAGGGTTGTAGGTTTATAAGGTAGCCACATCTCCTTGGCTCCACACACTCTGCCCTGTGGGGAGGGCACCTCTGGACAAGGTCAATAGTTGGGTCTCTAAAGCACAGGACCTGAGACAGGTGGTCATTTCACCAAGTCTTAGGGTAATGCTGCCTGTCCAGTAAGTTGAGATATGAACTGGGAAGATACAGAGGACAGAAAGCAGATCAAATTCCTAAGGAGAATTCTTAAAAAAATAAATCAAAGCATAGCATTGCTGTATTAGTTTCCTATGGCTGCTGTAAAAAATATTGTAAATCTGGAAGCATAAAACAATAGAAATTCTCTCACAGTTCTCAAGGCCAAAATTTGAAATCAGTATCACTGGGCCAAAATCAAGGTTCAACAGGGCTACTTTTCCTCCACAGGTTCTAGGGAGAATTGGTTCTTTGCTTCTGCTAGCTTCTGGTGCTGCTGGCATTCTTTGGCGGCTTGTGGTTACATCATTTCAATCTTCAAGGCCAGTATCTTCAAATCTTTCTGTGCTTTACCTTCATACTCCTCTCTGTGTGTTCAAATCTCTCTCTTCCTCTGTGTTTTAAGGTTATATGTAATTGCATTTATGGCCCATTTGAATAATCCAGGATAAATTCTTTACCTCAAGATTTTTAATTTAATCACACCTGCAAAGTCCTGGTTTTCATATAAGGCAACATTTACATGTTCTAGAGATTAGGACTTAATATTTTGTGGGCCCATTGTTCAGTCTACTACAGTATTGTCATTATCTGATGATTCAAGTTATAATAGTTGGCCAAAAGGGTTTTAAAAAATATCAGTTTTGAAAGAAAAAGCAATTAGACTTGTCACATGGTTTACTATGGAAAGAGAAATAATTTCATCTTGGATGTTGTAAAGACATTCGATGAGGACAAAAATTTTCTATTTGGTCACCTTTTTCAATGGTAGGGGAGGAAAACTGAGAGCAGGTGACTGAGAAAGCAAGGAATTCTAGCCAACTGTTTTCTAATTTTGTTTATATAATTGGTGCTATTTTTGGTATGGGCAGGTGGCAAATCACACCATTTTGGAAAAGAATTTTTTGAGCACTTTAAAAAAGGTGAATGTACACAAATAGGCAGGGCCTGATGACAAATTTTCTTCCTGAGAATTTGAGATAGGAGTCTTGAATTCAATTCAACATTTCAATTAAACTCAAAAACATTTATTGAGAGACCACTAGATGCCAGGCACTAGGCTTTGGAAATAGAAAGATAAATTATATCCCATAGATAGCCTCCAAGAGCTCACAATTTATTATGTGAGAGAGTCATAAAAACAAACAATTAAGAAAATAAAAATACAATGTGTTGGTTTTGTGAGAGGGTATGATTGAAGTGCTAGGGATAAAGGTTTAAAAGGAGAAAAAAAGAGAACCTTGGGGCACTCAGTAAATATTTGAATGAATGGACCACTTCCCTCTCCACCCCAACTCCTCCCCCACCCCACTCTGAGTTTGAGCTACCATCTTCTCTTGCCTGAGCCACTATAATAGCCTCCAAATTTCTCCCTGGTTACCACCTTAATTCCCCCAAATCCATTTTCTATGTAGGAAATCCATGTCATCTCTGCCTAAAATCCTTTGTTTCCTACCATATTGAGAATAAGATTCCATCTCCTTGTCATGGCCTACTAGGTGACATGATGTACCCCTGCCCATCTTTTGATTGTTGCTTATGCTCACCTTTACCCAGCCACACTGGCCTTTCTCTTCCTGGAAGCTCTGAGCTCATTCCTGCCTAGAGCCTTTGCTCTTGCCTTTTCCCTTGTTCTACCTCAGCTCCTTCTTTTTATTCCGTCTCTGCTCAGGTCTCCCCCTTGTTGAGGAATTCATCCAACTACTGATCTAATTTTTTTTTTCATAGCAACTATCAATTTCCAAAGTGATCCCTGTGTTTATTTAGTTTCTTCCTTTTCCATTGACTTACAATTTCCTTGAAGCAGGAACCTTGTTAATCTTCTACAACATTTTATTTCCATTGCTTGTAACACAATAGATACAGATCTTGGCACCTGGCATTGATATGAAAGTTCAAAATCTGTACTGCTCAAAATCAGGGCCCTGATGAAAATGATTTCTGGAAATATATACAGTAGCCCTAGTGTTCTAGGCGTCGGTGATGTTATTACCCCAAACCTTTAAATAGGCTTAAGAGTCAATCCCATAAAGGCCCCAGTGGAGCTATAAAGTTTTCATGAAGGATGATTTTAGTGTTCTTTCTAGACTCCTAGGCTAGTCATTGAGCTAGAATTATGATACAGCAGTAAAAATGAACTTTAAAAATATAGTATCACTTTAAAATGAGAACAATTCAAGAGATAAAATTGTGATAATTTGAATTACTTATTTGAAAATCTCTCTTCTTTGTTTCTCTGGAGTCTTTCTCCTGTACTTCAACAATAAAAATATTTGTAAGTGGTTTGGAACCAGAGGAGCTTATTATAAAAACATATCTTGGTTGCTTAAAAATGCTCACCGCTCTGTATTTTTCATTTATCAGTCTCTGTGCTATGTTTTGTCTGGAAGCCTCATGTCCTTCTCCTTTGAGTTATTGCCTGAGCATCAAACTAGTATATTCTTTTTGCCAGTCCTGTTACATTAGAGGTTAAACTGAAAAAGCTCCTTTGTGTAAAGGTCAAGCTCTCTTTAAAAAGCGTCTGGCACAAAGTTGAAGCAGGAGACAGCAAAAGAGGATGGTGAGGTTGAACAAATGGGCCTTAATTGGCCATTAGACTTGGACTGATTTAAAAATGAGTGTTTAACTCTGTGTTCTGGGTATCCACCATATGTATGGTAGTTCCCCTTTAGTGGGCTCACTTTAGATAAGTATCATCTAATTCCTTTCTCATTAAAAACTTCCTTTGGACATTGGCATGGAAAATACCTGGTATAAAAAGCTACCCCTGGCTCACACCCCTTTCCTCTGACTCTCCACTTAATCAGGCTTAATCATTATTCATTTGCCTAATTCAGGAAACATTTAAAGCTGTTTTTCACTTAATCATTTTGACTAAAAAAGCTACTAGACCAGTAGAGATTTTTGAAGCCTGTTAAAACCATCAGAGCATAAAACAGTGAATTCTAATTATTATTTAAATAAGACAGGGGAAAAAAAGAATCAGGAGTTTCTTCTAATGGTGAGAGGAACACATGCAGGGCCTGGGCAGACTGGTGAGTGCATGCAGATGGGGAGAAAGGGGCCAAATTATCTATCATTATGGCTCAGCTCTGAAGGGGTCTTGAGTTAGGGACACCTGTGTGGAAAAAGTCTATGCAGGTAACTCCAATTAACATAGCCTGGAGTCCTGTGATGAGGGAGCCACATTATGGGCCTGGTAGAGAGTTGGTCTTTCCAATCAAGAGGTGCCATGAGGGATGTCCTTGATGGGTGTGAAGCAGCCTTTGTCAATATTCTGAAAGAGGACAAGGGCATTAGAAGATGTCTGAGGACACTGAAATAAAGGGCACAAATGGGACATTGTTATGCTGTAGAGAATTGGCATTAACCTGGGGGTATTAAAGATTCTGGACTTTTTAAAAATTACTTTGAATTCTATATTGCTGGTGCCTGCGACATGGTTAAGTGTTTAATTGATGTTAGCTACTGTTATTACTATTAATCATATTAGCTACTCACTTCCTACATCCACAGAATAATGAAACCTGGATGGTCATCTGATCCAAACTTCTGCTTTAGGGGCTTAAAAGTGTCAGAAGCCCCAGCTTTGTTTTTCCTTTTCAACAATTCCTTGGCAATTCAGGGCCTTTTCTGGTTCCACACAAATTTAAGGGCTGTTTGTTCTAGCTCTTTGAAAAATGTCATTTGTATTTTGATCGGTATGGCATTGAAAGTATAGATTTCTCTGGGTAGCATAGACATTTTAACTATGTTTATTCTTCCAATCCATGAGCATGGAATATTTTTCCATCTTTTTGTGTCTTCTTCAATGCCTTTTAAGAGTGATCTGTAGTTTCTAGAATATAGATCCTTTACCTCTCTGGTTAATTCCGAGATAACGTATGATTTTTGGTGCTATTGTAAATGGAATGGATTCCCTAATTGCTCTTTCTTCAGTCTCATTATTCATGTATAGAAATGCTACTAATTTCTGAGCATTGATTTGGTATCCCGCCACATTACTGAATTGCTCTGTAAGTTCTAGTAATTTGGGGGTGGAGTCTTTTGGCTTTTCCATATAGAGTATCATGTCATCTGTAAAGAGAGACAGTTTGACTTCTTCTTTGCCAATTTGGGTACCTTTTATCCCTTTTTGTCTTCTGATTGCTGTTGCAAGGACTTCTAGTACTATGTTGAATAATAATGGTGAGAGTGGGCATCCTATGGTTTTTATGAGATTGAGGAATGTATCCTCTATCCCTACACTCTGAAGGGTTTTTTTTTTTTTTAAAGATTTTATTATTTATTCGACAGAGAGACAGCCAGCGAGAGAGGGAACACAAGCAGGGGGAGAGGGAGAGGAAGAAGCAGGCTCATAGCAGAGGAGCCTGACGTGGGGCTCGATCCCACAACGCCGGGATCACGCCCTGAGCCGAAGGCAGACGCTTAACCGCTGTGCCACCCAGGCGCCCGGGCTCGATCCCACAACGCCGGGATCACGCCCTGAGCCGAAGGCAGACGCTTAACCGCTGTGCCACCCAGGCGCCCCTCTGAAGGGTTTTAATCAGGAAAGGATGCTGTATTTTTTCAAATGCTTTTTCTGCATCAATTGACAGGGTCATATGGTTCTTGACTCTTTTATTGTTGATATGATCTATCACACTGATCGATTGGCAAATGTTGAACCACCCTTGCATCCCAGGGATGAATCCCACTTGGTCATGACGGATAATCCTTTTAATGTACTGTTGGATCCTATTAGCTAGGATTCTTGTTGAGAATTTTGGTGTCCATATTCATCAGGGAAATCGGTCTGTAATTCTCCTTTTTGATGGGGTCTTTTCTGGTTTGGGGATCAAGGTCATACTGGCCTCATAGAGTGAATTTGGTAGTTTTCCTTCTGTGTCTATTTTTTGAAACAGCTTCAGGAGAATAGGTATTATTTCTTCTTTGAATGTTTGGTAGAATTCCCTGGGGAATCCATTAGGCCCTGGACTCTTGCTTTTGGGGAGATTTTTGATCACTGCTTCAATCTCTTCATAATTAATCAGTCTGTTTAAATAATCAATTTCTTCCTGTTTCAGTCTTGGTAGTTTATAGGTTTCCAGGAAGGCATCCATTTCTTCCAGGTTGTTTAATTTATTGGCACAAAGCTGTTGATAAAAGTTTCTAATGACCCTTCCTATTTCATTGGTGTTGGTCATGATCCCTCCCTTTACATTCATAATTTTATTAATTTGGGTCCTTTCTCTATTCTTTTGAGTAAGTCTGGCCAGTGGCTTATCGATCTTATTTATTTTTTCAAAGAACCAGCTTCTAGTTCTGTTGATCTGCTCTACTGTGCTCCTAGTTTCTAATTCATTGATCTCTGCTCTAATCTTGATCACCTGCCTCCTCGTGCATGGTTTAGGCCTGTTCTTCTGTTCCAGCTCCAGCTTCTTGAGGTGAGACTATAAAAACTGCATTTTAGATTTTTCTATTCTTTTGAGTGAGGCTTGGATGGCTATGTATTTTCTTCTTAGGACTGCCTTTGCAGTGTCCCATAGGTTTTGGACCGATGTGTTTTCATTCTCATTGGTCTCCAGAAATTGTTTAAACTGATTTTAATTGCCTGGTTTACCCAATAATTCTTGAGCAGGATGGTTCTTAGTTTCCAAGTGTTTCAGTTTCTTCCAAATTTTTCCTTGTGACTGAGTTCCATTCAAAGCATTGTGGTCTGAGAATATGCAGGGAATAATCTCAGTCTTTTGGTATTGGTTGAGACCTGTTTTGTGACCGAGTATGTGGTCTATTCTGGAAAAAGTTCCATGTGCATTCAAAAAGAATGAGTATTCTGTTGTTCTGGGGTGTAGTGTTCTGTGTGTGTATATGTGTATATATATGGAGGCAACACGTTGTCAGATTTCAAAGCTATACTACAAAGCTGTGATCAGAAAGACAATATGGTACTGGCACAAAAACAGACACCTAGACCAATGGGACAGAATAGAGAACACAGAAATGGACCCTCAGGTCTTTGGGCAACTAATCTTTCTCAAAGCAGGAAAAAACATGCAGTGGAAAAAAGACAGTCTCATGGTGCTGGGAAAATTGGACAGCTATATGCAAAAGAATGAATCTTGAGCACTCTCTCACACCGTACACAAAGATAAACTCCAAATGGATGAAAGACCTTGATGTGAGACAGGAATCCATCAAAATCATAGAGGAGAACATAGGCTGCAATCTCTTTGACATTGGTCACAGCAACTTTTTTCATGACACATCTCCAAAGGCAAGAGAAACAAAAGAAAAAATGAACTTGTGGGACTTCATCAAGATAAAAATCTTCTGCACAGCCAAGGAAACAGTCAAAAAAACTAAGAGGCAGCCCACGGAATGGGAGAAGATATTTGCAAATGACGCTACAGATAAAAGATTAGTATCCAAGATCTACAAATAGCTTCTCAAACTCAATACATGGGAAACAAATAATCAAATCAAAAAATGGGCAAAAGATATGAACAGACACTTTTCCAATGAAGACATACAAATGGCTAACAGACACATGAAAAAATGTTCAAAATCATTAGCCATCAGGGAAATTCAAATCAAAACCACACTGAGATACCACTTTACACCAGTTAGAATGGCAAAAATTGAAAAGGCAGGAAACAACAAATGTTGCAGAGGATGTGGAGAAAGGCGATCCCTCCTATATTGTTGGTGGGAATGCAAGTTGGTACAACCACTCTGGAAAACAGTCTGGAGGTCCCTTAAAAAGTTCAAACTTGAGCTACGCTATGATCCAGCAATTGCCTTACTGGGTATTTACCCCAAAGATACAGATGTAGTGAAGAGAAGGGCCATATGCATCCCAATGTTCATAATATTGTCCACAATAGCTAAATTGTGGAAGGAGCTGAGATGCCCTTCAACAGATGACTGGATTAAGAAGATGTGGTCCATATATACAATGGAATATTACTGAGCCATCAGAAAGAACGATTACCCAACATTTGCAGCAACATGGATGGGACTGGAGGAGGTTATGCTAAGTGAAATAAGTCAAGCAGAGAAAGACAATCATCATATGGTTTCACTCATTTATGGAACATAAGAAATAGCAGGAAGATCAGTAGGAGAAGGAAGGGAAGAATGAAGCAGGGGTAAACAGAAGGGGGAATGAACCATGAGAGACTATGGACTCAGGGAAACAAACTGAGGGCTTCAGAGGGGTGGGGGGTAGGGGATTGGGATAAGCCAGTGATGGGTATTAAGGATATTGCATGGTGCACTGGGTGTTATATGCAAATAATGAATCATGGAAAATTGCATCAAAAACTAAGGATGTACTGTATGGTGACTAACATAACATAATAAAAAATTATTTAAAAAAAATAAAAGTGTCAGAAGATAGTTGAGCTGAATTTCTCACTTGCATTTATACCTGAAGAATTGCTCAGTAGAAAAAAATAGTCTTCTCCTCACACTCATACTGTTATTGTTGAAATAATTAAGAATGCTGTGGGAAATTAACACAGACAAAGCACATACATAGGTTATTCATAAAGTTTAACACTTTATCAGCAGCCTAATATTTGTGTCATATCTTAAAAGTAGCGTTGAGGGGAATGGCTAGTTGGGTAATACTTTTGATCTTTAGTTAATTTCTAGGCCTAAGCGGCTCTATAGCTGATTTGCTTCTTATTATCATTCTCAGATAGCCAAAATTGCCCTTGAACATCACTTAATTGGTCCATGAGGTACAACTATATTGGTTTCAAGAGCATATTCCTGTACAATAATTCCTGCGCACACCATTTAAGTTTGAGAACCGTTGGATAGACTAAAATAAGGAACATCTATATGCAGATGCTTAGGCGTCTAAATTACTCTCCTTTCAGATGTGATTCTAGCAGTGAGTAGGGGGAGAAATCTAAATTATGCAGGCTCCCCTGCAGGTGTTACTCTATTTTATTGTAATATTAAGCCTCCATGATCTTAATATTTGTTAGTAGATTTATTATAAAGATCAAAGTTCCTTGCAGAGAGAGAGAAAGAGAGACTCTTACCATCAGTTTCTTGGTTAAATGCATCATACTGTATTGTCTTATTATTGCAGGTAAAGTGACTCTAAATTCAAAGACAATGCATCAAAGGGGTGTTACTTACAACCCTACTTTTAGTTATAATAATTTATCTTGCAATTTGTTTTAACTTTTTTAAAAAAGATTATTTATTTATTTATTTATTTGAGAAAGAGAGAGAACTGCTCCTGCGCACACTCTGTGCACAAGCTGGGGGAAGGGGCAGAGGGACAGGGAGAGGTCGAAGCAGAATCCCTGCTGAGCAGGGAGCCCAACATGGGGCTCAATCCCGGGACCCTGGGATCATACCCCAAGCTAAAGACAGATGCTTAACCGACTGAGCCACCCAGGTGCCCTATTCTAACTTTCAATGGAACCCTTATGAGCTTTAATAATTCACAATGAGTTTGAATTTTTACTGACATTTTCTATTCTCACAAACTTCACATTTCTTCAAATTCCAACCTTCATGTCATTACATCTTTTGTAATACCTGTAATCAAGGCCTTCACCCAGGCCCTAAACAAAGCTAACAAATAATTATCGTTCACAATAGAGCTAAAAACAGAAGTCTAATTAATTAAAGCAGTAATTGGACTTCCCAATTACTGATACATTAGTTCCTGCTCTGACATAAACATTAATCAAAGTCATTGAATAATTCAACTTTTCATTTCCCTCACCTGTGTAGACGGATCTACCCACTGTCCTGTGAGGGTAATGTAGAAAAAATGTTTCATGATGCTATTTGATAATATGTTTGTTAAATACCAGTAACTGATAACCATTCTATGGTAAAATGAGAAGAAGGAAGGTACGGGGAAAAGTGAAATGCAATTAAATATGTATATTACGTATGTAGCCCCTACATATTATAAAGAATATATAAATATTAAATATATAAATATATATTATATATAAATCTAAGTATTTGTTTCTTCTTTGAAAAAATAATCCATGGAGAAAAGAATCTTCTGAGGGAACAGTTTAAAGTATTTCACAAAAACTTTTGCATTTTGATGAAGTGGGCCATTTAGGTTGCAACTGTACAGGGACAGTGGATTTCCTTTAATTATGTGATTAGATAAATATTTATATATTTTTTCTGTGTTGAAATCCAGGCTTCCTGCTGAGTCTACATGCTGCCTCTCTTCTCTTCAGCTGGCAGAACCAGTTTCCAGGTCTGCTGGAGAGGATTCACATCAGATGTTGCCTCAGTAAGATATGAAGTCATCATCAATGGGCAGTTCTGTTTTTGAAGCCAGGCTAACTGGGACCCCAGTTTGGCATTGCAGGGTGAGGCAAGGTTGCTGTTCTTACCACTGTTCTATCAGATTCCTGTTGTGTGGAAAGGAGAAAGTACACTCTTGAAGGGCATCCTCCTCTCTCAGCATCTATTACCTTAAATTCATAGTAAGATGTTCCTAGGAGGCCCCCATAAAGATGATGATAGAGACCATGGTAGATGATATAATGCATGGGCTTAGTCTCCCATCAGGAGTGCAAAGCTTATTCCTCTAATGCTGAAAAGACCACCCTCAACTACCAGCCCCCTATGGGGATTGCCTTGATTGAAGAGACTCACCTTGTCCAAGGGCATACTTCCTTTCAGGGGCAGCCTGCCTCCAATGATGTAAAAAGGCCTGGCCTCCTTGGGTCAATTTAGGACAACTCCAAAGAGCCATTCTGGCTCCAGGGTCTCCCATGCCTTTGGGGTCAGCCGGGCCTTTGTTGGGACTGCACTGTAGCTCTCCTTCTTCCTTTGCCCCATCGTACCTCCTTCCAGAGGCCTGCATCACAAGAGTACCTCCTAATCTCTGCCCATTAACCTCTTCTTCAGAATCGGCTTCCTAGGGAACTGACCCACGACAGAGATGGCGGGAAGTTCCATTCCAGAAGAAGTAAGTAGTATAACACTGATCCAGATCAGAGAACAAAGTGGGCGTCGCATCAATAGGCAAATGCTAAAAGGAAGTGAAAAAAAGTATTTGGAGATGCAGGGGGAGAATAGGCTCTACTGAAAACTAAAATGAAGTAGGCAATATTTCCCTTCTCCTCACACCACATTGAGTCAGGTAGTTTCTGGAGCCCGGGGCATCCTCCATGAGTCTGACTGTTGAAAAATCTATTCTCCCCAACATGGTTTGCTATTAAGTGGAAAGGATAACTGGGGTTGGGAGGAGGGGACTATTTCTCCATCTAGAGTCTCTTTAATCACCTCCCAGACACTCATCAAACTCTTCAGTAACAGCTTCAGAGTTACTTCAAAGAAGCCTTACTTCAAAGTGATGTTCAGAGATTTTAAAAGAAACTCCAGAGTTGTCAGAAATCTCCTCAGCAGCAGGAGAGTGGGTACCACCCCTCCCCTTATTGTGGAAGGGAAACAGCATTCAAGGGATCTAATTCATTAGCAAAGAGAATAGCAGCCCACCTTTAGCACTACTCACGTGGAAGCAAACTATTTACAGAGTCCTATTAGAGTCTGGCCACCAGCCTGTCCATTTTGAATTCTTTTTATCACTTTCACCATAGGAGGTCTAGTGAGTTTCCAGATGAGAACACGAATTTTAGAAATCACTGCCTGATGAAGGTGACGCATGATTTAATACAGGAGATCCTCAGTGGGCTTTACGAACCAATATGCAAGGAAAAACCCATCACATCTGACAATGTCGACCTGCCCATCTAGGGGGAGTGGTGGGTAGGTGTTATAAGAAAGGTGTGTGGTAGAGGCAAAAGGGTAGCGGCAACTTTAAAAAATAAGTATAGACCTAATACTTGGTGATGTCTTTGTCCCCAAAAGCCATTTCAGGCCTGGCTGTCTGCACACAGCCTCAGCTCATAAAAAGGCACCAGAGAGCTGTGTGAAAAGGTTCCTTTTCTTTTTTTAAAAGTTATCTGCTAGATGCTCTGAAAAGAGCTTTTTGTATTGAGCTTAAGGCAGCTCAGTTTAACTAGCAGTAGGCAGAGCATTGTTAAAACGGATAAAAATGGGAGATAAGCTTTGCTCCCACAATCTGCTTCCAAAGGATAGAGAAAAAAAAAAAAGTGGCTCCTTGGAGGCACATTGTTGCTGCACTTCTTGGGCTCAGAGGCCTTCCTCTGGAATTAATATTTACCTCCAATTACAGTTTCCTGGGGTAAAGAGTCCCCACCAATGATTCTGTTCCAAAAAGCTCTGACTTATTGAAGGAGTAGGCAAATCCACTCACTTAGGTACCGCCTCACAGAAAGCATCCAATGAAAAGATTAAAATCAGAGCAGGAGGAATGTTTTATTTACATTTCTTTGAAGTTCAGACCTTTGTTCCTTTTCTTACCCAACTCCCCTGAACAGAATGACTCTTAAGAAGTTTTCTTTGCTTTTAGAAAGCTCACATCTTCCCCTAGGCTGTAGCTTTGCCTTGTATTTTGCCACATGTGGAAAGCTTTTCTGCTTCCTTGTAATTAGGACTTGGCCTATGTGGAAAAAGGTATAGATGTATCCTTTGCTCACTCCAAATGCGTGCAAGTTGGGAAACAGCAGACTAGTTGGATTTTTTTTTTTTTAAAGATTTTATTTATTAAGTTGACAGAGATAGAGAGAGCCAGCGAGAGAGGGAACACAAGCAGGGGGAGTGGGAGAGGAAGAAGCAGGCTCACAGCAGAGGAGCCTGATGTGGGGCTCGATCCCATAACGCCGGGATCACGCCCTGAGCCGAAGGCAGATGCTTAACCTCTGTGCCACCCGGGCGCCCCAGACTAGTTGGATTTTGCAGAGACACCAAACATTGATTGAAAGCTCTACTTTCTTTTCCCTGTCTTCTGTTGATTGTAGCCATACAGGGCTCCAGCCCCTTCTTCAGATGGGTGAGAGAACAGGTGGCATTTTTCCTCCAAGAGAAGAAAAGAAAGGAAACCAACAAAGGCTGTCCCCCTGAGCCTGTCACAGCACCAGACTTTGACCTAGTACCCTCCAGGACCCTCACTGGTTATCACAAATTGAGTTTCAGAATAGGGACTATCCATGGCAACCTCAGAGGGTTTCAAGGGGATGGATGCAGTCCTCTGCCATAGCAATTCTTGGAGCTTTGTGAGACTCTGATGGCCCCTCACTGTAGACAGATGTGGCTGGGTGCAGAGGGGACTTAGTCCTCTCAGGCCTTCAGTTCAGTCATCTCCAGCCTTGCTGGGATCACTTGCATGCCAACATTGCCCAGAGGGTATGTAATAATAACAGATATAAGAAAATGTCTTGAAACTAATTTCCTAATTCCTTATGTGGAAAGAGGAAGGAAAAAGGGATATAGAAGAATAAGACTTTTTAATAAAGAGGGAAAAAGTAAAGTTAATAAGGTAAATAAATAACTTTCCAGAGATTGCCTGCTGACAGGGGACAAACCTACACATGTGCTGAATCTTCACCTATAATTGGGCATGTCTAGGTGTCTCTGGGTTTCTGTTCCTCCTAGAAGTCAAGATGAGCTTAAAGTCCAGTCATCCTCCACAGTTTGGAATAGATCTTTTTGAGACTATGTCAGAGAGTCTCTAAACAAAGATATGGAGAAGGGACAAGCAGCTGGCAGAATTAATCACCTGAATTCACAACAGTGGAACAATGAGACAGAGGAATAGAAAAAACAAAACAAAACAAAACAAAACACATAACAACTGAGATGACAAAATAAGGGAAAGTGTTCTTGTAGCCTCTCTCTCTGTAAGAGTTAGTTCCAAAATGGTAACCCCAGGGTCAGGTTATGATGCTCTGGGACTTTTTCCTGTTCTTATCCCTCTGAACAGGAGTGAGCAGTCTTTGCCCAGGAAGCTCCTGCCAGTGAATATTTTCTATTCCTCTTTTGTCAGGGTTTTCCTTTTCAAGCTCCCAACAAGATCATTTTGCCAAAGGAGTGTTTTCTTGTGTGTGAAGTGTTTCAGGGATTGTTTGTTCTGAAAAGCATCTGCAGACAATAATTGGGAAATGTGTTAAGCCTGCCATCAATTTGCTTTATTGACATGGAAGCCTCAGTGGGTCCCTGAGCAGAATAGACTTTTCCCCATGTGAGCTAGTGACTGAAAAGGCTGAGCCTCTGAAAAGGCCAAGTCAGAAAGAGGCAGACTCTAGGAGAGGAAAGTGACAGGGAGAAAACAGAATGGTGGAAGCTGAGCCAGAAGTCCTGAGACAAAGCCTGTGATGAAAAAACATCTCTTCTTGAGATGTTCAAAAGGAAAGCTGGTTATCACAGAAGTTCCTCCAAAAAAGGAATTTTCAAGGATTAAGACAAGGGTGGGTGTTGAGGAGAGATGAGGAACTATATATATTAAAAGTACCCCATCTGGGTGGCATAGTTTTCTATCAAGTTGTTTCGTTTTAATAAACACTCTCTCCCCTCCCATTACAACATCGCATTTTCTTCTGCCATGGAGAAACACAAAGTTGCTTAATTTGGTTCATGGTACTTGGACAAATGATAATTATTGGCCTGTAATTCCCTTGAGGGGAGCTGATGTTTCAATAAACTATAAGAGCTGGGCTTAAGTGGTTTACAGCACCATCAAACCTTGGTATGGACATATAATCTCATAACCATAACTTGCCAGTGAATAGGTACGTTTGCACAATGGGTGATATTAGGAGACTTCAGACCTTGTCAGAGAGCACATGTGGCTGGTACACTGTCCCCAGCTCTACCTCCCAAGCCACCTCAGAATGGAACTGAAGACACTTCCCTTCTCAGTAGGTGCCAAGGCTCACTGCCTTAGTTTCTCCAAGGTGAACACATTTGGATCCACACTGGTATACACATCCTTAAGACTTAGTGATCTTCTAAAATAGTGACCTCCAAAATGATGACAGGTGTGTTTTCAAGTATTTGTCATGTTCACAGGCATCTCAGAACAAGGAGGAGTTTTCCACATTACATCCAACGGCACAGGGAAAGATGGAGTGCCTAAATCAGTATGCAATCTGGGTCATGGTAATCTAACATTTAAATGTATAAATTCTGTTTTGAAAACGTGTTAGAGCAATAAGGCTCAGACATTAACAAAACTATTTATTGTGAGGCTCCCATGTGGCCAGATAGAAATGTCCTGTTAAACAGTCAGGTAGAAGATAAAGAGAATAAGGCAGGATTGCTAAAAAACACTAAAAACAAATATCATGATTCTTTGTCTAATTTATTTTTAATATATACCCCTCCAACTTCCAAAGAGAGTTTGAAGTCACTTAGAATAAACTTTCATAATATATATAATGCCAAATATATATTACATACACACACACACACACACACACACACACATACGCATCTTTGTTTGTATTTAAGTTTTAAAATGTACCACGGGAAGAGTGCAAGAGAATGATGTTGGAGATCAAGAATTAAGTTAAAGTTGCTTGGTTCTAAATTTCTCTTTGAGGTTCCTGGAAGAAGAAAAGAAATGAGAAGAGAAGGAAAAAAAAGAAAAGAAAAGATGATGGACACCATATAACTGTTGGGAAAATTGAGGTTCTGGTGAGAAACTTGCTCAGTGGCATGTCTTAGGTAATGCAGTGGAGGCTCCAGGGACCAAATCTCTGTGAATACCATGGCAGATAAATTACCATTTCTTACCAATCAGGTCTTCCTCTTCCTCTCTGAACCCACACAAAGTCAAACAAATCACTTTTTATCCATCACACTGTCTCATAAAGAGAAAATATCTAGAACCCTTTTTGTGCCTGTGGTCACAAAGCAAGAAGGCCACAATCCCATAATTAGACCTCAGGATTCAGGAAAGAAAAGCTCTTTTCCAAGAACATTGGACTACCCAAGCCTTATAAAGTCTTGGAATAAACCGATTAAAGCCATTGACTCACCAGGCAAGGGCCATAGTTACCTATTACTGTCTCCACACAGTACCAAATTCTAGTACCATATTTTAGTGTGCTTTCTTAGAGATATCTATGCCCCAAACTGCCTGACAAACTTTAACACAAACATCCATTTGCATTATAATCTTTGACCTATGAATATTAAACACCCAAAGATTTTCAAAGGAATTATTTTCAAAAGTACTTAGTGGATCTCCATACCTTTGCACATCAGAAACCAAGGAACTCAAGAGACTGTTGGTTTGTTGGATGGATAACCCATTTTTGTAGCAATAAATACAGATAGGCTGAAAATACTAGTAAAAATAGTCACATTATAAAAATTTATGCATTGAAATATTTTCAGACTTCAATATCAGCTCAAAAAATCTGTCTCTCTGTATGCTTCCCTTAATTGGGCAATAAGTATAATATAATCAATTTTTTTGGTTTATCTAAGGAAGCACAGGGTTAAATGAAATATCTGACTGGAGTAAAAAATTAATACTGGTAGTACTACCCCTTTTAATTGATATCTTAAATAGTTCTGTTTATATTTTTTTTAATGATTTTTTTTATTATATTATGTTAGTCACCATACAGTACATCCCCGGATTTCCAATGCAAANTTCCGATGCAAAGCTCGATGCTTCATTAGTTGCATATAAAACCCAGTGCACCATGCAATACGTGCCCTCCTTACTTCCCATCACCAGTCAATCCCATTCCCCCACCCCCCTCCCCTCTGAAGTCTTCAGTTTGTTTCTCATAGTCCATAGTCTTTCATGTTTCATTCCCCCTTCTGATTACCCCCCCTTTCTTTATCCCTTTCTTCCCCTACCGATCATCCTAGTTCTTATGTTCCATAGATGAGAGAAATCATATGATAATTGTCTTTCTCTGCTTGACTTATTTCACTTAGCATTATCTCCTCCAGTGCCGTCCATGTTGCAGCAAATGTTGAGAATTCGTTCTTTCTGATAGCTGAGTAATATTCCATTGTATATATGGACCACAGCTTCTTAATCCAGTCATCTGTTGAAAGGCATCTCGGCTCCTTCCACGATTTAGCTATTGTGGACAATGCTGCAATGAACATTGGGGTGCATATGGCCCTTCTCTTAACTACATCTGTATCTTTGGGGTAAACACCCAGTAGTGCAATTGTTGGACCATAGGGTAGTTCAATTTTTAACTTTTTAAGGGACCTCCACACTGTTTTCCAGAGTGGCTGTACCAACTTGCATTCCCACCAACAATGTAGGAGGGATCCCCTTTCTCCACATCCTCTCCAACAATTGTTGTTTCTTGCCTTGTCTATCTTTGCCATTCTAACTGGCGTAAGGTGGTATCTCAGTGTGGTTTTGATTTGAATTTCCCTGATGGCTAATGATTTTGAACATTTTTTCATGTGTCTGTTAGCCATTTGTATGTCTTCATTGGAAAAGTGTCTGTTCATATCTTCTGCCCATTTTATGATTTGTTTATTTGTTTCTCGTGTATTGAGTTTGAGAAGTTCTTTGTAGATCTTGGATACCAGTCCTTTATCTGTGGTGTCCTTTGCAAATATATTCTCCCATTCCGTGGGCTGTCTCTTAGTNGGCTGCCTCTTAGTTTTTTTGACTGTTTCCTTGGCTGTGCAGAAGCTTTTTATCCTGATAAAGTCCTATAAGTTCATTTTTTCTTTTGTTTCTCTTGCCTTTGGAGATGTGTCATGAAAAAGGTTGCTCTGGCTGATATCATAGAAGTTGTTGCCTATGTTCTCCTCTAGAATTTTGATGGATTCCTGTCTCACATTGAGGTATTTCATCCATTTGGAGTTTATTTTTGTGTATGGTGTGAGAGAGTGGTCAAGTTTCATTCTTTTGCATGTAGCTGTCCAATTTTCCCAGCACCATTTATTGAAGAGACTGTCTTTTTTCCACCGGATGTTTTTTCCTGCTTTATCAAAGATTAGTTGCCCAAAGAGCCGAGGGTCCATTTCTGGGTTCTCTATTCTGTTCCATTGGTCGATGTGTCTGTTTTTGTGCCAGTACCATGCTGTCTTTGTGATCACAGCTTTGTAGTACAGCTCGAAATCCGGCATTGTGATGCCCCCAGCTTTGTTTTTCCTTTTCAACAGTTCCTTGGAGATTCGGGGCCTTTTCTGGTTCCATACAAATTTAAGGACTATTTGTTCCAGTTCTTTGAAAAATGTCCTCGGTATTTTGATCGGGATAGCATTGAAAGTGTAGATTGCTCTGGGTAGTATGGACATTTTAACTATGTTAATTCTTCCAATCCATGAGCATGGAATATTTTTCCATCTTTTTATGTCTTCCTCAATATCTTTCAAAAGTGATCTATAGTTTCTAGGATATAGGTCCTTTACGTCTCTGGTTAAGTTAATTCCAAGGTAACGTATGGTTTTTGGTGTTATTGTAAATGGGATGGATTCCCTAATTTCTCTTTCTTCAGTCTCGTTATTCGTGTATAGAAATGCAACTGATTTCTGGGCATTGATTTTGTATCCTGCCACCTTACTGAATTGTTCTATAACTTCTAATAGTTTGGGAGTGGATTCCTTTGGGTTTTCCATATAGAGTATCATGTCATCTGCAAAGAGAGACAGTTTGACTTCTTCTTTGCCGATTTGGATACCTTTGATCCCTTTTTGTCTTCTGATTGCTGTTGCAAGGACTTCTAGTACTATGTTGAATAATAGTGGCGAGAGTGGGCATCCTTGTCGTGTTCCTGATCTTAAGGGAAAGGCTTCCAGCTTTTCCCCATTGAGAATAATGCTTGCAGTAGGCTTTTCATAGATGGCTTTTATGAGATTGAGAAATGTACCCTCTATTCCTACACTCTGAAGGGTTTTAATCAGGAAAGGATGCTGTATTTTGTCAAATGCTTTTTCTGCATCAATTGAGAGGATCATATGGTTCTTGAGTCTTTTCTTGTTGATATGATGTATCACATTGATTGATTTGCGAGTGTTGAACCATGCTTGCATCCCAGGTATGAATCCCACTTGGTCATGATGGATAATCCTTTTAATGTACTGTTGGATTCTATTAGCAAGGATCTTGTTGAGGATTTTGGCATCCATATTCATTAGAGAAATCGGTCTGTAATTCTCCTTTTTGAGGGGGTCTTTGCCTGGTTTGGGGATCAAGGTAATATTAGCCTCATAGAATGAGTTTGGTAGCTTTCCTTCTGTTTCTATTTTTTGAAATAGCTTTAGGAGAATAGGTATTATTTCTTCTTTGAATGTTTGGTAGAATTCCCCAGGAAAACCGTCTGGGCCTGGAGTTTTATTATTTGGAAGGTTGTTTATCACTGACTCAATTTCTTCATAGTTAATTGGCCTATTTAAGAAATCTATTTCTTCCTGTTTCAGTCTTGGTAGTTTATAGGTTTCCAGGAAGGCCTCCATCTCTTCCAGATTGTTTAGTTTTTTGGCATATAGCTGTTGATAAAAGTTTCTAATAATCCTTGCAATTTCAATGGTGCTGGTCGTGACCTCTCCCTTTTCAGTCATAATTTTAATAATCTCAGTCCTTTCTCTTTGTTTTTGGACAAGTTTTGCCAGTGGTCTATCAATTTTATGGATTCTCTCAAAGAACCAGCTTCTAGTCCTGTTGATCTGCTCTACTGTGGTTCTGGTCTCTAATTCATTGATTTCTGCTCTAATCTTGGTCAACTCCTTCCTTGTCAGTGGGNCTTGTTTCTTTGTCAATTTTTTGCATGGGTGTTCTATTTCTGATAGTGGAGTGTTGAGGTCCCCTACTATTAACGTATTTTTATCTATATGTCTCTTTATTCTGGTTAAGAGTTGGCTTGCTGCTCCCCTGTTGGGGGCATAGATATTTATAATTGTCATATCCACTTGTTGGATACATCTTTTAAGAACAATATAGTGCCCTTCTGTGTCTCTAGCTATAGTCTTTAGTTTAAAATCCAATCTGTCTGATATGAGAATTACTGCCCCAGCTTTCTTTTGAGGTCCATTGGCATGAAAGATGGTATTCCATCCCTTTACTTTTAGTCTGAATGTATCTTTAGGTTCAGAATGAGTCTCTTGTAGACAGCAAATGGATGGGTCATGTCTTTTTATCCAATCTGCAATCCTGTGGCATTTTATGGGAGCATTTAGGACATTTACATTGAGACTGAATATTGGGATATATGATTTTAATGATGCCATGTTGCCAGTACAGTCTTTGTTCCTATCAATTGTGACTTTCTGTTCTGTATCACTCTTGGGGCCTTTTTACCTTTATAGAACCCCCCCCTTAATATCTCCTGTAGGGCTGGTTTCGTGGTTACGAAATTGGTCAATGACTGGAGATTCTGGAAGGTCCTTATCTCTCCATCAATTCAGAGTGACAGCCTTGCTGGATAAAGGATCCTTGGCTGCATGTTTTTCTCAGAATGAGCTTTAAAAATGCCCCCCGCAACCCCTTCTCTCATTTCAGGTCTATGTAGACAGTTCTGACGTAATTCTGATGTCTTTGCCTTGGTACGTGAGAAATTTCTTTGCCCTGGCCACTTTCAATACTGCATCCTTGGATCTAATATTTGCGAATTGCACTATGACGTGACGTGGCATAGATTTGTCGTGGTTGAGCTTGCGAGGGGTCCTCTCTGCCTCTTGGACATGAAAGCTTGTTTCCTTTGCTAGATTTGGGAAGTTTTCAGCTACAATTTGTTCAAATATCTCTCCTAGACCTCTTTCTCCACCCCCTCGGGATGCCGATGATTCTGACATTGGAACTTTTCATTGAGTCAGTAATCTCCCGTAACCTACATTCTTGAGATTGGATTTTTTTGATCCAATTTTCTATTCTAACTTTCTCTTCTACTAACCCATCCTCCAATTCGCTGATACATTCTTCTGCCTCATTCACCCTGGCCATCAGAGCAACTAGTTTTGACTGCATTTGATTCATAGAATTTTTAATTTCTGCCAGATTCGCTCTCATTTCCGCCCTTAGAGATTCTATATTCTCATTAACATTTTCGTTAATACTTTTTTCAAGTCTACACATCATCTTGACCACTGTTACTCTGAACTCCATTTCTGATAATTTGGTTATATCCATAGCCGTTAGTTCTGTGGCAGAGGCCACAGACTTACTGTCTTTTGTTTGCTGGTGGGATTTCTCCTTCGGGTTGCGGGGTTGTCCAGAGCCCAAATTATTGACCAGGACCCAGGAAGTGTGCACTTGTTTTATAGGGACCTTAGGGATGTGGGCTTCTTTATTTTTCAGCCTGCCTTCTGGGGGAAGGGCCTGCTGCGCTGATACTCAGGCAACCCTATTTGGGTAGAGTCTCTGTGTCCCCTGCGAGGGGGGATGGGGATGGGCACACTGTGAGCCAGTATTTCCAGGCTTTTGTTCTCTGGCGGCTTTCCCTGGTGGTTTGCTGTGCCTCTTCTGAGAGTCAGAGCATCAGTAGCTGAATCTCAGTCTCTGTCTCAGAATTGAGGAATCGCAGACGGTTCTCCACTGATGTTCTGGCGAGTTTAACTCTGTTTCTGTTGGTGCTGCTAAACCCTGCAGCATCCTGTGATGTGCACCCCACACCCGGTGTCCCAGCCCTCACTTCCAGGGCCAGTGCACCTCTGTCCTTTGTGTTTCTAATACCACCAGCCGCCCCCACGCTCTCTGAAGCTCCGGCCCTCAGGCTGGTTGCGCACATTCCCTGGCTCAAGGTCACAGTCTGCTCTCTTGCAGGGCAGGTGCGGGTCCGCAAGTCCGCCCCGCTCCCCCGTGCAGGTGGCTACCGCTTCCCGGTGCCCGAACGTGGCGGCTCCCTCCCCCTTCTGTTTATCTTCCGATATCTGTGCGTGGTTTCACGGCTCCCCACTTTGCACCTCAATACTCATCGCTGGAAATGTTCATTTGTAGAGATCCAGATGTATCTTCCTGCGTTTCAGGCTGATTCTGTGGATGTTCAGGATGGTCTGGTACCTATCCAGCTTGACTCAGGGGACCAGCTGAAAAAGGGGTCCCCTATTCCTCCGCCATCTTAACTCCCCAGTTTTACTTCTTCCTAACCAATTTGGATGCCTTTTGTTTCTTTTTTTTTTTTTAAGATTTTATTTATTTATTCATTCAACAGAGATAGAGACAGCCAGCAAGAGAGGGAACACAAGCAGGGGGAGTGGGAGAGGAAGAAGCAGGCTCATAGTGGAAGAGCCTGATGTGGGGCTCGATCCCGAAACGCCGGGATCACGCCCTGAGCCGAAGGCAGACGCTTAACCGCTGTGCCACCCAGGTGCCCCAAGATGCCTTTTGTTTCCTTTTCCTGTTTTCTGTGGCTAGGACTTCCAATACTATGCTGAATATAAATGGTGAGAGTAGACATCCTTGTCTTGTTCCTGATCTTAGGAGAAAAGCTCTGTTCTTTCCCCCATTGAGTAAATTTGCTGTGGGTTTTTCATATATGCCTTTTTTTTTTACTTTAAAAACTTTATTTGGTTTAAACAAATGATAACATCTTCAAGCAAATAAGAACTTTAAAAATGAGAGTTTTCCTTTTTTCACATAACTGATTTTTACATTCTCGAAGAAAGATGTTAACATTTGGGATTATAACCAAGTTGCTTTCCAAGCTGCCTTTTTAAGGCAGTTTAAGTGGAATGTGGAAAGGGTTTTTTTGTTTGTCTGATTGGTTGGTTTTTAATTACTGTATATGTAAGTAGCGTGAGCTAAAGCTGTGTTTATGGAGTATGATGATAAGCCCTGTACCCTTTCTTTTTTAACTGGATGGAGAGTTACATAAAGACAATTGTATAATTCAGAAGCCATTGGTTGGTTTTTTGAAAAGTATATTTGAGTACACTTGGAAAAAAGCAACACTGCTTTTAATTTTATTTCTCCAAGAATTTAGGATTTTATTTTATAACATTCTGTTACACTGTCCTAATTTGTGCATTGATCTTTTCCTCTAAATTTATTTCTTACAGTAACCCCAAGCAGGCACAAAAGAAAAGACTCTCTGTTGCTGGTTCTGTACCTCAGGCCCAATATCCTTAAGTGCCAAAATCGAAAGGAAGGGCTATACCCCAGGTATGTATGAGATGGACTCCCACAGAAAACAATCTTTCTTCACCTAGCTTTTGGGTATAAATGTATAGTATTTCTACTAAATGCAAACATAATGCAGTATTCTTTGGTAAAATAACCCAGTTTGATTTCATAAATGGGAATGTAGTGTCTAATTTTAAATAGCTACTAGAAATGAGGAGTTCAGTTTTGTAATTCTAAGTTACTTGCCACTTTTGGGACTGTTTTTCATCCATTTAGTCCACTGAACTTTCAGACTTTGGCTTAAGAATCTACATTTTTGGAAGTTTGGTTGTTTTTGTTTAACAGTAGATACCTATTTTTTTCCCTTAGGTGAATCAATTCAGATATTTGCTGAGATTGAGAACTGCTCTTCCCGAATGGTAGTGCCAAAGGCAGCCATTTACCAAACACAGGCCTTCTATGCCAAAGGGAAAATGAAGGAAGTAAAACAGCTTGTGGCTAACTTGCGTGGGGAATCCTTATCATCTGGAAAGACAGATACATGGAATGGAAAGTTGTTGAAAATTCCACCAGTTTCTCCCTCTATCCTCGACTGTAGCATAATTCGTGTGGAATATTCACTAATGGTAGGTATAGATTTAAGGGTTTGTTGTTTAGTATTAAAGTCATGAGGATATCATTTTATCTTATTGCAGGATTTGGTCTTTATATTCTATATATCACATATACAAATATACGCAAAACTTTAATATGAATTAAAATTACTAATTTTACCTCACATGTAAATGTACTACACAGCATTATACGTAGTGGAGGAACTTTTCTTGTATATTCTATGTATATATACGTAAATGAAGTAAATTAAGGCTCAAGATAACATTAAAATTGGGTTATTAGTTTTTAAAAAAAGAAATAATGCTTGTAATTCTAAACCTACCATCTCCTTCCAATGTTTAGGTATACGTGGATATTCCTGGCGCTATGGACTTATTTCTTAATTTGCCACTTGTCATTGGTACCATTCCTCTACATCCATCTGGTAGCAGAACCTCAAGTGTAAGCAGTCAGTGTAGCATGAATATGAACTGGCTTGGTTTATCCCTGCGGGAAAGACCTGAAGGTAATTTGATAATGCATGTTTAAGCCTAATCTCTTACTATTTTCAAGAACATAATTTTGTTCCTAATATTTTATGATTAGATGAATTTTTGTCTATACCTGCAGAAAGTAGATGTGTCCCTAATGTTAAATTTAAAACATATATCCCCCCAGTTTTAATCACAAAACAAGTATTATTTTTACCTTGACATTCCTTTTTAATACCGACTATTCTGTGTATTTTGACATGCATAAGAACATGCTGTTCAAATTGCGTGTATCTTTTTCCTTCAGCACCACCCAGCTATGCAGAAGTGGTAACAGAGGAACAAAGGCGGAACAATCTTGCACCAGTGAGTGCCTGTGACGACTTTGAGAGAGCGCTTCAAAGACCACTGTTTGGATATATCCAGGAGTTTCGGTTCTTGCCTCCACCTCTATTCAGAGGTAAGCACCAGATCCTCAAGTCTGAAATGGGCTGACTCTCCCTTTTTCTTATTAGCCCTATTCTTTCATATTAGATGGACCAGGAAAAATGACCCCAGCTTCTACAGCTCCTGCAAGAAAAGCCATCTTGACTCTCCAAATCACTTGTTAGGGGAGATTCTGATTGGCCAACATCTGGGTCGTGTCTCATGCCACACAGAATGGGTTTCCCAATAGAAATCTGGGTATGTTGTTACAATGCAGATCCACAGGCAGCAGGTCCTAGGGGGGAGTCAGGAGTTTACATGTCTAAGGGGCTCCCAGATGTTGTGATGCTGCTTATTCACTCTTTCAGTAGCACGACTTTATTGTAGGTTTTTCCAGCTTTTTCTGACCATGACCTCATAGAAGAGTTGTGAGAATTCAATGAGACAAGAGACACCTGGGTGGCACATCTGACTCTTTTTTTTTTTTTAATTTTATTTTATTATATTGTGTTAATCACCATACAGTACATCCCCAGATTCCGATGTAAAGTTTGATGCTTCATTAGTTGCGTATAACACCCAGTGCACCATGCAATACGTGCCCTCCCTACTACCCATCACCAGGCTATCCCCTTCCCCCACCCCCTCCCCTCTGAAGTCCTCAGTTTGCCTCTCACAGTCCATAGTCTCTCATGTTTCATTCCCCCCTCTGATTACCCCCCTTTTCTTTATCCCTTTCTTCCCCTACCGATCCTCCTAGTTCTTATGTTCCATAGATGAGAGAAATCATATGATAATTGTCTTTCTCTGCTTGACTTATTTCACTTAGCATTATCTCCTCCAGTGCCGTCCATGTTGCAG
The DNA here is from genome assembly GCF_002007445.2 of Ailuropoda melanoleuca. Lineage (NCBI taxonomy): Eukaryota > Metazoa > Chordata > Mammalia > Carnivora > Ursidae > Ailuropoda > Ailuropoda melanoleuca. The sequence continues at coordinate 38,493,410 of NC_048233.1, forward strand.
CAAATGTTGAGAATTCGTTCTTTCTGATAGCTGAGTAATATTCCATTGTATATATGGACCACAGCTTCTTAATCCAGTCATCTGTTGAAGGGCATCTCGGCTCCTTCCATGATTTGGCTATTGTGGACAATGCAGCTATGAACATTGGGGTGCATATGGCCCTTCTCTTTACTACGTCTGTATCTTTGGGGTAAACACCCAGTAGGCACATCTGACTCTTGATCATGGCTCAGGTGTTGATCTCAGGGTCGTTGAGTTCCAGCCCCACATTGGACCCCACATTGGGCATGAAGCCTACTTCAAGAAGTAGGGATTTCTGCAGCGGCAGGATCACAGCCAATGAGGTGTATGCAAGACATCCATATATGGCTTTTATTATGTTAAGGTATGTTCCCTCTAAACTTACTTTGTTGAGGCCTTTTATCATGAATATATATTGTACTTTGTCAAATGCTTTTTCTGAATCTATTGAAAAGAACATATGGATTTTACCCCTCCTCTTGTTGATGTGATGCATCACGTTGATTGATTTGTGAATACTGAACCACTCATATCCCAGGAATAAATCCCACTTGACTGTGGTGCGTGATGTTTTTAATGTACTATTGGATTCAGTTTGCTAATATTTTTTGAAAATTGGTGCATCTATGTTCATCAAAGTATTGGACTGTACTTCTCTTTTTTTTGTACTGTCTTTAAAAAAATTTTTTTTCATTGGTTCTATGCTCAACTTGGGGCTCAATGAACATAGAGGGTGAAAAAAAGAGAGGAAACCCAAGAAACAGAGTCTTAACTATAGAGAACAAATGAACAGTTTCCAGAAGGGGGTCAGGGGGATGGGTTAAAATAGGTAATGGGGGTTAGGGAGGGCATTTGTTGTGATGAGCACCAGGAGTTGTAGTTAAGTGCTCAATCACTAAATTCTATATTCTATTCTAAACACTCTGTGTTAACCAACTGGAATTTTAATAAAAACTCGGGGGAAAAAAGCGAACTCACAACCCCCTGGAGATCAAGAGTAGCATGCTCTACTGACCGAGTCAGTCAGGTGTCACTTTTGTAGTGTCTTTGTCAGGGTAATGCTGGCCTAGGAAAATGAATTTGGAAGCATTCCTTCCTCTTCTATTTTTTTTGGAATAGTTTGAGAATAGGCATTCATTCTTTTTTAACTGTTTGGTAGATATCAGCTATGAAGCCATCTGGTCCTGGACTTCATTTGTTTGGAGTTGATTACTGATTCAATTTCATTGCTAGTAATTGGTCTGTTCAAATTTTCTATTTCTTCTTGTTTCAGTTTGGGGAGGTTATAGTTTTCTAGGAATTTATTTCTCCTACATTGTCCAATTTGTTGGCATACAATTTGTCATAATATTCTTATAATCCTTTGTATTTCTATGGTTTGGTTGTTATTTCTCCTCTTTCATTTCTGATTTTATCTATTTGAGTCCCCTTTTTTTTATGAGTATGGCTAAAGGTTGAACAATTTTGGTCTTTTCAAAGAACCAGCTCCTGGTTTCATTATCTGTTTCATTGTTTTTTTCAGTTTCTATTTCACTTATTTCTCTTCTAATCTTTATTATCTTCTTCCTTCTACTGTTTTGGGCTTTGTTCTTTTTCTAGCTCCTTTAGGTGTAAGGTTAGTTGTTTACTTAAGGTTTTTCTTGATTTTTAAAGTGGGCCTGTACTATTATAATCTTTCCTCTTAGAGCAGCTTTTGCTGCATCCCAAAGATTTTGGACCATTGTGTTTTCATTTTTATTTGTCTCTTCATGAATCTTTTTATTTCCTCTTTGATTTCCTGGTTGATGCATTCAGTGTTAGGTAGCATGTTATTTAGCCTCCATGTAGTTTTCCTTCCAAATATTTTCTTGTGGTTGATTTCTAGTTTCATACCATTGTGGTCAGAAAAGATGCATGATATGCTTTCAACCTTTTTTAATTTGTTGAGACTCGTTTTGTGGCCTAACATATGATGAGAATGTTCCACATGCACTTGAAAGAATGTGTATTCTGCTGTATTTAGGTGGAATGTTCTGAATGTATCTATTAGATCTATCTGGTCTAATGCGTCTGTCATTCAAAGCCACTGTTACCTTGTTGATTTTCTGTCTGTATGATCTATCTACTGAAGTGGGGTGTTAAAGTCCCCTACTATTATTGTATTACTATTGATTTCTCCCTTTATGCTTGTTAGTAGTTGTTCTATGTGTTTGGGCATTCCCATGTTGGGTGCATAGATGTTTACAATTGTTATCTCTTATTGGATTGTTCCCTTTATGATTATTTAGTGTCCATCTTTTTCTCTTGTTTTAGTCTTTGTTTTAAAGCCTATTTTGTTCAATATAAGTATTGCTACCTCGGCTTCATTTTCACTTCCATTTGCATGATAAATGTTTTTCTAACTCTTCATTTTCAATTTGTCTGTGTCTTTAGGTCTGAAATGAGTCTCTTGGAGGCAGAATATAGATGGGTCTTGCTTTTTTAATCCATTCAGTCACTCTATGTCTTTTGATTGGAGGATTCAGTTCATTTACATTCAAAGTAATTATTGATAGGTATGTATTTTATTGCCATTTTGTTATTTGCTTTACAGCTATTTTTGTAGTTCTCTGCTCCTTTCTTCTTTTGAAGTGTCTCCAACTATAGCTATTTGGGCTTTTCTCCTTCTGGTTTTATTCATTTTTGCCTTATGTATTTTGAAACCGTCTTCTTAGGTACACACACGTTTAAGTTTATTATGTCTTTCCAGTGAATTGTCCTTCTATTGATCTTTGATTATAATATAATTATTCTAGCTCTTTTGATTTTTGTTTGTATGAAAGATCATTTTACATCTGACAATCTGTCTTTTTACAAGTGTTTGGACCATTCGCACCTAATTAATTATACGATTGGATTAAGGTCTACCATATTACTAGTTGCTTTCTATTTGTTCCACCTGTTTTCTTTTTTCCCCTCTTTTTCTGCTACTTTTAGGTTAATTTGGTATTTATCTTTGCAATTAGTTTATCATTTATAGCTTTAAATTTTTTTTAGTGATTGCCCTATGATTTCTAATAGACACACTTATTTACATTCTACCTTCAAATAGTACTATGCCACTTAATGCATAGAGTAATAGCTTCATAACGATATACTCCTAATGCCTCTTACCTACCCTTTGTACTGTTGTTGTCACATTTTAATTATACCTATTATCTAAACCCATAGCACATTGCTACTATTTTGCTTTAGACAATAAATTATTTTATAAAGTGATTAAAAACAAGAAAAATATTTTACATTTACCTTCACCTTAATAATTTCCAGACATCTTTTTGTGTATCCAAGTATCTGTCTGGAATTATAGCCCTTTCTCTTAAAGAGCTTCTTTTAACAGTTCTTGTGGCGGTATAGATCAGCTGGCAATGAATTTGCATTTTTGTTTTTGTGAAAAATATATTTACAGGTGCTCCCTGACTTAAAATGGTTCAACTTGGGGTTTTTTGACTTAACAATGGTGTGAGAAGGATGCATATTCAGTAGAAATCATACTTTGAATTTTGATATTTTCCCAGGCTAGCAACACGTATTTAAGATATAATCTTGTAGGCCACTGAGCCACAGCTCCCAGTCAGCCACACAATCATGAGGGTAAACAACTGATGACACTTACAACCATTCTATACCCAGACAACCATTAGTTTTACTTTCAGTACAGTATTCAGTAAATTATAGGAGATACTCAAAACTTGATTTTAATATTGGCTTTATGTTAGATGATTTTGGCTAATATAAGTGTTCTGAACACCTTCAAGGTAGGCTAGGCTGAGCTATGATGTTTGGTGGATTAGATGTATTAAATGCATTTTCAACTTATGATATTTTCAACTTATAATGGGTTTGTCAGGAAGTAACCCCATCCTAAGTTAAGAAAGATCTGTTTTGCTCATTTTTTTAAAAGATATTTTCAGGGGTGCCTGAGTGGCTCAGTTGGTTAAGCGTCTGCCTTTGACTCAGGTCATGATCCCTGGGTGAGCAGGGAGCCTGCTTCTCCCTCTCCCACTCCTGCTTGTACGCTCTTTCTCTCTGTGTCAAATAAATAAATAAAATCTCTAAAAGAAAAAAAGAAAGATATTTTCACTTGATATAGAATTCTGTATTAACTAGTTTTTTTTTTCTTTTAGCACTTTAAGTATATCACTCTGTTGTCTTAGTTTCTGATGAGAGGTATACTGTGATTTTAATCTTTTGTTCCTCTGTATGTAATATGTCTTTTTCTCTGGCTGCCTTCAAGATTTTCTCTTTATCTTTGCCCTTTATATTTAAATATGATGTGTCTAACTGTGTGTGTGTGTGTGTGTGTGTGTGTTGGTATTTATTCTGCTGTGATTCTCTGAGCTTTTTGGACCTGTGGTTTGACATCTTTATTTTTTTTTGAAAACTCTCAGCTGTTATTTCTTCATATTTTTCTTTTTTAAAAATTTTATTTAAATTCAATTAGCCAATGTATAGTACATCATTAGTTTCAGATGTAGTGTTCAATAATTCATCGGTTGTGTATAATGCCCAGTGCTCATCACATCACGTGCCCTCCTTAATGCCCTGTCACCCAGTTACCCCATCCCCCCCACCTCCCCTCCAGCAACTCTGTTTCTTTCCTATGAGTCTTTCATGTTTTGTCTCCCTGATTTCTTCCCATTGTTTTTTCCTCCCTTCCCCTATGATCTGCTGCACTGTTTCTTATATTCCTCATATGAGTTCTTCACATTTTCCTATCTTATTCTCTCATCTTCTAAGTTTCTAATTACATGTGTGTTAGGCTATTTGATATTGTCACACACCTCGAATATTTTTTCCCCACTCTTTTTAAATTTTTGTGTTACAGTACTGTGATTTCTATCGACCTATTTTCCAATTCACTGACTCCCCCCTCCCCCTGCCTCCTGCCCCCGGGCTATGTTGAATCACTTTTTGAGCCTATTGGAGGCATTCTTCATTACTGTTACCATTTTTATTTCTAGAATTTCATTTGTCTTTTTCATATAGTTTCCATTGCTGTCCAACTGAAATTACCCAACTTTCAATTCATATTAACTATATTTTCTACTAGAGCCTTTCACATATTAATCAGAATTATTTTAAATTCCCTGTCTGGTTCACCCTTTCTTTTTTGTTTTTTTTTTTTACATGACTCCTAATTTTTGGTTGAAAGTTACATATTGTGTGTATGACACAATAGAATGAGGAATATAGTGTTATGTCTGGAAATGGTCATGATCTAGTACCTATAATTTTGGAAAAATTCTCAATTGGCCTCACTTTCCTTACAGTTATTACCTCAGTTACTCCTTTCAGTTTTCAAAAGAATTTTCCTTAAAGAATCATCTGTAAATTTTCTCTACTTCCTTATGTTTCTTTCTTTAGTCCATTGCAATCTGGCTTCCATCTCAATTCCTCTCGAATTGCTCTCATTAAAGTCTCCAACAATGTAGATAATCTCTTATCTATTCTAATTTTATTCAGTCTCTCAGCTGTGTTGGGGGAGGTCATCAAGAGGACATGACCACTGGCTGACCCATGAGCTAGACCCTAGTAATCAGAGGCTCCTTACCCCCTCCCTGTTCTTAGAATGTGTATTTTGTTTGCCTTCCCTGCTCCCAGAAGCTGCCTCAAGGACATAGTCTTGAGATAGTGATGTGGTGGTGAGACCATTTTGTTGGTACACATAACTGAACCCAGTTAAGGCCTCTATAGAAACTTTTAAGATTTGGCAGATGTGTATGGAGATCTACTCATCTTGCAGCAACCCAAGACAAGCCTGTATATAAATTCCTTTGCTGTTTAAACCTGCCACCTACTAATCTGGAGTGGCCTGCCTCTTTCTTCAGTCTCCCCTTGCCCTCCCTGGTTTACAGGGGCTGGTTTCAGATTATATCCAGGAAGCTCTCAAGGAGGTTGCAACCAACAAGCTGCTTACTCTTTCTTTCTTGAAACAACTTTTTAAAAATTTAAATTCAATTAGCCAACATATTTTACATCAATAGTTTCAGATGTAGTGTTCAGTAATTCATCAACTGTGTATAACACCCAGTGCTCATCACATAATGTGCCCTCCTTAATGCCCATCACCCAATAATCCCATCCCCCCAGACATCTCCCCTCCAGCAACCCTCACCTTGTTTCCTATAGTTAAGAGTCTCTCATGGTTTTTCTCCCTCTCTGATGACTTCCCATTCAGTTTTCCCTCCCTTCCCCTATGATCCACTGAGCTGTTTCTTATATTCCACACATGAGTGAAAGCATATAATTGTCTTTCTCTGACTGACTTATTTTGCTCAGCATAATAACCTCCAGTTCCATCCATTTCAATGTAAATGGTAAGTATTCATTCTTTCTGATGGCTGAGTAATATTTCATTGCATTCATATATATATATATATATCCCATCTTCTTTATCCATTCATCTGTCAATAGATGGCTCTTTCCACAGTTTGGCTATTGTGGACACTGCTGCTATAAACACTGGGGTGCAGGTGCCCCTTGGGATGAATACATTTGTATCTTTAGGGTAAATACCTAGTAGTGCAATTGTTGGGTCATACAGTAGCTCTATTTTTAATTTCTTGAGGAACCTCCATACTGTTTTCCAGTGTGGCTATACCAGCTTGTATTCCCACCAATAGTGTAAGAGGGTTCCCCTTTCTCTGCATCCTTGCCAACATTTGTTGTTTCCTGTCTTTTTAATTTTAGCCATTCTGACTGGTATGAGGTGGTATCTCATTGTGGTTTTAATTTGTATTTCCCTGATGACAAGTGAAGTGGAGCACTTTTTTTTATGTTCAATTAGCCAACATATAGTACATCATTAGTTTCTGGTACACTGTTCAAGAATTCATTAGTTGCACATAGCACCCAGCGATGTTGAGCATTTTTTTCATGTATCTGTTGGCCATGTGGATGTCTTCTTTAAAGGAATGTCTGTTCATATCTTCTGCCCGTTTCTTGACTGGATTATTTGTTTTTTCAGTGTTGAGTTTGATAAGTTCTTTGTAGATCTTGGATACTAGCCCTTTATCCATTTGCAAATATCTTCTCTCATTCAGTACGCTGCCTTCTAGTCTTGTTGACTGTTTGCTTGGCTATGCAGAAGCTTTTGATCTTGATGAAGTCCCAATAGTTCAGTTTTGCTTTTGTTTCCCTTGTCTTTGGAGACGTGTCTAGCAAGAAATTGCTGCAGCTGAGGTAGAAGAGGTTGCTTCCTATGTTCTCCTCTAGGGTTTTCATGGATTCCTGTCTCACATTTAGGTCTTTCATCCATTTTGAGTTTATCTTTGTGTGTGGTGTAAGAAAATGGTCCAGTTTCATTCTTCTACATGTGGCTGTCCAATTTTCCCAGCACCATTTGTTGAAGAGACTGTCCTTTTTCTATTAGATGTTCTTTCCTGCTTTGTTGAAGATTAATTGACCATAGAGTTGAGGGTCCATTTCTGGGTTCTCTATTCTGTTCCATTGATGTATGTATTTGTTTTGTGCCAGTAACATACTGTCTTAATGATTACAGGTTTGTAATATAGCTTGAAGCCTGGCATTATGATGCCACCAGCTTTGGTTTTCTTTTTCAACATTCCTCTGGCTATTCGGGGTCTTTTGTGGTTCCATACAAATTTTTGGATTAATTGTTCCAGCTCTGTGAAAAATGTCAATGGTATTTGGATAAGGATTGCACTGAATGTATAGATTGCTCTGGGTAGCATAGACATTTTAACAATACAATATTTATTCTTCCAATCCATGAGCATGGAATGTTTTTCCATTTTTTTGTGTCCTCGTCCATTTCTTTGAAGCAACTTTTTATGACAGAGCCAGACACCTACCCCATATTCATTCTCACCCTTACTATTTTTTAACAAAATCGTGGTCTCGTTTAGTGTAGCAATGTGCTCAGCTGAAAAAAAATTTTTTTTCAGGCTTCCTTGCATGTAGAGATGGTCATTTGACTAAGTCCTGGCCAGTGAGATATAAACAGAAGTTTCTGGGTGGGACTACCTTTAAGAGGGGTAGGGGCTGACTCTGATGGTTTTTGCCCCTTGTTTACTATCCCTTTCTCCCTTTCCCCCTTTACTTGGCGTGGAATGAAGATATTGTCATTGGGATCCAGAAGCTCTTTTGAAACTGTGAGAAGACCCTGAGGATACTAGCACACTATTACTTCTGCCTACATTCTATTGGTCAAAGACATGATAAAGTCCACATTCATTTGACAATGGATAGGAATGTATTTCAAGGAGAGAGAAACTAGTCTCTTAAACCAGTCTATACAATTGCTCATTCCAGAAACCTAGGAGTCCATCTGTGATGCCTCCATTTTCCTCACTCTTCACATCTAATCCATCAGGAAGTCCTGTTGAATCTGTTATTAAAGTACATACAGAATTCATACATTTTTCTCTCTGCCACCCTAATCCAAGATACGACCACCTCTTTCCCAGGCTCCAGGAGTCTCTTAATTGGTCTTCTCCTTTTTACCTTCTTCTCATCAACTTTCCTTCAAGAGTGAAGAGTGATCTTAAAATGCAAATCAGTTTGCTTCAGGAGTGATCTTAAAATGCAAATCAGTTTGCTTTGTTCATTCACTTAAATAATGACTTCATGGGGTGCCTGGGTGGCTCAGTCGGTTAAGCATCCAACTCTTGATTTTGGCCCAAGTCATGATCTCAGGGTCATGAGAAGGAGCCTGCTGAAGATTCTCTCTCCCTCTCTCTTTGCTCCTCTCCCATTCACGCTCTTTCTTAAAAAAATGACTTTATATTGCATTTAGAATAAAATTTTAATTCCTAATAATAGCATTCAAGACTATGTATCATCCTCCCTCTGCCTATTTCTCTAATCTCATCTCATTCTGGTTTCTTCTTCATTCACTAAATTTCAGCTGCATGAGTCTTATCTCAGAAAATTAAACTTTCTAAGCCTTCCTATTCACTGCCTTTGCATATGTTGTTATATCTTTCTAGAATGTTCTTTACTTAATTTCTGCCACTCCTTAAGTCTTGTTAATGTATCATTTTCTCAGATCAGCCTTCCCTAATCCTCCCCTTTAGAGTTGGTCCCCTTGCTATTCTCTACCTAGCTCTTTGTTGGATTCTGTCATAACTCTTTTTCTGTCTGTTTACTTACCTCCTCAAATAGAGTGTAAGCACCATGAAGGCAAGAGCCATTTCTGTTGTTCACTGTTGTATTCCCATACCTGGCCTTGACCCTGATACTTTGTAGTTTTTAGACAAAATTGTTGAATGAGTTAAATGTCCAGTCCTCTCTGAGACCTCTCCTTATCTCTCCAGTCAGAAATTGAGTTTAATGTCCCATGGCTAAACATCCCCTAATTTCTGTTTATGCCTCACTTGTGGCACTTAACGTGCCCTAACTCTTATAGTGATTGTTTTTAATGACTTCTCTTTCCTGCCAGATTTTATTTATCTGTCTCCCATAATGTGCAGCATTGGCACATAGTAGACTGAATATATGTGTTGAATAAAAGAATGAGGGGACGATCTGAAAATTTTCCAGTTCTAGGGTAAGGAGAAGAGGTTTCCATAGATTGGGACCTGGGCAGCTTCCCTCTGATTCAGCTTCTTGGGAAGGAGCTCATTCTGCTTGAAAGTTTTCCAATCTCATTACAAAGGTTCTCTGTCCAGGGCATGAACTTGCCATATTTCATTTTCTGAAGTAAATCAAAGAAAGATACAAATAATGGATTGATCTTCCAGATTTAATAATCTCAAGTAAAGTCTGCTATTCCCTCAGTGAATTATAATACAGAGCATTTGAGCATTTCCCAGCACATCCCAGTTAGGCCAACAAAAATGACTTTGAACTTCCAAACTTTGCTACCTGGGGAAGCCTGGTAATAGTGTTGAGCATACTCTGAGGAGGTACTTGGGTCCCAGCCAGTCTCTGCCCAGGCTGAGTCCCTCAACCTCCCTCCTTCTCTGGTGTCTGTGGGAACAGGCCTTAGGGGAGAAGAAGGTAGAGTCGAACTGAGACTATCAGAGCCTCATTAGCATTTGCTACTTAGAGATTCCCCAAAGTTCAAGTGTGGAAATCCCCACAGGCAGCTTTACTTTCGATCAATTAAGGTCAGCCTCAGATTTGCTTTTATTCTAAATAAGTCTCAAGAGGTTATTTAGAAAGATGCCTACAGGAACTCCCCGAGTGACAGCCCAAAGAGAATCAGAAGCAGCAGGGATTTATTAAAAGAGTGAGCAAAGGGCACATGTCCAGAAGCTGTCCCTACAGAAATTATTCCAAGCATCTTGAGTAACCTGGCAACTCCAGGGCCAGCTCTCTCGGCTATGTAACTTAAGGACTGTCCCTGGAAGACTCTCTCTACACCTACCCTAAATCTTTGCCTTGCGGTCATTTCTGGATTAGTCAGGAGAGGTTAATCTCTGACTTTGGGACATCTTCATTAACAAGCATTTCTCTAATCTACACGAATCACCAATAGCCAGATTAAATGCCCTTCTGGAAATAAAACCTTCATCTTGTCATACCCTGCATCACAGATTGCTTCTAATAACAAAACAAAAAGAACCCAAACAAAACAATTATTCAAAAAACAAACTGTTAAGTAAAATATGGAACACCTATATACTGGCATCTCATGCAGTCATCAAAATATTTATGATGAGTTTCTTACTCATCATAAATATGAATAGCTATTTACCTATAATTTCAGTGAACAATCAGGATCAAGAATTCTATGTATCATATAAAAAGCTCTGTAAAACCACAGTTAGGCAAGGGATAAATGGAAAATACTGAAATGATAACCATGAAAGTATTATGAGTACTATTTCCTAATTGTCAGTTTTCTTTAAATTTTTATATTGTTTTAATAGCTTGTATTACCATCATAATCAGGAAAAAACACATTAAAATGGTAATGGAGCCATTTAGCACAGTTATGATGCCAGATGGCAAGGAAGCCCACGATGGAGACCGTATAGATTATTCGCTGGGAACACTGACCAGGGTGAAGAATGGATTTGTAAAGGCAAAAGGAAGCCATCCAGCACATTGGATATTTATTTAGTGTCATGGGTGTTTGTATGCTTGGACTGAGGCCTTGGTTCCTCCCTAGTAATACGAGAGGCTACCCTCAGTTCCTTGCCACTTGAGCCTTCCCACTTTGCTTCACTGAAGCACACAAGAAGAGTCAAAGAGAGAAAATGCCAGCCAGGTGGAAGGAGAAGTCTCTTATAACCTAATCATGCAAGTGACATCCCATCATTTTTCCTGTATTATATTCAGGAGGAGCAAGTCAGTTGGTCCAGTCCATACTCAAAGGGAAGGAATTAAACAAAAATGTGAACAACACTGCCCCCCTTTATTCTAATAAATCCCTAACTTTGTTCCCTCTCTTCCTAACGACTGAACGCCCCAGGGGTAGTTGGGTCTCTTCCCAGCTCCAGGGGGTCAATCTTAATTAGCCTATACCAATCATGGTGATCCTATTTCCCTTGACAAGCATTTTAAGTATAAGAGTATGATGAAATTCTAGTAAAAATATGTGAGGCTAATCTCCTGGTAGGCTTCTGGGAAGATTACCCTCACTCTTTAAAGGGACATAAACAGGGGACACTTGCTCCTCTGAATGTGTGATGTCCAGAACTTTGTCAGCCGTCTTGGAAGTAAGGGGCATCCAGACTAAAAAGGCAAACCAACACCAAATGAGGGCAGCAGAGCAGAAAGATTCAGAAAACACCTGGGCTTCTGATGAAGTTACTGAGTTGTTGAATTAGCCAACTCTGGATCATCCATCTCTGTAGTCCTTATTATGTGATTTAACAATGTATTCATTGTTTTGTCACTTTGGGTTGGATTTATATTACATGCACCTGAAAGCATCACAATAGATAATAGTGTGCCTTATTTCTTAAATAGCAGCTCTCTGAGTATCTAACTCTTATTAAAGTCTGGAACCTTCAGCAGGTCTCTCTTTACTTCAGTTTTCTCATCGCAAAATGGGAGAAATAACAGTACCAAAGTCATATATCTCTTGTGAAGATTAAATCCACTAATGTATATAAAGTAAACAATGCCTGATGTGTTACAATGGTGCAATAAATGTGCAGTATTATTACTTATGTCAGACATTAAACTAGGCAACTTACAGAGTGATTATTTTCTTTCCAGGGGCAGATATTACCATTTTTGTTTTACTGGTGTAAAAATGAGATCAAGTACACGAAATAATTTATTCAAAGTCACAGAATGACTATATTAAGTAGAGACTGGTATATCCCCATTTTATAGATATGGAAATTGAGGTTTGGTCACAGAACTAGTAAATAGCAGAGCCAGGATTTGAAGCCAGACATTCGAACTCTAGAGCCAATGTTTTTAACCACTATTCTATGTACTACCTCCACAGATGGATCATAATTTATTGAACCATTCCCCTGTTGTTGGCTAATTGGGTTTCTAAACTTTAATTGTTACAAGTAAATGAACATCTTGTAAAAATATCCTTGACACAGCTGAACAATGACTTCTGTACGATAAATTCCTAAAAGTGGAAGAAGGTCTGTTTTTTAATAGCCAACAGTGCCTTACATAATCAGAGGAGCAAAAATCAGAAATTAATAGAAACTTTTTAACATGCTCTAGAGCAAGGCATCCTAGCTGGGGAAGAGAGAGATCTTTGTGTATTTTCTAAATTGGACTTGGACATGCAAATTAGGAGATCTGTGCTCCCAGTCCCCACCCCCATCCTCACAAATTTAGGACTTTCTTTTTATATTACCTTGAGATTAAATATGAAACAAAAAATCAGAGAACTCATGACAGGGCATCCCAGGCATGGGGCTGCTTGCTGTAGTCCCTCCTCCGGCTACTCTCACCCTAAGCAGCTTCTTTTCCCTTTTCTTCCTCCAGACCTTCCCCTACCTTACTGGAAGGCACAGATGTGAAGTGACTGAAGGGAGCTGTTCCATTGACAGGAACTACACGGCATTATCCAGAATTAACATTCACAGATGACATCATGATTTTAGATGCTGGTGTCATCTGTGCACCCCCATTCATTTATTCATTCCACAAATATACACAGAATGACTATCATTTGCCAGGCAATGTTCTAAGAACCAGGGATACATCAGTGAACAAGAGTCAAAATTCCCTGTCCTGTAGAACTATATTCTCTGACAAGGTGTTGAATGAATAACTATACAGAACATGCCAATACTCAGGTTCATTATGGCATCAATGAATACTAATACATTCAGAAAGACCCTTCTACCTCATTCCAGAAATTCTCTCTAGCCTTACCCTAGTGCCCAGAAATGTCCAAAATATTTGCCTCTCTAGCTAAACAATGCCTTCCTTAGATCCACTACTCCAAGCTTAACTTCTTCACCTGAGTGATGTACAGCCCAAGGAAAATGCATGCCTCAATCCACTTCCATCAGGCTGTTCCCCCTACCATTGTCCAGAAACTATTTAGGCACAGCAAATTCATAAACAAGTCCCCCATTTTCCCTTTTTAAGATTACTTTATTTTTAAATAGGTAATATAGACACATGATTATGTCTCCAGCTTCCAAGTTTCCTTTGCCAGGCACAACCACTGTTTCCACTTATTTATTATTTCAGGGGGAAAAATCACTGTAAATGTAACTAGTGTTGACTGGAACTATCTTTGTTGCTCCAGAATCAGTGTCTAGGTGAGGCAGACAGGTATTGAAATCCTCGTGTTTGGAAGAGACACCACCAAAAAGCCAGCCACACTTGGGAGTCAGATACTCCCTCCAGGTTTAATAAGATTTAGACAAACCAGTTCTGCCATGCTCAATTATATATTCCACATTTTCCAATTCACAAAATCAAAAGACTGGAAAGAGGAGAGGAAGAAAATCTTAGAGTTGTGACAGCTTAGAAAAGATTTATGGGCACATATGTAGAGAGGAGTTAAGATGGTGGAGGAGCAGGGGTCCCCTTTTTCAGCTGGTCCTGACTCGAGCTGGATACGTACCAGACCATCCTGAACACCCACGGAATCAGCCTGAGATGCAGGAAGATACATCTGGATCTCTACAAATGAACATCTCCAGCGCTGAGTATTGAGGTACAAAGCAGGGAGCTGTGAAACTGCGCACAGATATTGGAAGATAAACAGGAGGGGGAGGGAGCCGCCGCATTCTGGCGCCAGGAAGCGGTAGCCACCTGCACAGGGGAGCAGGTGGACTTGCGACCGGCACCTGCGAAAAAGCAGACTGAGACCGTGAGCTGGGAACACGCGTGACCAGTCTGAAAACCAGAGCGCCGGAGCATTCACTGGAACTTGACTGAAACCTGGAACACAGGAGCGCGTGCACATCCAGTCTGAAAACCAGAGCTCCGGAGTGCGCTTGAATTAGACTGAAACCGAGAGCTCAGGATGCGCGCGTGACCTGACTAAAAACCCGAGCTGCGGAAAGCTCATTGGAACCGGCTGATACTGGGGACTCGGGAGCAAGCCTGCGCGACCTGACTGAAAACTGGAGCTCCGGAGCACTCACTGTAACTGGACTGATAAAGGAGCTCGGGAGCGCGCGCGGGAACCGGGGGTGGCTGGCGGTGTTAGAAACACAAAGGACAGAGATGTATGGACCCTGAAAGGGAGGGCTGGGACACCGGCTGTGGGGAGCACAACCCGGGACGCTGCAGGGTTTTAGCAGCACTGACAGAAAAAGAGTTAAAGAGGCCAAGGGAGTTCAGTGGAGTGCGGACTGTGATCTCTCTGTTCTGAGACAGAGGCTAGGAATCTGCTACTGATGCTCTGATTCTCGAAGAGCCACAGAAAACCGCCAGGGAAAGCCACCAGAGAACAAAAGCCCAGAAATACCAGCTCACATTGTGTCAATCCCCATTCCCCCTCGCAGGGGACAGGGAGACTCTACCCAAACAGGGTTGCCTGAGTATCAGCACAGCAGGCCCCTCACCCAGAAGGCAGGCTGAAAAATAAAGAAGCCCACATCCTTAAGGTCCCTATAAAACAAGTGCACACTGCCTGGGTCCTGATCAATAATTTTGGCTCTGGGCAACCCCTCAACCTCTCATCAGAATGACGAGAAGGAGAAATCCCCCCTAGCAAAGAAAAGATAATGAGTCTGTGGCCTGTGCCACAGAACTGATGGATATGGATATAACCAAATTATCAGAAATGGAGTTAAGACTAACAGTGGTCAAGATGATGTGTAGACTTGAAAAAAATATTAACAAAAATCTTAACAAGAATATAGAATCTCTAAGGGCGGAAATGAGAGCGAAACGGGCAGAAATTAAAAATGCTATGAATCAAATGCAGTCAAAACTAGAGGCTCTGATGGCCAGGGGGAATAAGGCAGAAGAACTAGTGAACTGGAGGATGGGATGGTAGAAGAGAAAGTTAAAACAGAAACTTGGCTCAAAAAAATCCAATCTCAAGAACGTAGGTTACGGGAGATTACTGATTCAACGAAACGATCCAATGTCAGAATCATTGGCATCCCTGAGGGGGTGGGGAAAGAGAGAGCGAAACGGGCAGAAATTAAAAATGCTATGAATCAAATGCAGTCAAAACTAGAGGCTCTGATGGCCAGGGGGAATAAGGCAGAAGAACTAGTGAACTGGAGGATGGGATGGTAGAAGAGAAAGTTAAAACAGAAACTTGGCTCAAAAAAATCCAATCTCAAGAACGTAGGTTACGGGAGATTACTGATTCAACGAAACGATCCAATGTCAGAATCATTGGCATCCCTGAGGGGGTGGGGAAAGAGAGAGGTCTAGAATAGATATTTGAACAAATTGTAGCTGAAAACTTCCCTAATCTAGCAAAGGAAACAAGCATTTGTGTCCAAGAGGCAGAGAGGACCCCTCCCAAGTTCAACCACGACAAACCTACACCACGTCACATCATAGTGCAATTCGCAAATATTAAATCCAAAGGATACAGTATTGAAAGCAGCCAAGGAGAAAAAATTTCTCACATACAGAGGCAAAAATATCAGAATTACGTCAGACCTGTCTACACAGACCTGGAATGAGAGAAAGGGTTGGGAGGGGCATTTTTAAAGCTCTTTCTGAGAAAAACATGCAGCCAAGGATCCTTTATCCAGCAAGACTGTCATTCAGAATTGATGGAGATATAAGGACCTTCCAGAATCGCCAGACACTGACCAATTTCGTAACCATGAAACCAGCCCTACAGGAGATATTAAGGGGGGTTCTATAAAGGTAAAAAGGCCCCAAGAGTGATACAGAACAGAAAGTCACAATCGATAGAAACAAAGACTTTACAGGCAACATGGCATCATTAAAATCATATATCTCAATAATCATTCTCAATGTGAATGGCTTGAATGCTCCCATAAAACGCCACAGGGTTGTAGATTGGATAAAAAGACATGACCCATCCATTTGCTGTCTACAAGAGACTCATCTTGAACCTAAAGATACATCCAGACTGAAAGTGAAGGGATGGAAAACCATTTTTCATGCCAATGAACCTCAAAAGAAAGCTGGGATAGCAATTCTCATATCAGAAGGATTGGATTTTAAACTAGAGACCGTAGTTAGAGATACAGAAGGACACTATATTATTCTTTTTTTTTAATAATTTTTTTATTATATTATGTTAGTCACCATACAGTACATCCCCGGATTCCAATGTAAAGTTCGATGCTCCATTAGTTGCGTATAACACCCAGGACACTATATTATTCTTAAAGGATGTATCCAACA
The DNA here is from genome assembly GCF_002007445.2 of Ailuropoda melanoleuca. NCBI lineage: Eukaryota > Metazoa > Chordata > Mammalia > Carnivora > Ursidae > Ailuropoda > Ailuropoda melanoleuca. Next base: position 38,510,153 of record NC_048233.1, read on the forward strand.
AGTGGATATGACAATTATAAATATCTATGGCCCCAATAGGGGAGCAGCTAGATACACAAGGCAACTCTTAACCGGAATAAAGAGACAGATAGATAATAATACGTTAATAATAGGGGACCTCAACACTCCACTATCAGCAATAGACAGATCACCTAAGCAGAAAATCAACAAAGAAACAAGAGCTTTGAATGATATACTAGACCAGATGGACCTCATAGATATATATAGGACACTACACCCCAGAAAAACAGAATACTTATTCTTTTCGAATGCACATGGAACATTCTCCAGAATAGACCATATACTGGGTCACAAAACAGGTCTCAACCAATACCAAAAGACTGAAATCATTCCCTGCATATTCTCAGACCACAATGCTTTGAAATTGGAACTCAATCACAAGGAAACATTTGGAAGAAACTCAAACACTTAGAGACTAAGAACCATCCTGCTCAAGAATGACTGGGTAAACCAGGAAATGAAAAATCACTTTAAACAACTTATGGAGACCAACGAGAATGAAAACACAATGGTCCAAAACCTATGGGACACTGCAAAGGCAGTCCTAAGGGGAAAATACATAGCCATCCAAGCCTCACTCAAAAGAATAGACAAATCTAAAATGCAGTTTTTATATTCTCACCTCAAGAAGCTGGAGCTGGAACAGAAGAACAGGCCTAACCCATGCACAAGAAAGCAGTTGATCAAGATTAGAGCAGAGATCAATGCATTTGAAACCAGGAGTATAGTAGAGCAGGTCAACAGAACTAGAAGCTGGTTCTTTGAAAGAGTAAATAAGATCGATAAGCCACTGGCAAGACTTATTCAAAAGAATAGAGAAAGGACCCAAATTAATAAAATTATGAATGAAAAGGGAGAGGTCACAACCAACACCAATGAAATAGGAAGGATTATTAGAAACTTTCATCGACAGCTTTATGCCAATAAATTAAACAACCTGTAAGAAATGGATGCCTTCCTGGAAACCTATAAACTACCAAGACTGAAACAGGCAGAAATTGATTTTTTAAACAGACCAATTAATTATGAAAAGATTGAAGCAGTGATCAAAAACCTCCTGAAAAACAAGAGTCCGGCACCTGATGGATTCCCCAGGGATTCTACCAAACATTCAAAGAAGAAATAATACTTATTCTCCTGAAGCTGTTCCAAAAACAGAAGCAGAAGGAAAACTACCAAACTTATTCTATGAGGCCAGCATTACCTTAATCCCCAAACCAGGCAAAGACCCCATCAAAAAGGAGAATTACAGACTGATATCNATCCCCAAACCAGGCAAAGACCCCATCAAAAAGGAGAATTACAGACTGATATCCCTGATGAATATGGATGCCAAAATTCTCAAGATCCTAGCTAATAGGATTCAACAGTACATTAAAAGGATTATCCATCACGACCAAGCGGGATTCATCCCTGGGATTCAAGGGTGGTTCAACATTCACAAATCGATCAGTATGATAGATCACATCAACAAGAAAAGAGTCAAGAACCATATGATCCTCTCAATTGATGCAGAAAAAGCATTTGACAAAATACAGCATCCTTTCCTGATTAAAACCCTTCAGAGTGTAGGAATAGAGGGTACATTTCTCAATCTCATAAAAGCCATCTATGAAAAGCCTACTGCAAGCATTATTCTCAATGGGGAAAAGCTGGAAGCCTTTCCCTTAAGATCAGGAACACGACAAGGATGCCCACTCTCGCCACTATTATTCAACATAGTACTAGAAGTCCTTGCAACAGCAATCAGAAGACAAAAAGGGATCAAAGGTATCCAAATCGGCAAAGAAGAAGTCAAACTGTCTCTCTTTGCAGATGACATGATACTCTATATGGAAAACCCAAAGGAATCCACTCCCAAACTATTAGAAGTTATAGAACAATTCAGTAAGGTGGCAGGATANGTGGCAGGATACAAAATCAATGCTCAGAAATCAGTTGCATTTCTATACACGAACAATGAGACTGAAGAAAAAGAAATTAGGGAATCCATTCCATGTACAATAGCACCAAAAATCATACATTATCTCGGAATTAACTTAACCAGAGACGTAAAGNCGTTACCTTGGAATTAACTTAACCAGAGACGTAAAGGACCTATATCCTAGAAACTATAGATCACTTTTGAAAGATATTGAGGAAGACATAAAAAGATGGAAAAATATTCCATGCTCATGGATCGGAAGAATTAACATAGTTAAAATGTCTATGCTACCAAGAGCAATCTACACTTTCAATGCCATCCCGATCAAAATACCAATGACATTTTTCATAGAGCTGGAACAAACAGCCCTTAAATTTGTGTGGAACCAGAAAAGGCCTCGAATTGCCAAGAATTGTTGAAAAGGGAAAACAAGGCTGCGGGCGTCACAATGCCGGATTTCAAACTGTACTACAATTCTGTGACCACAAAGACAGCATGGTACTGGCACAACAACAGACACATAGACCAATGGAACAGAATAGAGAACCCAGAAATGGACCTTCGGCTCTTTGGGCAACTAATCTTTGACAAAGCAGGAAAAAACATCCAGTAGAAAAAAGACAGTCTCTTTAATAAATGGTGCTGGGAAAACTGGACATACATGTAAAAGAATGAAACTTGACCACTCTCTCACACCATACACAAAGATAAACTCCAAATGGATGAAAGACCTCGATGTGAGACAGGAACCATCAAAATCCTAGAGGAGAACATAGGCAGCAACCTCTTTGACATCAGCCACAGCAACTTTTTTCATGACACATCTCCAAAGGCAAGAGAAACGAAAGATAAAATGAACTTGTGGGACTTCATCAAGATAAAAAGCTTCTGCACAGCCAAGGAAACAGTCAAAAAAACTAAGAGGCAGCCCACGGAATGGGAGAGGATATTTGCAAATGACACTACAGATAAAAGATTAGTATCCAAGATCTACAAAGAACTTCTGAAGCTCAATACACGGGAAACCAATAATCAAATCAAAAAATGGGCAGAAGATATGAATAGATACTTTTCCAATGAAGATATACAAATGGCTAACAGACACATGAAAAAATGTTCAAAATCATTAGCCATCAGGGAAATTCAAATCAAAACCACATTGAGATACCACCTTACACCAGTCAGAATGGCAAAAATGGAGAAGGCAGGAAACAAATGTTGGAGAGGCTGCTGAGAAAGGGTATCCCTCTTACACTGTTGTTGGGAATGGAAGTTGGTACAGCCGATCTGGAAAACAGTGTGGAGGTCCCTTAAAAAGTTAAAAATTGAGCTACCCTATGACCCAGCAATTGCACTACTGGGTATTTACCCCAAAGATACAGATGTAGTGTAGAGAAGGGCCATATGCACCCCAATGTTCATAGCAGCTCTGTCCACAATAGCTAAATCGTGGAAGGAGCCGAGATGCCCTTCAACGGATGACTGGATTAAGAAGCTGTGGTCCATATATACAATGGAATATTAGCCATCAAAAAGAACGGTTTCACAACATTTGCATCAACATGGACGGGANTGCATCAACATGGAGGGGATGGAGGAGATAATGCTAAGCGAAATAAGTCAAGCAGAGAAAGACAATTATCATATGGTTTCACTAATTTATGGAACATAAGAAGTAGGAAGATTGGTAGGAGAAGAAACGGAAGAAGAACGGGGGGGGGTGGGTAAACAGTAGGCGGAATGAACCATGAGAGATTATGGACTCTGGGAAACACTGAGGGCTTCAGAGGGGAGGGGGGTGGGGGAATGGGATAGGCTGGTGATGGGTATTAAGAAGGGCACGTATTGCATGTTGTACTGGGTGTTATACGCAGGTAATGAATCATGGAACTTTACATCAAAAACTAGGGATGTACTGTATGGTGACATAATATAATAAAAATTATACAAAAAAGAAGTTTGTTTAAGTAAAGATAAGCATCAACTATGCTGTAGACATTTTTTTAGAAGGCGGAGTTGCAGCAATGAAAAGACAGATGTGTCCTCACTCTTATGGACTGAAGATTCTGGAGGAAGGGAAAGTCAATTAACAAACCAATAGATAAACAAAGAGGACATTATTCAGATGATAGTACTACCTTAGATTGGGTGGTCATGGAATGACCAGAGACAAGAATGATGTGAAGGAGGAAGTATGAAGATTTTGGAATAGAGGATTCCAGGCAGAGAGGACACAAAGTGTCAATGTGCTAAAGTGGAAATAAGATAAGTGAGTTCATGGAACAGAAAGAGTAGAGTGACTGGAGCAGAGTGCAAAGGGCAGAGAAGTGGCATGCGTGGCCAGCGCACAGATCATGTAGGGTGTATAGATCAGGGAAGGAGTTTGAATTTCATTTTACATGTGTGAGGAACAGAATTCTCTAGAGTAGGATTCATAACTCCATCACAGAGTAAGGTAAATGAAGAAGAACTGCAACAGGTGGCAGAGTTATTTCCTTTTAGGTTGAACATTTCTTTTTGCTTTCAAAATAACTTATGATATCATGTATCAATCATGAAGTCACCTTCTGGGAAAAACATAAACAAGAATAAAAAATACACTGAGAAACAAGGATTTCTGCCTAAGGAAGAATTTCGCTGACAGGTAAACATGAATATTCAATTAATAGCAGCTTTTTAAAAACAAATTTATTCTTACAAATACAACATAATTACTAAAATATATTCATGAAGAATACATTCTTAAATAAAATCATAAGAATTTTTTGTATTCTAGAATATGGTATTTTCTTAATTTTTTATAATCTTTCATCTCCTCTTTTATCTGTTCCTTAGTATCTAGCTGTGGTAGCAAAGAGATGGGGTAAAGAAAATGAAACATTACTTAAAATGCTATTAGGTAACACATGATTTTTTAAAAAGTTTAAATAATTATAAATAGTTAAAAAGGTAAATTTGTCAAAATTATGATTTCATGACAGTTTGGCAAACTGGCCATTTGCTTTTGTTGCATTGGCATCCTATACATTGTTAGTGAATTAACTGAGGGCTAAAAAGAGAGGTCAAAGTTCATAGGAGCCAGCATATTGTACTTTGAATATAAACATCTAATTTAGCAAAGGGATTTTTTTGAAAGACACAAATCTACAGAGTAACCCAAAGATAAAACATCAGCACAATATATTTTATTTTTTATAAAGATTTTATTTTATTTTATTTATTTTATTTTATTTATTTATTTATTTAGAGCGGGCAGAGGGAGAGGCAGAGGGAGAGGGAAAGAGGGACTCTTAAGCAGACTCCATGCTGAGGGCGGTGGGGCTCAATCTCATGACCCCAAGATGATGACCTGAGCTGAAATCTAGAGTCAGATGTTTAATGGACTATGCCACCCAGGGGCCCCAGCACAATATATTTAGAAACAGAAGGCAGACAGATGCATGGGTTCTGATTTTGCAGAGCTAAGAAAAACAAATTCCAGGCCAGCAGCTAGGCAGGGCCATGGGACTAAGAACAAATGTGATGCGTGAAATCCTATGGAACTGAGAATGAAAGGCGTGGGGTAGAGTCTAAAATGGGAAGAACTAGTTGAAAGTTATTTCAAAAACTTTTTACCCCTTCATCCTTTCCCCCATTGCAATAGCTGTGAGACCATCTCTTCCCCACCCTAGCAGAAAATTGTAAATTTATTCTTTGGAGAGAATAAACAGAATGAGTTCATTTCAGCTATAACAGATCTACTTGAAGGCATTAATATTATGCCAAAATGGGGGGATTAAAGAAACATATACTTCCTAAATGCTAAAATTCTCAGATCTCTTTTCCCATTTAACTCCCAGAATGCTGGCAGCTACATCTTTAGCCTCCAAGTAGACTAGAAGAGTCTTCTCTGATAAATCAGAGCCACCCAAGAGGAAAGACCTAAACACATTGATATCAGGGCTTCCTAACCAAAGATCCAAACACTTTATTTAACCAATAAAGAAAGCTTATCATTGACAAGTCCCCACCAAAGCACTTTGGAATTTCAATCTATATTTTAGTCTTGTACTCTACATATGAACAACCAAGTATTACCAGGCAAATGAGAAGCTTTCAATATGAAAGACAAAGGCCAAATTAAGGCACGTGTTGTGATGAGCACAGGGTGTTACACGCAACTAATGAATCGTTGAACACTACATCAAAAACTAATGATGTCCTACATTTGGCTAATTGAACATAATAATAAAAAAAATAGTAAAAAAAAAGAGGGGGGAGGCAACTTGGAGGAAACAGAGAATATGCATAGAAAAGAAAATCAAACTAACATAATAAAAATAAGTAAAAAAATAAAAGACAACTAAAAAAAAAAGAAAATCAGAAGTCAAAATTCAATGATACTTCGGGATGTCTGGGTGGTGCAGTTGTTAAGCGTCTGCCTTCAGCTCAGGGCATGATCCCGGTGCTCTGGGATCGAGATCCACATCAGGCTCCTCTGCTAGGAGCCTGCTTCTTCCTCTCCCAATCCCCCTGCTTGTGTTCCCTCTCTCGGTGGCTGTCTCTCTGTCAAATAAATAAATAAAATCTTAAAAAAAATTCAATCATACTTAGAAAGATGAAATGCATCCATGAAGCAAGTATAGGATGCCATGAAAAGGAATATATAGAAATTAAACAAATGAAGGGCTCTTAGAATTAAATATGATATAGAAACAGAATATAAGAGTTGGAAAATAGCTAAGAGTATCTCTCAAGAAGTAAGGTAAATAGCCAGAGACTGTCACATGGGAGGTAACCATCATCATGATCATTTAAGAAATTTTCTTAGAGGGGCACTGGGTGGCTCAGTCATTAAGTGTCTGCTTTTGGCTCAGGGCAAGATCCCGGGTCCTGGGATCGAGCTCTGCATCAGACTCCCTGCTCTGCTGGCAGGGAGCCTGCTTCTTCCTCTCCCACTCCCCCTGCTTGTGTTCCCTCTCTCGCTGGCTGTCTCTCTCTCTGTCAAAATAAGTAAATAAAATCTTTAAAAAATTTTTTTCTTAGAACCAAACAATTTCTAGAATTTCATGAATTTCCAGACTGAAGGGCCCACAAAATGCTCAGTGTGATAAAGAAAAGAGAAACACACCACAGCACATGACTGTAAAATTACAGTACACTGGGACAAAGAGAAGATTCTATAAGCTTCCAGATTGAAATATAGAAAAATAGAAAGATAGATAGAAATAAGTAAAATACTCAGCCATCAGAAAGAACGATTACCGGGGTGCCTGGGTGGAACAGTGGTTAAGCGTCTGCCTTCGGCTCAGTGCGTGATCCCAGTGTTATGCGATCGAGCCCCACATCAGGCTTCTCCGCTATGAGCCTGCTTCTTCCTCTCCCACTACCCCTGCTTGTGTTCCCTCTCGCTGGCTGTCTCTATCTCTGTCGAATAAATAAATAAAATCTTTAAAAAAAAAAAAAAGAAAGAACGATTACCCAACACTTGCAGCAACATGGACGGGACTGGAGGAGATTATGCTAAGTGAAATAAGTCAAGCAGAGAAAGACAATTATCATGTGGTTTCACTAATTTATGGAACATAAGAAATAGAAAGATCTGTAGGAGAAGGAAGGGAAGAATGAAGGAGGGTAAACAGAAGAGGGAATGAACCATGAGGGACTGTGGACTCTGAGAAACAAACTGAGGGTTTCGGGGGGGGGGTTGGGCTAGGCCAGTGATGGGTATCAAGGCGGGCACATATCATGGTGCGCTGGGTGTTATATGCAAATAATGAATCATGGAACATTGCATCAAAAACTGGGGATGTACTGTATACTGAAAGTATACTATCTCCCAGTGGAAAAAAAAAGAGAAATAAGTAAAATAAGAAGAATCAGAACTAGAAATACTTCTCCAAAGCAACTCCAAAATCTAGAAAACAATGGGTAAATACCAGAGAAAAAGAATATTTCCAGCCTAGAATACTAAACCCAGTGAAACTACCAATCAAGTACAAGGGTAGAAAAGAGACATTTCTGCCATGCAAGTTCTTACTTTTATCTCCCATGCACTTTTTCTCAGAAGATACTACAGGATACTTCACTCCAAAAAAGGGAATAGATTAAGAAAGGAGGAAGATATGGGGTACAGAACACAGGAAATCCCACGAGAGAAGTGAAAGAATCCCAACAATGAAGAGATATCATAAAAAGAGAATTATGTACCAGATTGGAGCAGTGTGACTCAAAGGACATACATATTAAAGGCTGCTATCCCCATGCCCTCTGTCATGTGTATTCCATCAGAAAAAAAAGGAAGGCATGAGATCCAAGAAATATGTAATTCAAATCAGAAGAAAGCCAAGGGGGAATTCCTAGGATAGCAGTAAATGGAAGTCTCAGAATCACAGCTGCCCAGTAGGATTAAAGGACAAACAGAATAAAATGAATCTCTAGGAAGAATCTCTCCCCACCTCTACCGCGCACCTGCGCGCGCTCTCTCTCTCTCTCTCTTTTTCTCTCTCACTGGAACTGATAGATTAGCTGATGAAATCACCCTTGTGGGACTCTATAATGAGAAGTTACTGGAAGATGTGAGAAGAAATAGCAATTGGTAAAATAGAAATTATGTAAAAACTGTGAAAAGATAAAGCAATTACTAACTTTGGGGAAGAAGTAAGAATGCAATCACAGTACATTACAATAGTCTAATAGAATATCTGGACATACAATAATAATGTAAATACTGAAAACTGATTTAACCAAAAAATGTATTGTAACTCTACTGGGAAGATGGGCAAAGAAAAGCAGAGAGGATGGAAGCACAGCAGAGCTAAATCTTCAAACATAATAGGAAGTCAAAAGACAATGTCAAAAATCAATCAATGGAAAAGATATTTGGAAATCTGTAGATAGGTAAACAGAGATATATGAAAGCCAGACGACATAGCTAGAAAAGGAGTCCAAAGTTTTTGACTCTGGGGAGGAAGACTTGAGGAAGCAAGGAGAAGTGGGGTAGAAAGCTATTATATTCATAATAAGTTTTTCAATACTATTTGACTTTTTATTCTTACTGCATGCATTACATCAATCAAAATCCAAATAAGTATTTAAAATCCCTGGGTTCCAAGAGAGGCCATAATGCCTGATTTTGGCCTATATTTAAATTGGACATTCACTCTGAATCTCCAGCTTGATTTCCCTTTGTAAATGCCCACAGTTTACCCTACCCTCCATAGTTCCCAAATGCACAATGAAATCTCATGAACATAGAAAAGGGATAGGGGAACTATAGCATCAGGCAAAATTGGCCTGCCACCTGTTTTTCTATGAGTTGTGAATAAAAATGGCTTTTACAGGTTTAAATGGTTGAAAAAATCAGGAGAATAATATTTTGTGACACATAAAATTATATGAAATTCATATTTCAGTGTCCATGCTCATTTGTTTACACTTTGTCTATGGCTACTTTTGTGCTACAATGGCACAGCTGAGAAGCTGTAACAGTGACTGTGGCCGCAAAGTAAAGAATATTTGCTATCTGATCCTTTATAGAAAATGTTTGCCCACTCATGACTTAGAAGCTCAGTAAGACAGGATGGGTATATGTAAGACCATCTTTACTCTGTTAGCACCTTTCTCAAATCATATTCTGGAAATACAGGCACATATAAGCAAATGCATACTCCACACTATCAGAAAATCATCTCCCCTAGCTTCACCATCGAAGCCTCTTGTCAGATTTCATTACAGCAATTCCCTGGCAGCCCCCGCTTCCCAGCACTATGATTTCTGAATTAACTTGTGGCCTGTCATCTTCTCAATAAGAAATAAGAAAAACTTAGGACCTGACTGTAAGAAAATTGGGGATACCATCTTCCAGTCTCTAGCATTACTGTCATCAGGAAGAGAAGGAAACTAGGAAGGTGAATGATCTAGAAAAGAAGAAATAGTTAGAAATGAGCACATGTTGTGATGTGCACCTGGTGTTATATGTAACTTATGAATCATTGAACACTACATCAAAAACTAATGATGTACTATACAGTGGTGAACTGAACATAATAATAAAAAAAGAAATGAGAAGATGGCAGAAGAGTAGGGGACCCCTTTTTCAGCCGGTCCCCTGAGTGGAGCTGGATAGGTACCAGACCAGCAGGAACATCCACGGAATCAGCCTGAGACGCAGGAAGATACATCTGGATTCTCTGCAAATGAACATCTCCAGCGCTGAGTATCGAGGTACGAAGCGGGGAGCCGTGCAACCGCACACAGATATCGGAAGCTAAACAGAAGGGGGAGGGAGCCGCCGTGTCAGGGCGCCGGGAAGCGGTAGCCACCTGCACGGGGGAGCGGACAGACCGCGGACCCGCACGCTTGAGACAGCAGACTGAGAACGGGAGCTCTGGGAGTGCACGCGGGACGGCTGGCGGTTGGCAGGCCACCTGCACGGGGGAGCAGGCGGACTCGCGGACGGCACCTGCGAGACAGCAGACTTAGAATGCGAGCACCAGGAGCGCGCGCGCAGGGCGGCTGGAGGGCCACCTGCACCGGGGAGCGGGCGGACCACGGACCCGCACTCTGGAAACAGCAGACTGAGTCCGTGAGCCGGGAGCGTGCGCCACCAAGCATCTCACGGAGCTCCGGTGTGCTCGCTGGATCAAGGCTGAGACCGGGAGCTCCGGGAGCGTCCGCGGGGCGGCTGGCGGCTGGAGGGCCACCTGCACGGGGGAGCAGGCGGACTCGCGGTCAGCACCCGTGAGACACCAGACTGAGACGGGGAGCTCCGGGAGCCCGCGCGGGGCGGCTGGCGGCTGGCGGGGTTGGAAACACAAAGGACAGAGACGTGCCGGCCCTGGAAGTGAGGGCTGGGACGCCGGGTGTGGGGCGCACAGCCCGGGATGCTGCAGGGTTGAGCAGCACCAACAGAAACAGAGTTAAAGTGGCCAGAACATCAGTGGAGAACGATCCGCGATCCCTCTGTTCTGAGACAGAGGCTGAATTTCAGCCGCTGCTGCTCTCTCAGAAGAGGCATAGCAAACCGCCAGGGAAAGCCGCCAGAGAACAAAAGCCCGGAAATACCGGCTCACAGGGTGCCCATCCCCATCCCCCCTCGCAAGGGACACAGAGACTCTACCCAAACAGGGTTTTCTGAGTACCTGCAGGCAGGCCCCTCCCCCAGAAGGCAGGCTGAAAAATCAAGAAGCCCACAACCCGGAGCGCCTGAGTGGCGCAGTCACCAAGCACCTGTCTTCGGATTAGGGTGTGATCACAACGCTCCGTAAGGAGTCCTTCATCGGGCTTCTCCACCGGGAACCTGCTTCTTCCTCTCCCACTCCTCTGCTTGGGTTCCCTTTCTTGCTGACTGTCTCTCTCTCTCTCAAATAAATAAATAAACTCTTTAAGGAAGAAGCCCACATCCCTAAGATCTCTATAAAACAAGGGCGCACGGCCTGGGTCCCAGTCAACACTTGGGCTCTGGACAACCCTGCAATCTCTCTTCATCAGAATGACGAGAAGGAGAAGTCCCCCCCAGCAAAGAAAAGATAATGAGTCTGTGGCCTCTGCCACAGAATTGGCCTCGGCCACAGAATTAATACATATGGATGTATCCCAATTATCAGAAATGGAATTCAGAGCAACAATGGTCAAGATGATGAGTAAACTTGAAAAAAGCATCAGAGAAAGCGTTGCTGAGAATATAGAATCCCTAAGGGCAGAAATGAGAGCGAATCTGACAGAAATTAAAAATTCTATGAGCCAAATGCAGTCAAAACTAGAGGCTCTGACGGCCAGGGTCACCGAGGCAGAGGAACGCGTTAGCGAATTGGAGGATGGGTTAGTAGAAGAAAAAACGAAAATAGAAGCTGGTCTTAAAAAAATCCACGCCCACGAATGTAGATTACGGGAGATTACTGACTCTATGAAACGATCCAATGTCAGAATCATCGGCATCCCTGAAGGGGTGGAGAAAAACAGAGGTCTAGAAGAGATATTTGAACAAATTGTAGCTGAAAACTTCCCTAATCTAGCAAGGGAAACAAGCATTCGTGTCCAAGAGGCAGAGAGGACCCCATCCAAGCTCAACCAGGACAAACCTACGCCACGGCATGTCATAGTGCAATTCGCAAATATTAGATCCAAGGATACAGTATTGAAAGCGGCCAGGGCAAAGAAATTTCTCACGTACCAAGGCAAAGGTATCAGGATTACGTCAGACCTGTCTACAGAGACCTGGAATGAGAGAAAGGCTTGGGGGGGCATTTTTAAAGCTCTTTCAGAGAAAAACATGCAGCCAAGGATCCTTTATCCAGCAAAGCTGTCATTCAGAATTGATGGAGAAATAAAGACGTTCCAAAATCGCCAATCATTAACCAATTTCGTAACCACGAAACCAGCCCTACAGGAGATATTAAGGGGGGCTCTATAAAGGTAAAAAGGCCCCAAGAGTGATACAGAGCAGCAAGTCACAACCGATACAAAGACTTTAAAGAGAAATGGCATCATTAAAATCATATCTGTCAATAATCTCTATCAATCTAAATGGCTTAAACTCTCCCATAAAACGCCACAGGGTTGCAGATTGGATAAAAAGACATGACCCATCCATTTGCTGTCTACAAGAGACTCATTTTGAACCCAAAGATGCATTCAGACTTAGAGTAAGGGGATGGAGTACCATCTTCCACGCAAATGGACCTCAAAAGAAAGCTGGAGTAGCAATTCTCATATCAGATAGACTGGATTTTAAACTAGAGGCCATAGAGAGAGATACAGAAGGGCACTATATTATTCTTAAAGGAAGTATTCAACAAGTGGATATGACAATTATTAATATATATGCCCCCAACAGGGGAGCAGCAAGATACACAAGCCAACTCTTAACCAAAATAAAGAGACATATAGATAAGAACACAGTAATAGTAGGGGACCTCAACACCCCACTATCAGAAATAGACAGAACACCCTGGCAAAAACTAAGCAAAGAATCAAAGGCTTTGAATGCCATACTCGACGAGTTGGACCTCATAGATATATATAGAACACTACACCCCAGAACCAAAGAATACTCATTCTATTCAAATGCCCATGGAACATTCTCAAGAATAGATCATGCTCTGGGACACAAAACAGGTCTCAGCCAATACCAAAAGATTGAAATTATCCCCTGCATATTCTCAGACCACAACGCTCTGAAATTGGAACTCAACCACAAGGAAAAACCTGGAAGAAACTCAAACACTTGGAGGCTAAGAACCATCCTGCTCAAGAATGACTCGATAAACCAGGAAATCAAAAAACAAATTAAACAATTTATGGAGACCAACGAGAATGAATACACAACGGTCCAAAACCTATGGGATACTGCAAAGGCAGTCCTAAGGGGGAAATACATAGCCATCCAAGCCTCACTCAAAAGAATAGAAAAATCTAAAATGCAGTTTCTATATTCTCACCTCAAGAAACTGGAACAGCAACAGAGGGACAGGCCTAACCCACTGACAAGGAAGGAGTTGACCAAGATTAGAGCAGAAATCAATGAATTAGAAACCAGAAGCACAGTAGAGCAGATCAACAGGACTAGAAGCTGGTTCTTTGAGAGAATCCATAAAATTGATAGACCACTGGCAAAACTTGTCCAAAAACAAAGAGAAAGGACTGAGATTATTAAAATTATGACTGAAAAGGGAGAGGTCACGACCAGCACCATTGAAATTGCAAGGATTATTAGAAACTTTTATCAACAGCTATATGCCAAAAAACTAAACAATCTGGAAGAGATGGAGGCCTTCCTGGAAACCTATAAACTACCAAGACTGAAACAGGAAGAAATAGATTTCTTAAATAGGCCAATTAACTATGAAGAAATTGAGTCAGTGATAAACAACCTTCCAAATAATAAAACTCCAGGCCCAGACGGTTTTCCTGGGGAATTCTACCAAACATTCAAAGAAGAAATAATACCTATTCTCCTAAAGCTATTTCAAAAAATAGAAACAGAAGGAAAGCTACCAAACTCATTCTATGAGGCTAATATTACCTTGATCCCCAAACCAGGCAAAGACCCCCTCAAAAAGGAGAATTACAGACCGATTTCTCTAATGAATATGGATGCCAAAATCCTCAACAAGATCCTTGCTAATAGAATCCAACAGTACATTAAAAGGATTATCCATCATGACCAAGTGGGATTCATACCTGGGATGCAAGCATGGTTCAACACTCGCAAATCAATCAATGTGATACATCATATCAACAAGAAAAGACTCAAGAACCATATGATCCTCTCAATTGATGCAGAAAAAGCATTTGACAAAATACAGCATCCTTTCCTGATTAAAACCCTTCAGAGTGTAGGAATAGAGGGTACATTTCTCAATCTCATAAAAGCCATCTATGAAAAGCCTACTGCAAGCATTATTCTCAATGGGGAAAAGCTGGAAGCCTTTCCCTTAAGATCAGGAACACGACAAGGATGCCCACTCTCGCCACTATTATTCAACATAGTACTAGAAGTCCTTGCAACAGCAATCAGAAGACAAAAAGGGATCAAAGGTATCCAAATCGGCAAAGAAGAAGTCAAACTGTCTCTCTTTGCAGATGACATGATACTCTATATGGAAAACCCAAAGGAATCCACTCCCAAACTATTAGAAGTTATAGAACAATTCAGTAAGGTGGCAGGATACAAAATCAATGCCCAGAAATCAGTTGCATTTCTATACACGAATAACGAGACTGAAGAAAGAGAAATTAGGGAATCCATCCCATTTACAATAACACCAAAAACCATACGTTACCTTGGAATTAACTTAACCAGAGACGTAAAGGACCTATATCCTAGAAACTATAGATCACTTTTGAAAGATATTGAGGAAGACATAAAAAGATGGAAAAATATTCCATGCTCATGGATTGGAAGAATTAACATAGTTAAAATGTCCATACTACCCAGAGCAATCTACACTTTCAATGCTATCCCGATCAAAATACCGAGGACATTTTTCAAAGAACTGGAACAAATAGTCCTTAAATTTGTATGGAACCAGAAAAGGCCCCGAATCTCCAAGGAACTGTTGAAAAGGAAAAACAAAGCTGGGGGCATCACAATGCCGGATTTCGAGCTGTACTACAAAGCTGTGATCACAAAGACAGCATGGTACTGGCACAAAAACAGACACATCGACCAATGGAACAGAATAGAGAACCCAGAAATGGACCCTCGGCTCTTTGGGCAACTAATCTTTGATAAAGCAGGAAAAAACATCCGGTGGAAAAAAGACAGTCTCTTCAATAAATGGTGCTGGGAAAATTGGACAGCTACATGCAAAAGAATGAAACTTGACCACTCTCTCACACCATACACAAAAATAAACTCCAAATGGATGAAAGACCTCAATGTGAGACAGGAATCCATCAAAATTCTAGAGGAGAACATAGGCAACAACTTCTATGACATCGGCCAGAGCAACCTTTTTCACGACACATCGCCAAAGGCAAGAGAAATAAAAGATAAAATGAACTTATGGGACTTTATCAGGATAAAGAGCTTCTGCACAGCCAAGGAAACAGTCAAAAAAACTAAGAGACAGCCCACGGAATGGGAGAATATATTTGCAAAGGACACCACAGATAAAGGACTGGTATCCAAGATCTACAAAGAACTTCTCAAACTCAATACACGAGAAACAAATAAACAAATCATAAAATGGGCAGAAGATATGAACAGACACTTTTCCAATGAAGACATACAAATGGCTAACAGACACATGAAAAAATGTTCAAAATCATTAGCCATCAGGGAAATTCAAATCAAAACCACACTGAGATACCACCTTACGCCAGTTAGAATGGCAAAGATAGACAAGGCAAGAAACAACAATTGTTGGAGAGGATGTGGAGAAAGGGGATCCCTCCTACATTGTTGGTGGGAATGCAAGTTGGTACAGCCACTCTGGAAAACAGTGTGGAGGTCCCTTAAAAAGTTAAAAATTGAACTACCCTATGACCCAGCCATTGCACTACTGGGTGTTTACCCCAAAGATACAGACGTAGTAAAGAGAAGGGCCATATGCACCCCAATGTTCATAGCTGCATTGTCCACAATAGCCAAATCATGGAAGGAGCCGAGATGCCCTTCAACAGATGACTGGATTAAGAAGCTGTGGTCCATATATACAATGGAATATTACTCAGCTATCAGAAAGAACGAATTCTCAACATTTGCTGCAACATGGACGGCACTGGAGGAGATAATGCTAAGTGAAATAAGTCAAGCAGAGAAAGACAATTATCATATGATTTCTCTCATCTATGGAACATAAGAACTAGGATGATCGGTAGGGGAAGAAAGGGATAAAGAAAAGGGGGGTAATCAGAAGGGGGAATGAAACATGAGAGACTATGGACTATGAGAAACAAACTGAAGACTTCAGAGGGGAGGGGGTGGGGGAATGGGATAGACTGGTGATGGGTAGTAAGGAGGGCACGTATTGCATGGTGCACTGGGTGTTATACGCAACTAATGAAGCATCAAACTTTACATCGGAATCTGGGGATGTACTGTATGGTGATTAACATAATAAAAAAATCATTAAAATAAAAAAAA